>NC_091299.1:49436356-49563856 GCF_038502225.1 Cherax quadricarinatus | reverse complement strand
TGCGTACCTTGTTCCAAGGTTCGTAAGTTCGAGTCTCCTTCAGCCAGAGATCAGTGTTTATATATATATATATATATATATATATATATATATATATATATATATATATATATATATATATATATATATACATACACACACACATGCACACCTGTGAATGAAATGCCCTATATTGGAAGCATATTTTTCCGCATGCCTCTTCTGCGACATGTTCCGTCCATCTCTATCCATTAAACTTCTGTCCCCTACCACAGTCATAATAGTTTCTAAATGGCTTTTTATTTAATCAAAGACTCAAATATTTTGAGAGAAACTCCTGAAACGTCAACAATTTTTTCTTCCAATGACAATCGAATACTTACATAAAATTTTACGAATCATCATTATTATATTCTCTATAATTTCTGATTACACAGTGGAACATGTAGATTTAGAACGACAACACCTGAGAGCAGTTAGGGAGACAAGTTACAACAGAGAATAACACGTAATGAGACGAGCAGACACAGAAAACAATGATGATAAACGAGGGATAATAAAAAACACATAGATCAGCAAGACCACTAGTTAACGCGTAGAGAGATCAAAGATTTACCACGTCGACATTCTAGCGAAATCAGAGAAATTATAGTAAATATATTCTTGTCTCTTTTTTACCTAATCTCAACAAATGTTCATGTTCTCCCGTTATGTGTATTTGCGAGTTTCATCTCATTCCAACTTCGTTCCTCTTTTCTTTTCTAGATTATTATGTCGCTCAGGTTTGCTCTTATCTTCATGTGTTTCCGCTCCAAATCTCACTTCATTTCCCGGAATCCCCATTTTTTGGGAGCTTTCGCCTGACCTACTGCGTCGTTCAGTTTTTCCTCCCGTCCTCCAATCATCGCATTTCCTCCCTCTCTGAACCTGCTCTTTGTTATCAGATCTTTCTTTTATTTTCTTTTTGTTTCGTATAACTAACTTACGGGCTTTGCTGGATTATGGATAAGAGTCTGTACAATAATTCACCTCAGTTATTTTTTACACCTAATTTAAACACTAAGCTTCAATTTTTCCTCGTCTCATTTCAATGGGCAGCCCTATTTAATACCCCCTGGGATGCGATCCACGGCAGTCGACTAACACCCGGGTACCTACTTACTGCTAGGTGAACAGGGGCAACAGATGAATGGAAATATGCCTAACACTTCCATCTGAGCCGAGGATCGAGCAAAGAACTCCTCCCTATGTGGACTGATAACACTACCAATTGAGACGCAGGACACCCATGGTTATATCCTAGTAATCGCTTGATTCGAAGGAAATTTTATTTGTATGGACTATATTTAATACAAAGCATCACTGATACCTGAAACATGGTAATGTTAGAGCCTTCTCTTAGCTAGTGATTTAATTTTGTTATTTATGTATACCCAAAGATGTACCTTGAAGAGGTTGCAAGATTTTCCTTTATTTACTTCCTTTAACTTTTCCATATTATTTTCCTCTTAATCTGAGAAAGCCTCGTCCAATTTTCTTAAAAAAATTCAACGCTTGGGAACTGTCACTGAAACCAGATTCGTGGAACAATTGGCGTGTGCAGGTGATCTATGACCAAAGTTTCTAAACCCATTCCCTGCGACCTAGAATGGTGAGAATAACTTTCATAACCCTAAGTGGCGTAACTTAAAGTATACAAAACGGCTTCCTGCAGATTCGACGACGTCGTAGAGTGTGGAAAATTGCATTTATTTGAATGTATCATTATATACATAACAGTAAATGAACATAGATAATTATTATTTATCAGTTAGACAAGTAGGAATTTGGGACATTTAGTTCGCAAAAAATGTCCCTCTTCGATACCTACCACTGTCATATCCACAAGTTGCTCTGGACCTATTAATTAAATGAATTATACATCTCCAGGAATACTGGTAAATATATAAATTTGTGGACTGTATATTAAAATTAAAAAAAGGATTATATATACACACATTTATATAACAGAAGGAAAATATCTTAATGTCACTCACCAATTTGACTGGAGATTAATGTGTATCATACTCAGAAAACCTCACTGTCTATCTATGAAAATAACACTGGCCAGGTTACTACATAAGACTTATCTGAGGTTCCTGGAGCTGTCTTGTCCAGTCGTCTGATATCTCAAGTTATGCAGGACTGCACATCCAACAATTTCGCCTCCTATTTGAGAGGTGTCAGCCCAATTTTAACCTCCAGAGCACGAAAAATTCTTCCCATTATACACAATGTTTGTTACTTCCATTCAAACAAAATGGCGACTCTCTTCTGCCCAGACGCAGGCTCAGTTTCCAATTTTCCATAACATAAATTTTATTAAATACAATATAGGCCATCTATTTACCTATAAATTTCCGGAAAATATGTACAGTATTTTCCACACTGCGGCCGGGCGGAGGTCGTTGCTAAACAACTCAAATTGCTGATTTGGCAACGGTGGAGGACCTGGGTACATATAGGATCTGGCATCCACACGGCGACATATTACACAAGATTTAATCACCCTTTTTAAACTTTGTCGTCCATGTGGAATCCAGAAAGTTTCCCTAATACAATTTAAGGTATCTTGCACCCCACCATGCATTACAGTTTTATGGGCATTTAGAACAATTAAGTTTGTTAGATGATGAGTTTTGGGCAGTAAGATAGGGTGTTTAGCATAATCATCCAATTCAGCATTTTGTAACCTTCCTCTGCACCTAATTACATTGTTCTCTAAATACAGCCCCAATTTCTCTATTATAGAACTTTTCACAATTTTTCTTTCCACCATCAATTTAATCTCATTTCCATAGATTTCCTCCTGTACCCTCTTTATCCAATATTCAAGAGGATATGAAAACTTATATGATACATTCATCTTGTTTAGAAATTTAAACACCAACTTAGTTACATTGATTAGTTTGGGTAAAGAAGAATACCTATTTATATCAATGGCTAAGGGAGGACAAACTATTGGAGCGGTTGTCACAGTAATTTCAACAGGAGCAATATACGCCTTTTGTACAGGCCAATTAGCTTTATTTACCAACCAGCTCGGTCCTTTAAACCATGATACAGCATTTACAAATTTAGCATAAGGTAAACCTCTAGACAAGAAATCAGCTGGATTCTCCTCACCAGGTATATGATTAAATGTTAACATATGCTGACCCAAACTATTATACTTCTCTTGCATCTGATTAATTTCAGCGACTCTGTTTTGTACATACACAATTTTACTGTTTCCATTACGAATCCATTGTAAGGATACCTCATTATCAGACCAAATTACAGTGTCGCTAATATTTATCTCCTGCAACGTATTTCTTATATAATTAGCTAATTTGACACCTACATAAATGGCTGTTAATTCCAACTGAGGTAAGGTACGTGATTTAATTGGAGACACTTTAGCCTTAGACATAACAAGAGAGATAACACTATTACATTGAAGGTAAGCAACTGCTCCATATGCCAATTTTGAAGCATCACAAAAAATGTGGAGTACATTTTTCCTATCTGGATTGGCCACCTGGCGTGGGAACTCCAACATTGGAATTTTCTCATAATCACCAATTAATTCATCCCACCTGATAATGAATTCCTCAGGTAGATTTTCATCCCAAGCACATTTAAGTTTCCATGCTTCCTGAATTAATAATTTCCCTCTTATAGTAAGGGGTGACACTAAACCTAGTGGATCAAAACATTTGGAAACTTTAGTTAATTTATTGGGTGTACTGTAATTATTAGGTTTTAACATTAACAAATCTCTCTCAGTATCCCAAGTTAATTCCAATACATTACTACATTTTGGCACTTCATCTCCAGGGTAATCTTTACTTATTTTGTCCTTTAATTTGGACGAATTACTATTCCATTCCCTCAGAGGCATATTTGCACTTTGCAAATATGCCTCATTAACAGTTCCTCTTCAGTTGATGTCACACCCAGGAAATTGTCCACATAAAATTATTTGCCCATTACTTTACTCAATGGACTTTCCATACGTTCAAGGTGTGCATTTATCGTCGCTTGAAGTAGGAACGGACTGGATGTAGCACCAAATAATACGCTCCTGAAGCGAAAGGTTTTCAGAGGGCTAAGTGGGTCAATAGGATTCTCAGGCCATAAGAAGCCGGTACAATCCCGGTCAGCCTCTTGTAAACCCACTCTTAGGAAAGCTTTACTTATGTCAGCCGTAAAGGCATAATTCTTTATCCTGAAATTTAATAAGATATCTCCTAATTTTTCCGTCAACGACGGACCTGTCATCAAACAGTCATTTAAACTAGGTACATTTTTGTTACTCCTGGCATTACAATTAAACACAATTCTCAGAGGAGTGGTCTTAGAATCCTTCTTCTCTCCGTGATGTGGCAAATAGTGACCATAAATTTTGGCTTGCTCAGGAGGTACCTCTTCTATAAATTTATTAATTAACTGCTCAGCAATTATATCATTATAGGCAGTCAACAATTCTGGTGTCTTACTCCGTTCGCGGAGCTGAGCCTTCAATTGTCCATATGCCATTCTGTAATTAGTGGGCAATTCTGGATGGTTCAGTCTCAACGGAAGTCGTACCCAGTATTGTCCAGATTAAAATTTTACATCTCTCAGGTATAGCTCCTGAGTAAAAGAATCGTCTGGACTTTCTTCATTTTCATTTATTTCAATGCTGTCTAATTCCCACAGTTTATGCACTGGCTCAACACCATCCTCTTTGGAAGAATTATACTGGGGTACGATTTCATGAGTAAGACACACAGTTATGGTATTTGTAGTTTTCTCTAGTCATGAATTATTATTACGAGGAATCCTACCATACATTACATGGCCTCCTGCAGTCTTCAAAAGGGTGACACCACATTTCTTTACCATACCCTTTACAAAGGAGGCATAATAGTCACTACCTATCAAAATATTTATTGGGCCTACAGAATCATCATTTTCCCCAGAAGGTGCTAAACTTACATTATGTGAAAGTCTTTCTGTAGCTTTACTAAGCCCTACTGTAGACATTTTCTCTGGAAGTCTATCTACAATTACTGCACTGACACGTTTTTTCTCATTGCCTAACCTGACAGTTACATAAACAGTGTCATACAATTGAGACCTTTTATCCGAGAGAAAACCAGATAATTTTAAAGTTGTGGGATCTCCCATCTGTACTTTCATACCATCAAGACATTTACGTTTTATGAAAGTACGTTGGGATCCCTGGTCCAATAATGCAGTTACATTTTTTTGATTTATGCCTTTTATCATCAATTTTTACCTGTAACACAGGTAAGGCTACTTCAGCAAAACCATCATTATTAACATTAGCAGCAATTTTTACATTAGCCGCTGTTGTGTCAGGATTGTCAACATTATCATTATTATCAACATTATCATATAGACCTTTACACATGACTATATGGTGTCTTCCTTTGTGACATTGATAACAGAAGTTTAATTTGGCATAACAATCCTTTACATTGTGATTACCTAAACACCTGATACATCTGTCAAGTTCCTCCAATCTTTCAACTTTATCATTCCATGAATTGTATGCATTGCAATTCTTAGAAAAATGAGTACCCTTGCAGAAAAGACAATCTCTCTTTTCTTTGACTGGTTTCTTATTAACTGGGCTACTCTTAGGAGGGTACTTATTCTTCTTACCTTGTGGAGAATCATTATTTCTGATTCTTGCTACTTGATATGCACCTATGCAACTCTTTTTAGGAAATGAATTTTGATTATTAACATTGGGATAATTTTTTCCCTTTGTGAAACTTGACAGATACCTCAGAGTTATTGTGTGTTGCATCTTTAAAATGAGTTGGTTGGCTGGTCTGCAACTGAACAATTAATTCTTGTAGACCTAGTCTTATTTCCTCCAGACCAAAATAACCCTTGTGATATTTATTTGAGAACCATTCAAGTGTTTTACAGCTTAATTTATTCTGTACCATGGCACTCAATAACCAGTCTGATTCCTTCAGATTATATTTATTACTTAAAGTTTTGAGAGTGCTCTACAGTTTAACTCTAAACTGCTGTAAACCTTTGTATTGTGATCTGGAGATTTTATATTAACAATGATATTCACTAGATTCAACCTACTTTGTTCTATATTACCATAAGTGACTTTCAATAAGTCAACTGCTTCCTTGTAAGAGTCATCTACATTGGGAAAGGCTTGTATGAGAATGTGATCATCTCCTCTTACCTGTCCTTTTAGGTAAAATAATTTAGTTACACAGGCTAGGTCACTCCTGTCATGCACAGCTGCTTTAAAAATTGACCAGAACTCCTCCCAATTTTCACCAGGATTAAATACAGGTAAACATAGTTCTGGGAGTTTTGGCAAAGACATATTATTTGTTGGAGCAGACTGATTAACTGCCTGGTTTACACATTTTAATTTATTCAAGGCCTGACTTTTACAAGAAAGAATTTTTTCCTCTAATTCATAATACTGATTAATCATGAGATCTACTTCAGTCTCATCTACACAGTTTACTAACAAATCTCCTTCATATTTGTTGTAATATAATTTGTATGAATCATATCTATTACCTAAAGCATCTAAATACAATTTTAAATCATCAGTATTCACAGTTTCTTGATTCATTAATTCCAAACATTTATTATATGCCTTGGTTACATGACCCTTTCTAGCTTGCGATGATGCTTTCTTTACTCTATATTCCATATGCTTGTCTTCTATATTAATTTCCTCATTTTTAGCCATGATGCAATGTGTAAAATTCAACTTAATAACACCGATTATGTACTAAATTATGCACTTTATAAAGGTAAATGGTACAACTTACCTTTGAATAAATCCTATCTACCTGAGCTTAGCAATTACATGTAAGAAAATTATATAAATTTTAAATGTACATTAATGCAAACCTTTAGCCAGCCTTGGCTTATCAAAATTAATATTATACAAATTAATAAATCCTTGCCAGAATTTGGCATAGCAAAATTAATATTATACACATTAATATTAGTTACACTTGGCTTATCAATTACACTTACACTGATATAAATCTTGGCCAGAATTATCTTATCAAATTAATATTATACAAATACATTAATATAAATCCTAGCCACTTTGGCTTTGCAAAATTAATATACACATTAATATAATTAGCTACACGTGGCTTATCAATTACACATACACTTATACACATTAATATAATCTTTAGCCACACTTGACTTATCCAAATTAATATTGTAATAATTATAATCCACTACACATTAAGTAAATTTGTGACCTTAACATCCACCTCCTTCTGTCATTTCACATATAATTATTAAGTAATTAACTAATTAATGACTTCACTAATTACCTCCGGTTCAAGAAGGACCAACGGGCAAATTAAATGTGGAAAATTGCATTTATCTGAATGTATCATTATATACATAACAGTAAATGAACATAGATTTATATTATTTATCAGTTAGACAAGTAGGAATTTGGGACACCTAGGTCGCAAAAAATGTCCCCCTTCGATACCTACCACTGTCATATCCACAAGTTGCTCTGGACCTATTAATTAAATGAATTATACATCTCCAGGAATGCTGGTAAATATATAAATTTGTGGACTGTATATTAAAATTAAAAAAAGGATTATATATACACACATTTATATAACAGAAGGAAAATATCTTAATATCACTCACCAATTTGACTGGAGATTAATGTGCATCATACTCAGAAAACCTCACTGTCTATGAAAATAACACTGGCCAGGTTACTACATAAGACTTATCTGAGGTTCCTGGAGCTGTCTTGTCCAGTCGTCTGATATCTCAAGTTATGCAGGACTGCACATCCAACAATTTCGCCTCCTATTTGAGAGGTGTCAGCCCAATTTTAACCTCTAGAGCACGAAAAATTTTCCCCATTATACACAACGTTTGTTACTCCCATTCAAACAAAATGGCGACTCTCTTCTGCCCAGATGCAGGCTCAGTTTCCCATTTTTCCATAACATAAATTTTATTAAATACAATATAGGCCATCTATTTACCTATAAATTACCGTATTTCCGGAAAATATATACAGTATTTTCCACCTAGAGAAATTCATGTACCTAGTTCCATATCTAAACATTTTAGAGAAAAATGCTTATTCTCTTTAAATCACGTTGAACAAATTTCAGTTTGTCTCTCCTGAACGGCTTCAGTATGTAATGGCTGATGCATTTAAAGCCAGGATTAGACCCATTAAGTGTTGTTAGAGTGCAGGCAAATTTGTGACTGTAGTAAAATAGTTATAAAAAATTGAGATTCGTTAGACTGCAATGACTCGTCTTATCTAGGTCACAATTTTACTATTCAAGGGATTTCCTGAACACAAGTTTCGTGAAGTTATTGGACGGCATAGGTCTCAGTTTACCATTTTTTTTAATATAGAGTCATATTTATTTACAATATATTCAATAACTGAATAATAATTAGCTTGATCAGTTTCAAAGCATTAATAACGATGTAATCTGTAAGAATACATCGTTAATGAGAAGCGGATCAGTTACTGGAGAATGTCTTTTCTGATGGGCTTGTTCAGTGCTGATATGCTCTTTTAAAAAAGTTATTGAGGCTCACTGAGCTGTGTAAATTTAAATTTAAATTGAAATATTATCAACTCAGATTTTCTTAAAATTATAAAACTCTAATATTTTCTCGTATTGGATTGAAGAAAATTGAAAATGGACTATAGATGAGAACAGAAAAGTAAAAAAAAATCTCTTTGTAGACTTTCCAATTCTCTATACATTTCCCAGCAATATTTATCGTTTCTTCGTTCAAAATTCACATTTCTAACCAAAGAATGACTTATTCCATTGGAATTAAATTTCGACTGGTGGTTGCACTGCTTGCTGTATGTGGCAGTGTGTTGCATATGGCACTGTTTATTTCATGTGACACTGTTTAAATCATATGACACTGTTTATATCATGTGACACTGTTTGCTGTACGAGGCACTGTTTGTTGTGTGTGACACTGTGTTGCTCGGATACCAGTGTTCACGGAACCACTGGCATGACTGAATGCTCCGTAGATAATACTACACACGACATTCACAAATTTTACTTCCATATAATAACTGGAGAAAACCTCGTTTGATCGACTTCAAACTTTCATCACTAGTGTGTCCTCCTTAGAAGAAAATTGTTATTGTTAACTGAGTGTGTAGCTGCCAGTTTTAATCTCGAAATATTATAGTAACATTTTACTTTATTGCCGTATTTTGCTTTCATGTAGGTGAGACTCGCTTGAGACAAACAACTGGACATATATATATCTTCCTTAAATTAAATCTGATGCTTCATAATCCACAGGCACTGTATGATCCCTACTGGTGTAGCTCTGTTGTCGGATTAAAAACGAACAATTTTCAATATCAGTCTTTATATGCTGATGACTCACGAAATCGTGATGACGCGATTGTAAACAAACTATACCACGGGCGGGGTTAGAACCCGCGATCAGAGCCTCTCAAAACTCCAGCTGAGTGGCTAAAGCGACGGTCTGGAGTTTTGAGACTGATCGCGGGTTATAACCTCACCCGTGTAAGGTTTATATGCTGATTCTTGTTACGAAATGAAAGAAAATCTCTTGACTTTAGGGTGAGTAGGTGGATTTTCTTGCATTCTGTGCAATAACTGAAGAATGCCTCTTCTGGCCGGCCTGAAACTTTTTATACTGATGCACTTCCCTTACGGCAACGTTTCTTTGATTTTAGGTTTTTTAAGTTTTAATATGCAAATTGTACTAATCAACTTGGTTTATGTGATACAGCAGGAAAATATCTTTTAACAGAAGTGAATCACATTGATTTACTTTATTCACTTATCCAAGGTTAAATCCACATATTTAATTAGCTACTTAAATTCTAAACACCAGTAAATCGTAGAGAAAAGTTTGGAATTGATTTGGCTTGTGTTGGTCCCAATTCTTATTTCTGTGCAGAAGAAACTGTTAAAATTAAATACTTATTTCCATACAACAATTACTGAGTATCTCATCTAATTACCATCACATTTCAACACAGATAACTTGATAATTCAAATTCTGACTGACTCCAAACTTAATATTCTGAGATATTTTCGGATATTTGTCACTCTCAGATAAGAGAATTTCACCTTAGGTTGGCTTACAAGCTTGTTTCCTTAATGTATCATTTGAATTAGTTTAGGGCTGTATATATATTAATTTGCCGTATATATATATTAATTTGCTGTATATATATTAATTTTTTAATGAAGTGGCTTGAATATTATTGTTCATATGATAACTTTGAGTACCAATTCACTTCATTTTTTCAACGCTAGTACATAACTGCATCAGAAATTTATGCCCCATTCTGTGCTAATCTTTCCGAGTTAATTAGTGTACAGGGGCTATACAATACTGAGATTCCTTTCTCGGATCGCACAATGAGCGAAATGCATCTAGTTATCTAAGTGGCAAACGAAAATTAAATAATCGCTAATGGACTGCTGTCTCACAAAATATTTATATAATTTTTAGTATTCTCATTTTTCAAATTTTTGTTTATTTACACCAGTTTATGATTACATTCTTGTATATTATTAACGAATTAACATCATCTGATGACTGGCAATCATCGAGGTACGGTGGAATTATTTTGAATTAATTTAAGGGAGCCATCATTAAGCTGCCTCAGAGAGGAAGGGTTGCAATAATGATTATGTTTATTCAGATCTTTCGGAATAAAGATTGGTAAAGTTAATACTTATTTACATGTGACAATTTGTATGTCTCATGATGCAATATATATATATATATATATATATATATATATATATATATATATATATATATATATATATATATATATATATATATATATATATATATATATATATATATATATATATATATATATATATATATATATATATAATGTGATAGATATCCTTAGTTAAGGCTTCTATAATAATAGCTTGCTGGTATGTGATGCTTATAACTTGTAAAGAAACATCGCTACTGGAAGAAACGTTGTCAGACGTAGCGTGCCTCAGTGCGAAGAGTTGCCTGAGGCGTGTTCGAGAAAACTACTCGTGAGAATACGTCCATTTAACGACGAATTAAGGCCGAGAACGCCAAGTGGTTTTAACTCTTATCACATAAAACAAAATTTTCAGTCAGGGTTCTCACAATACCTGGAATTAATGCATAAATCTGCTTAGAATTACAAGAAAGAATTTGCCTACATAGAGCCAGGAGAAGAAAATATATTAGCGTCAGACCTCAAGAAATATGGCAACTCCCCCGTTCTCCCCTGAAAATGGAAACATTGTGTAAACTTCGAGTTATCGCATTCCTAGCAAGGTACCTTCTGGGGAAACGCTTATTCTAGATTGTTTAAGAGGCCTGGGCAATTATAGATATCTGTAGGGACAACAGGCTGTAGAACATTATACAACTCTTAGGTTAATTGTATGTTAAGCAAGGTAGAATTAATATCAGTTTAATGAATTATTCATTCTATGTAACTGTATAATGTAACAGTCCCTCCTTTAAGTTCATCCATAATTCTCCTATACAGTCCGAGTTCAATTGTTATTATTGATTTTTGGGTATACACCTGTAATGGTTATATGTTTTAAAATTAAAGGATCAATATGTGGAAAACATGGTTCCTGAGGAGCAGCACTAAGAAGAACACCGAAGGCGGACCTAAAACTCTAAGGCTACTTTGCTGAGTGAGTAAATTTCAAGTAATTATTCAGTATTTCCCACAATACTAATGCGAGAGAGAATTTATTTATGTCAGTCAGTTCATTGGTAAGAAAATATCCATCTTAAATACCAGAATTCTGTGATACTTGAGGAAGGTTGAGACCTCAAGCATTGTCCGTTACAGTACGTCTGGTCTTGTACGTAACATAAGGCTGGCCAGGTAAGTAACAGTTTGTCTGGCCATGTACGTAACAGCAAGTTGGACCTTGTACGTGACAGTGTCTGGCCTTGTACGTAGCAGTAAGTCTGGCCTTGTACGTAACAGTGTCTGACCTTGTACGTAATAGAAAATCTGGCTTTGCAAGTAACAGTGTTTGGCCTATTGTACGTGACAGTAAATCTGGCCTTGTACATAACATTAAATCTGGCCTTGTACGTAACGTTAAATCTGGCCTTGTACATAACATTTAATCTGGCCTTGTACGTAACACTGTCTGGCCTTGTACGAAATAGTGTCTGTCCTTTTACGTAACAGTAAGTCTTGTCCATAGAGGTAAATCTAGCTTTGTACGTAGCAGTAAGTCTGGCCTTGTACATAACAGTATCTGGCCTTTACGTAACAGTGTCTGATCTTGTATCTAACAGAAACTCTGGCCTTGCACGTAGCAGTGTCTGGCCTGTTGTACATGACAGTAAATATGGCCTTGTATGTAACATTAAATCTGGCCTTGTAAGAAACATTATGTCTGGTCTTGTAAGAAACAATAACGGCACGGACTTCTTTCCTGAACTGAAGCTTCTACAATCCTGCAACCTTTCCTAACCTCACAGACTGCAGTTTCTCATACCTGTACTGAAGACTTGCATACAGTAGTCCGTCCTCACACGGGACCTCGCCCTGTAGACCTCACCTTGTGCAGTCGCGGAAGCTCTGACTCGTCTTTCCAGTCTCCCTACGATCCCCGTTTTGGAAGGGCATCTCTATCCTTCCGTCATCACTTTTACTCTTTCACTATGCTTGCTCATCGAGTAGAGATGAAGCCGTTCAGTAGAATTATTAGTGACTCTACAAAAGCTGCTCTTGCTGCAGTTGTAAAAACCTGCTTGCAGGTAAAATTTACAGCTATCCACTCTTTCAAAGACTCCTTCATTGTCGTCTGTACTGATGATAATGAAAATTCGAAAATTATGGACGACATCGCAGTGAATGTCTTCACTGCAATGATTGTCTTTCCTCCTGGCAAAGCGTCCTGCTTTTGTCAAAATCTTGGATAAGATCATCACTTCCCTATCAACTGCTGACTTGAAGACCTCAATCGAGGAACAAAACACTTAGGCCTCGATTGACAACATCACCAAAATTCCAAACGGCTCTTTAGTGGTCAAACCCACCTTCTCCAACTATGATATAGCTACCAAGGCGCTTTTTGATGGCCTAGCCATCTCCTACTATCATATTCATCCACGACACATCAAGCTAGAACATTTTGCTCATGTCTCACCCTGCTGGAACTGTTATTCTTACCACCACTCGACGACCGACTGTCCCATTAAAAACAAGAAATTTTGCTCCAACTGCGGAAAGGACGGTAAAGATTTCAAAGCATGTCCCACCACCAATGTCGCTCCTACCTGCCTCAACTACAAGGGCAGCTAAATGCCCTCTACGGAAGGAAGTGCTCTCTAAGAAGTTCAAAGAAGAAGCTAAGAAGAGCAGCCCCAAATCGCAAACATATGCCGCCATAACAAAACTGCAGTCTGATACCAAGAAAACTCTATCCAGCACCTCCCTCTCTCCACTTTCGGAAGTGGCTCCCTCCAAGGTGCTGTATTGCATGGTGTATGCGCACCTTGAAAATGCAGACAACCCAGGAACGTTCAACACTACCATTAATGAACTAGTCTTCGTTTTCCCAGACTCCACACCTTCAGCTGACGTCCTCCGGATTCTTCCTAACGTCGTTAACTTCACTACTGCTGACCTGTCTTCTTCTATTGGGTGCATTGGCTTAAGCCGGTAGGAGACTTGGACCTGCCTCGCATGGGCCAGTAGGCCTTCTGCAGTGTTCCTTCGTTCTTATGTTCTTATGTTCTTATGTTCAATGTTTTTGCACCTTTCACAACCACCGACACCACCGCTCTTGCTGCCTCGACCACCGCCTCCCACCCTTCAGAACCCACCAATGAGAGGACTTCGGTTATTCCCAACAATGAGGAGCCACCACTGACTTCCAACACCACCTCTACTACTGACGAATCATCTTCATCACCTCAACTACACCCACCAAAAGCCAAGAGATCCAAGACACAGCCACCTGAAACTTCACCTCAAGATACACCAATACCTGAAGAAATGGAAGAAGAAACAGAATTCAGAACAACTGAAAATATCACTGTATACACATGGAATCCACTCAGTCGTTGCATGCAAGTCAAGCAATCTATAACATGCACTAAGGAACTATCAAGTTCGCTGTTGTTCCTGGTTGCGAACATCACGCTGAAATCGCCCTAACTGAAGACCTAGAAGTCGACTTCAGTCACCTGGTCAGAATTACCCTATTGCCAAAATCTACATTCAAAAGACTTCAAAATGGCTCCAAGACTGGAATAAGGATCTAATATGGACACAGCTATGAAGAGATATCATCTACGAACAACGAAGTAACTGCCACCTCTCTACAAAGATAACGACCAATTATCTCAAAGTCCTGCCATCCTCTCCATCCCACCTCCCGCCGATTTCCAACCACCAATCAGATTCTAGATGTATACTACCCATCTCCAAGATGCAGCCTGCACAGCTTGCTACTCGTATCTTCTACATCGCTGGCCATTCCTGATTCTCCAGTTCTATCCCACGAGCGCTCAGATGCTAGGTTAAGCCCTGGCACTATTCTACGACTAAGGGCACTCCTCTCCAACGCTATTCTTTGCCTGTCCCGCCCTATCCGCTCATCCCATTGGGGCCTTACCTAAACTCTCTTGATCTTGAGACCGTCCTCCTAAGTCGTAATCTTTCCTGCAATCTTTCATAAGTCTCTCTCAATCATTAACGCTTGCTGCCTTCTCACCTGCATCTCTGTATTTTTTTTCTTCACGCTTTTCAGCAGACAAAGGTTAAGAGTTTTGTACCTTCATCGACAAGCTAAGAGTTATTGCCTACCTCTTCTCATTTGAAAGCCTTATCAAGTATACCCAAGCAGGGAGCACGATGAAGCTGGAGACAGCTGTTGAAGATATATTTCATTAGAACAACTGACTATTTCATCAAAGTTATGTGATAAGAATATATTCTAGACTCAAGTCATTCTTGTAATGAATGATCTCAGAGGAAGGGAGGTTCGTGAGAAGAGCACAACCATTGTAGACGCTATCTAATGTCTGTCATGCGGTATAGAAGCTGTCTTCTAGCTGTTCGCAAAGTGGAGCAGAGTGTGGTGCCTTGACAGTATTGGCCTTGCACAAAACATTAAGGCTACCAATATCTCTCTGTTGTTGAAGGCTCTGTTGAAATGATAGATCCTCCATGTTGGGTCTAAGAAAGAAATAAGTCGTCTTACTCGGCTCTATCTATATCCAGAGGCGGTAGATGAGACTCGGGAAGGTAATTAAAGGGCACAGTGGTGCACACTTAGTATATGTTTTGCAGTAAACAAATAACCCGCACATAAAAGAGAGAAGCTTGCGACGACGTTTCGGTCCGACTTGGACCATTTACAAAGTGAGGAAATGGTATGGTGATACCGACAAGATATGGAAAAAGACACTTATGTACAGTTCAGGACATTTATTAAAGGAAACGTTTCGCCACGAGTGGCTTCTTCAGTCTGACTGAAGAAGCCACTCGTGGCGAAACGTTTCCTTTAATAAATGTCCTGAACTGTACATAAGTGTCTTTTTCCACATTTACAAAGTCAAACTAACCAGAAGTGGAGCAGGACGGCTATATATAGGCAGGAAGAGGTGGTGGCGGTAGTAGTATTAGTAGTAGTAGTAGTAGTAGTACTAGTAGTGGTTGAGGTGAGTAGTGGTAGTGGTAGTAGTGGGGAATAAGGAGGAGGAGCCAGTCAAATACAAAGGAAGGGGAGCACTGCAAGGGAGCTAGGTGCCCACAGAGGGAGAGCAAGCGCACAGAGGTGGGTGAAAGGGGAAGTGGTGAAATAAATAAAGAAGGAACAGAAACACGAGACAGAAGAGAGAAAGACAACCCAGAGGAGAAAAAGGAAAGAGGAAAGGGGAAGAGGGAGAAGAAGAAAAAGAAGAAGAAGAAAAAAAAGAAAAAGAAAAAGAAAAAGAAAAAAAAAGAAAAAAAAAATGAAAAAATGAGGAGTCAGGTTAAGTCACGGGTGTTCTGAAGTTTGGAGCATTTTACAATGTAGTGGGAGAGAAAGGCATCTACAGAGACGAAGCCAGGACAAGGAAAGTTGTGTACAGAGAGGATTCAACTAGACAGCGACTGTAATAAAGTTGGTAGAATTACCGACAATATGTAAAGTAAAAGGACACAAGTCCAACTAATGTGACATTTTATTGTGGTAACGTTTCGCTCTCCAGGACCTTTATCAAGCCATTTGTAGATGAATGGTTCAGAGAACCGACATGTTGATAAATTAGACACATGTGCAACTCTTGGGTATCTTTATTGAGGAAACGTTTCGCCACACAGTGGCTTCATCAGTCCATACAAAGGAGAATCTTGAAGAACAGGAGGAGAATGAGGTAATCAGTCCCTCAACCTTGAGTCGATGTGGTCAGTCCATCAATCTTGAATAGAATACGGCATACGTGCTGAGAAGGAGCTTATAAACCGTTGGCAGGAGAGGTGAAGCAGTCATAGGTCGTGTAACATTTGTTCAATGTTGAAGTAGGTCGTGCCCAAGAATTAGGCAAGCGAAGAATTCCCAAGTATTAAGATCCCAAGAAGTTGCAGTGTCTGACAGGTTGCACATGTGTCTAATTTATCAACATGTCGGTTCTCTGAACCATTCATCTACAAACCTGTCAGACACTGCAACTTCTTGGGATCTTAATACTTGGGAATTCTTCGCTTGCCTAATTCTTGGGCACGACCTACTTCAACATTGAACAAATGTTACACGACCTATGACTGCTTCACCTCTCCTGCCAACGGTTTATAAGCTCCTTCTCAGCACGTATGCCGTATTCTATTCAAGATTGATGGACTGACCACATCGACTCAAGGTTTAGGGACTGATTACCTCATTCTCCTCCTGTTCTTCAAGATTCTCCTTTGTATGGTCTGATGAAGCCACTGTGTGGCGAAACGTTTCCTCAATAAAGATACCCAAGAGTTGCACATGTGTCTAATTTATCAAGCCATTACAAACAATACATGGACACAGAGGGTATATAAAGGCTCAGAGTGAGGTGCAATACTAGTGAGGTACCATTTCGATGTTCACTAGTTGTAGTAGTAGTAGTAGTAGTGACAAAAATAATACAATATGGTAGAGCAATTAATTCGTACATGAGTAAAAGGATATAAAAGCTATTACTTGGGTAACATAAAAATAGGTTGGACAAATATAGACTGGAAAGAGGCAGGTTGTTTCAGTGTTCACTCTCTGTAATGTGCTTTGTGTAGTATAACAGGAGAGACTATGTGATGGCAGGGATTACTGTTTTCATGAGGATTCTTGCTAAGACTTCGGAGATGGTGAAACTGCCGTTGTTTTGTTTAATTGTATTCGAAACAGCGATCAGTGCTGATTCGAGGCACTTGCGTCTGCGGAAATTAGTTTCTTTGATCACTAATTGGGCGTCTCTGAATTTCATGAGATGATTGGTGGAATTTCGGTGTTGTACACAGGCGTTGTTCAAGTTATCGTTCCTACATGCGTAAATGTGTTCATTGAGGCGGGTGTCGAGGTTTCTTGCTGTTTCACCTACGTAGATCTTGTCACAGCCTCCACAGGGTATAGTGTAAACTCCTGCATTGACTGGTTCGTGGTGCTTGGATTTTGTCCTGGTTAGATCCTTTATTGAAGTGCTAGAAGCGATGGCGACTCTGGTGTTAGCTTGTGAACGTACTTAGCTTGTGAAAGTCTTAGCAAGAATCCTCATGAAAACAGTAATCCCTGCCATCACATAGTCTCTCCTGTTATACTACACAAAGCACTTTACAGAGAGTGAACACTGAAACAACCTGCCTCTTTCCAGTCTATATTTGTCCAACCTATTTTTATGTTGTGATGAATGGTTTGAAAAACCGACAAGTTGAAGATTGAGACACTTATGCAGCATATGGGAATCTTTATTCAGGAAACGTTTCGCCACACAGTGGCTTCATCAGTCCAATACAAAGAGGAAGGCGTAAGGAGAGGAGGAGAATGAGGTAATCAGTCCCTCAACCTGGAGTCGATGTGTTCAGTCCATCAATCTTGTAATCTATTTTTATGTTACTCAAGTAATAGCTTTTATATCCTTTTACTCATGTACTAATTAATTGCTTTACCATATTGTATTATTTTTGTCACTACTACTACTACTACTACCACAAGTGAACATCGAAATGGTACCTCACTAGTATTGCACCTCACTCTGAGCCTCTGTATACCCTCTGTGTCCATGTATTGTTTGTAATGGCTTGATAAAGCTCCTGGAGAGCGAAACGTTGCCACAATAAAATGTCCCATTAGTTGCACTTGTGTCCTTTTACTAGACAGCGACTGTTCGAGTTGGAAGTAGGGAAGACAGTTTTAGCAAAGACCAGTCAATAGGATGGCTATGATCTCTGACGTGACAGAAAAGAGCATTGTTAGTGTCGGCAAGCCTAACACTATTTTTGTGCTCCTTAAGTCTGTCAGAAAGAGATCGACCAGTTTCTCCGAAGTATTGAAGAGGACAGGAGGAGCAAGAAATAGAGTAGACACCAGGAACATCTGTAGAGGGAGGAGAGGTATGGACGAGATTAGTGCGAAGACCAACCCACTGGGCACTCCCTTTCCTGATCATGCCCGTCTCCTACTTCAATAGCTCATTCTTTCTACTAAATCACAGGTTGAAGATGCCTTCTTTAGTTTCCGTCAACGTCAACGTCAACGTGCTCTCTTTGCGGCTCTACCACAGGATCTCTGTAACCTTCTCTCTATCATTGCCTTTGACACTGCTCGCCTGAATAAACAAATTCATTCTTCTACACTACAGAATAAACTTCAACGTCTCATCTCAGCTAGCCCTTGGTCTAAATTCTCCCTCACTGACTGTGTTACTAACCTGTCTTAAGAACATAAGAACATAAGAACATAAGAATGTAGGAACACTGCAGAAGGCCTACTGGCCCATACGAGGCAGGTCCTCATCAAAACGACATCTGTGTACGAATGGTATATAATACCGACAAGATGAGAGTAAGACACATGTGTCTTACTCTCAAAACGACATCTGAACATTAAAATGGTATAAAATACCGACAGATTGTTAGGTAAGACACATATGCAACAGTTAGGTATCTTTATTTTGAAACGTTTCGCCTACACAGTAGGCTTCTTCAGTCGAGTACAGAAAAGTTGATAGAAGCAGAAGATACTTGAAGACGATGTAATCAGTCCATCACCCTTAAAGTTTTGAGGTGGTAAGTCCCTCTTCTCCAGACTGAGGGACTGACCACCTCAAAACTTTAAGGGTGATGGACTGATTACATCGTCTTCAAGTATCTTCTGCTTCTATCAACTTTTCTGTACTCGACTGAAGAAGCCTACTGTGTAGGCGAAACGTTTCAAAATAAAGATACCTAACTGTTGCATATGTGTCTTACCTAACAATCTGTCGGTATTTTATACCATTTTAATGTTCATTCTGTCAGACACTGCAACACAAGGGTATCTTGGTACAGACCATCTACTTCGACAACCTCTACTAGTGAGAACGGCTGGGTTTGAGAGGGACCTGCCCTCCCAAATCAACCTACGTCTCACCTCCTGGCACTATATAAGGCCCGATTCTGTCACTTCAACTTCATATTGTTTCAGACAACGGAACAATGCTCTTCTCCAGACTGAGGGACTGACCACCTCAAAACTTTAAGGGTGATGGACTGATTACATCGTCTTCAAGTATCTTCTGCTTCTATCAACTTTTCTGTACTCGACTGAAGAAGCCTACTGTGTAGGCGAAACGTTTCAAAATAAAGATACCTAACTGTTGCATATGTGTCTTACCTAACAATCTGTCGGTATTTTATACCATTTTAATGTTCATTCTGTCAGACACTGCAACACAAGGGTATCTTGGTACAGACCATCTACTTCGACAACCTCTACTAGTGAGAACGGCTGGGTTTGAGAGGGACCTGCCCTCCCAAATCAACCTACGTCTCACCTCCTGGCACTATATAAGGCCCGATTCTGTCACTTCAACTTCATATTGTTTCAGACAACGGAACAATGCTCTT
This sequence comes from Cherax quadricarinatus, assembly GCF_038502225.1. Lineage (NCBI taxonomy): Eukaryota > Metazoa > Arthropoda > Malacostraca > Decapoda > Parastacidae > Cherax > Cherax quadricarinatus. The sequence goes on along the minus strand of NC_091299.1, from coordinate 49,543,719 downwards.
CTCCAGACTGAGGGACTGACCACCTCAAAACTTTAAGGGTGATGGACTGATTACATCGTCTTCAAGTATCTTCTGCTTCTATCAACTTTTCTGTACTCGACTGAAGAAGCCTACTGTGTAGGCGAAACGTTTCAAAATAAAGATACCTAACTGTTGCATATGTGTCTTACCTAACAATCTGTCGGTATTTTATACCATTTTAATGTTCATTTTGTCAGACACTGCAACACAAGGGTATCTTGGTACAGACCATCTACTTCGACAACCTCTACTAGTGAGAACGGCTGGGTTTGAGAAGGACCTGCCCTCCCAAATCAACCTACGTCTCACCTCCTGGCACTATATAAGGCCCGATTCTGTCACTTCAACTTCATATTGTTTCAGACAACGGAACAATGCTCTTCTCCAGACTGAGGGACTGACCACCTCAAAACTTTAAGGGTGATGGACTGATTACATCGTCTTCAAGTATCTTCTGCTTCTATCAACTTTTCTGTACTCGACTGAAGAAGCCTACTGTGTAGGCGAAACGTTTCAAAATAAAGATACCTAACTGTTGCATATGTGTCTTACCTAACAATCTGTCGGTATTTTATACCATTTTAATGTTCATTCTGTCAGACACTGCAACACAAGGGTATCTTGGTACAGACCATCTACTTCGACAACCTCTACTAGTGAGAACGGCTGGGTTTGAGAAGGACCTGCCCTCCCAAATCAACCTACGTCTCACCTCCTGGCACTATATAAGGCCCGATTCTGTCACTTCAACTTCATATTGTTTCAGACAACGGAACAATGCTCTTCTCCAGACTGAGGGACTGACCACCTCAAAACTTTAAGGGTGATGGACTGATTACATCGTCTTCAAGTATCTTCTGCTTCTATCAACTTTTCTGTACTCGACTGAAGAAGCCTACTGTGTAGGCGAAACGTTTCAAAATAAAGATACCTAACTGTTGCATATGTGTCTTACCTAACAATCTGTCGGTATTTTATACCATTTTAATGTTCATTCTGTCAGACACTGCAACACAAGGGTATCTTGGTACAGACCATCTACTTCGACAACCTCTACTAGTGAGAACGGCTGGGTTTGAGAAGGACCTGCCCTCCCAAATCAACCTACGTCTCACCTCCTGGCACTATATAAGGCCCGATTCTGTCACTTCAACTTCATATTGTTTCAGACAACGGAACAATGCTCTTCTCCAGACTGAGGGACTGACCACCTCAAAACTTTAAGGGTGATGGACGGATTACATCGTCTTCAAGTATCTTCTGCTTCTATCAACTTTTCTGTACTCGACTGAAGAAGCCTACTGTGTAGGCGAAACGTTTCAAAATAAAGATACCTAACTGTTGCATATGTGTCTTACCTAACAATCTTCTGCTTCTATCAACTTTTCTGTACTCGACTGAAGAAGCCTACTGTGTAGGCGAAACGTTTCAAAATAAAGATACCTAACTGTTGCATATGTGTCTTACCTAACAATCTGTCGGTATTTTATACCATTTTAATGTTCATTCTGTCAGACACTGCAACACAAGGGTATCTTGGTACAGACCATCTACTTCGACAACCTCTACTAGTGAGAACGGCTGGGTTTGAGAGGGACCTGCCCTCCCAAATCAACCTACGTCTCACCTCCTGGCACTATATAAGGCCCGATTCTGTCACTTCAACTTCATATTGTTTCAGACAACGGAACAATGCTCTTCTCCAGACTGAGGGACTGACCACCTCAAAACTTTAAGGGTGATGGACTGATTACATCGTCTTCAAGTATCTTCTGCTTCTATCAACTTTTCTGTACTCGACTGAAGAAGCCTACTGTGTAGGCGAAACGTTTCAAAATAAAGATACCTAACTGTTGCATATGTGTCTTACCTAACAATCTGTCGGTATTTTATACCATTTTAATGTTCATTCTGTCAGACACTGCAACACAAGGGTATCTTGGTACAGACCATCTACTTCGACAACCTCTACTAGTGAGAACGGCTGGGTTTGAGAGGGACCTGCCCTCCCAAATCAACCTACGTCTCACCTCCTGGCACTATATAAGGCCCGATTCTTTCACTTCAACTTCATATTGTTTCAGACAACGGAACAATGCTCTTCTCCAGACTGAGGGACTGACCACCTCAAAACTTTAAGGGTGATGGACTGATTACATCGTCTTCAAGTATCTTCTGCTTCTATCAACTTTTTTGTACTCGACTGAAGAAGCCTACTGTGTAGGCGAAACGTTTCAAAATAAAGATACCTAACTGTTGCATATGTGTCTTACCTAACAATCTGTCGGTATTTTATACCATTTTAATGTTCATTCTGTCAGACACTGCAACACAAGGGTATCTTGGTACAGACCATCTACTTCGACAACCTCTACTAGTGAGAACGGCTGGGTTTGAGAGGGACCTGCCCTCCCAAATCAACCTACGTCTCACCTCCTGGCACTATATAAGGCCCGATTCTGTCACTTCAACTTCATATTGTTTCAGACAACGGAACAATGCTCTTCTCCAGACTGAGGGACTGACCACCTCAAAACTTTAAGGGTGATGGACTGATTACATCGTCTTCAAGTATCTTCTGCTTCTATCAACTTTTCTGTACTCGACTGAAGAAGCCTACTGTGTAGGCGAAACGTTTCAAAATAAAGATACCTAACTGTTGCATATGTGTCTTACCTAACAATCTGTCGGTATTTTATACCATTTTAATGTTCATTCTGTCAGACACTGCAACACAAGGGTATCTTGGTACAGACCATCTACTTCGACAACCTCTACTAGTGAGAACGGCTGGGTTTGAGAAGGACCTGCCCTCCCAAATCAACCTACGTCTCACCTCCTGGCACTATATAAGGCCCGATTCTGTCACTTCAACTTCATATTGTTTCAGACAACGGAACAATGCTCTTCTCCAGACTGAGGGACTGACCACCTCAAAACTTTAAGGGTGATGGACGGATTACATCGTCTTCAAGTATCTTCTGCTTCTATCAACTTTTCTGTACTCGACTGAAGAAGCCTACTGTGTAGGCGAAACGTTTCAAAATAAAGATACCTAACTGTTGCATATGTGTCTTACCTAACAATCTTCTGCTTCTATCAACTTTTCTGTACTCGACTGAAGAAGCCTACTGTGTAGGCGAAACGTTTCAAAATAAAGATACCTAACTGTTGCATATGTGTCTTACCTAACAATCTGTCGGTATTTTATACCATTTTAATGTTCATTCTGTCAGACACTGCAACACAAGGGTATCTTGGTACAGACCATCTACTTCGACAACCTCTACTAGTGAGAACGGCTGGGTTTGAGAGGGACCTGCCCTCCCAAATCAACCTACGTCTCACCTCCTGGCACTATATAAGGCCCGATTCTGTCACTTCAACTTCATATTGTTTCAGACAACGGAACAATGCTCTTCTCCAGACTGAGGGACTGACCACCTCAAAACTTTAAGGGTGATGGACTGATTACATCGTCTTCAAGTATCTTCTGCTTCTATCAACTTTTCTGTACTCGACTGAAGAAGCCTACTGTGTAGGCGAAACGTTTCAAAATAAAGATACCTAACTGTTGCATATGTGTCTTACCTAACAATCTGTCGGTATTTTATACCATTTTAATGTTCATTCTGTCAGACACTGCAACACAAGGGTATCTTGGTACAGACCATCTACTTCGACAACCTCTACTAGTGAGAACGGCTGGGTTTGAGAGGGACCTGCCCTCCCAAATCAACCTACGTCTCACCTCCTGGCACTATATAAGGCCCGATTCTTTCACTTCAACTTCATATTGTTTCAGACAACGGAACAATGCTCTTCTCCAGACTGAGGGACTGACCACCTCAAAACTTTAAGGGTGATGGACTGATTACATCGTCTTCAAGTATCTTCTGCTTCTATCAACTTTTTTGTACTCGACTGAAGAAGCCTACTGTGTAGGCGAAACGTTTCAAAATAAAGATACCTAACTGTTGCATATGTGTCTTACCTAACAATCTGTCGGTATTTTATACCATTTTAATGTTCATTCTGTCAGACACTGCAACACAAGGGTATCTTGGTACAGACCATCTACTTCGACAACCTCTACTAGTGAGAACGGCTGGGTTTGAGAGGGACCTGCCCTCCCAAATCAACCTACGTCTCACCTCCTGGCACTATATAAGGCCCGATTCTGTCACTTCAACTTCATATTGTTTCAGACAACGGAACAATGCTCTTCTCCAGACTGAGGGACTGACCACCTCAAAACTTTAAGGGTGATGGACTGATTACATCGTCTTCAAGTATCTTCTGCTTCTATCAACTTTTCTGTACTCGACTGAAGAAGCCTACTGTGTAGGCGAAACGTTTCAAAATAAAGATACCTAACTGTTGCATATGTGTCTTACCTAACAAAACGACATCTACCTAAAGCTACTCAAGAAATAACTCCAATGACACCAATCAAACCCAGCCCCTCCCACTCATATACTTGTCCAGTCTCTTCTTAAAGCCACCCAAGGTCCCAGCCTCTATCACCCCACTGGGAAGACTGTTCCACGCATCTACAACTCTGTTAGAAAACCAGTACTTACCTATGTCCTTTCTAAATCTAAATTTATCCAACTTAAATCCATTATTCCTGGTTCTTACCTGGTTCGACACCCTCAGTACTTTATTAATGTCTCCCTTGTTTATGCCCGTCATCCACTTATACACTTCAATGATATCTCCCCTCATTCTACGCCTCTCAAGAGAGTGGAGATTTAAGGCTTTAAGTCTATCTTCATACGGGAGGTTCCTTACACAGTAAATCATTTTAGTCATTCTTCTCTGTATGTTCTCTAATGAGTCTATTTCCATCCTGTAGTAAGGGGACCAAAACTGAGCAGCATAATCTAAATGAGGCCTCACTAGTGATGTATAGAGCTGTAAAATAACTTTTGGACTTCTGTTACTCATACTTCTTGAGATAAATCCAAGTAATCTGTTGGCCTTGTTGCGCACACTAAGGCACTGCTGTCTTGGCTTTAGATTTCTGCTTACCATGACTCCCAAGTCTTTTTCACATTCTGTATGACCAAGCTCTACTTCACCTAGATTATAGCTTCGAGGGTTATTTTCATTACCAAGGGCAAGTACCTTACACTTATCCACATTAAACTTCATCTGCCATTTTTCAGACCAAGACATTAATTTGTTCAAATCGTCCTGGAGTTCATTGATATCCGGCCTATCTTTGTATCATCAGCAAACTTACTCATGTCACTAGTAATCCCTTCATCAAGGTCATTAATGTAAATTATGAACAGGAGAGGGCCTAAAACTGATCCTTGTGGAACGCCACTAGTGACTAATCCCCATTCAGATTTCACTCCATTAATGGTAACTCTCTGCTTTCTATTGGTAAGCCATGCCTCAATCCATGCTAGAACTTTACCTCCTATACCATGAGCTGCCACTTTTCTTAAGAGTCTCTTGTGAGGTACTCTGTCGAAGGCTTTACTAAAATCCAAATAAACAATATCATATTCCTTATCACTGTCAACTGCCTCAAATGTTCTATTGAAGAACGTCAGTAAGTTTGTCAGGCAGGAACGACCTCTCGTGAATCCATGCTGAGATTCATTTATCAAGTTATGCTCTTCAAGGTGACTTCTGATAATGTCAGCTATAATTGATTCTAATAACTTGCCCACTATAGATGTCAGGCTTATTGGACGGTAATTTGAAGGAGTGGACTTATCCCCTGATTTGAATATAGGAACCACATTAGCCATCTTCCACAACTCTGGCACAACACTGGTAAGGATGGACGCATTGAATACACTCGTTAATGGCTGACTAAGCTCCATCTTGCATTCCTTAAGTACCCTTGAAAACAACTCATCGGGTCCCGGGGACTTATTTTGTTTCAGTTTGTCTATCTGTTTAATAACCATGTCCCTCGTGACAGTAATATTAGTTAACTTAAATTCATCAGGAACTAAATAATTGTTAATTACTGGAATCTCATTTACATCTTCCTGTGTAAAAACTGACAAAAAATAGTCATTAAATAAGGAACACATTTCCAGTTCATTATCCGTCAGCTGTCCATTCCCAGTTTTCAGAGGTCCTACTTTTTCCTTCACCTTCGTCCTGTACACTTGAAAGAACCCCTTTGAATTAGTCTTTGATTCATTAGCAACTCTAATTTCATAGTCACGTTTAGCCTTTCTAATCGCCTTTTTTACTTCTCTTTTAAGCTGAACATATTGATCAGTAAGGTTAACCTCTCCTCTTCTGATGCGCCTATAATTTTCCCTTTTCTCCCCTAATAGATGCTTTAGCCTCCTGTTAACCCATTAGGGATCGTTATTATTAGACCTAATTTCTCTCTGGGGAATGTATATATTCTGGGCACTGTGTACATTATTAAGAAAACAATCATAAAAGCAGATCCCTTCATATTCATAAGTATGATTATCATCAATAAAATCATTAGCTAGATAACCCCAATCAAGATTAGACAGGTGTTCCCTAAGTCCATTATAATCGACAGAACGAAAATCAGGGATTTTTACTGTATTATCATTATTCTTTCATTCCCAATTAATGCTAAAAGTGATGGATTTGTGATCACTTGCGCCAAGCTCTTCAGTGATCTCCAGATTATTCACGAGTGTTTCCTTATTTGACAAGACTAGGTCTAGCAAATTATTACCCCTGGTAGGCTCAGTTACGCTCTGTTTCAGAAAACAGTCCTGAACTGTTTCCATAAAGTCACTGGACTCTACATTACCTGTCAAAGAATTCCAGTCAATTTGACTAAAGTTAAAGTCCCCTACTAAGACTATGTTACTGTGTCCAGATGCCCTAACAATTTCGTCCCAAAGAAGTCTCCCTCTATCGTGATCCAAGCCTGGAGGTCGGTATATTACACCTAGAATTAGTTTTTCTTGACCCTCCACGAACTCTACCCAAACAGACTCTGTTACTGCTCCATCTATTTTTATACCTGTTTTTATGCAACAATTAATATTTTCTCGAACATACAATGCAACTCCTCCCCCCTTCCCATTACATCTATCCACATTGAACAACTTAAATCCCTGAATATTACACTCAGCAGTCAAATCCCGACTCTTTAAATCATACCACGTTTCAGTTAATGCAATGATATCAAAGTTCCCAGCACATGCTACCAAACGTAGTTCATTAATTTTATTTCTTGCACTTCGACTGTTAGCATAAAATACCATCATATGTTTTTTCTTCTGCACATTTTTCCTGTTCATCTTTGTTTTTACACAATTTCTGAAATAATCATTACCCAGAGTTATTCCATGACGGTTACTATTAAGATTCTCAATATCAGAGCATAAGTCAATATATCCATACTCATTATTTATCATTTCTAAACCCATACCTCTAACTAATCCTAGTTTAAAGTCCTAACAACCCCCTCAACTGAGTTAGCAAGAAAACCCACACCTGCCCTGGATAAGTGAACCCCATCCCTGGCATACATGTCATTTCGGCCATAGAAGTTGTCTCAGTTGTCAATGAATGGTACTGCATTATCCTTACAGTGTTTATCCAGCCAACAATTAATACCAATTGCTCTGGACAACCATTCATTACCAACACCTCTTCTTGGCAAATTGCCACATAAAACAGGGCGCCCCCCTTCTTCCTAATTATGTCTATAGCTGTCCTGAACTTTCTAACTGAATCCTCACTTCTACGCTTGCCTACATCATTGCCTCCAGCACTGAGGCAAATAATAGGATTGATCCCATTACCGTTCATGATGTTGTCAAGCCGGCTAACAATGTCCTCCATCCCAGCCCCAGGAAAGCTTACCCTTTGTCTCCTACTCCTGTCCTTCAAGCAGAATGCCCTATCCATGTATCTAACCTGGCTATCCCCAACAACAACAATATTCTTACCTTCCTTGTTGTCGTTCGTCGTGACGATCCCAGTAGTCGACTCACATTCGTCGAGTAGCAACGAGAATGCGTTGGAGGTTTCCACAGGAGTTTCCACAGCAGTCTCTTTCTTCTTCATCGTTTCTGGCTTTCCATTCGTCTTCTTGATCGTCAACTTCGTCGTCCCCTGCTGTCCAGCCACTGACCACGATCCCTTCTTGACCTGAGGACTCGAAACAGGAGGACTACTACGAATCCTCTTGTTTTCCTCGGTCAATCGCCGTATCTCCATCTTCGCTGCCCTCAATTCTTCCTTAAGTTGCAGGTAAAGTTGCTCGATGGAGGGCATCTTGGTTCAGTCCACGGGACAAACAAGACACTTCTTCACAGAGTTAAGTACAGGTCACCACTGGGTTAAGTACAGATTCACAGAGAGCACACAAACAGGTCTTCACAGAGCTTAGTACACGTCACCACTGCTAAGTACACGTCACCACTCCAAGTACACGTCACCACTGTCTTCTGTCTTACTCTCTCAGTATGTGCTTGAACTTCTTGGTTTTGGCCTTTCCTTTGCCACTTCGCCTACCCCTCGCGCTGGTATTGCCCTGAATAGCTCTTTTGATTCCTTTCGTCAATCTCGCTCCCGTAATCTTCCTGACTTGTCCACTTTTCGTTGCGCTCTCCTTCCTGCTCTTGTTAGTCTGTTTTCTAAGAATCACCACCTTCCACGCCGTTACCAACTTGCCCTGTCTGCTCTTAAATCCAACACTAACATTGCCATACTATCTTCTGACAAAGGTAATTCGGTAGTTATCCTTGATCGCGATGATTACCTCCGTAAAGCTGATGTCTTGCTCTCTGACTCACGTACCTACACTCCTCTCGTTTCCATCCCTCTTGATCGCATCAAGAGAACTTTCAACAAGCAACTAAGGACTCTCTCCGACCTCTGTCCTCTTGACTTAGACCTTGTTCAACGGTTTCGTGTCATCTGTCCCTCTCTTCCCTATTTCTATGGCCTTCCCAAAACTCATAAACCTGATATTCCTCTTCGTCCTATCATATCCTCTAGAGGTTCTGTCTCTTATTCTCTTGCTTCTTGGTTGGCCAAAACCCTCACTCCCTTTCTTGGTACTTTTTCTCCTGCCCACCTCCGTCACTCTCAAGACTTCATTGAATGGGTTCGCTCTCTCCCAGCCTGTAAGATGCTTAGTCTTGACGTTGAATCCCTCTTCACCAATGTCCCTCTTGAGAGTAAGACACATGTGCAACATCTGGGTATCTTTATTGTAGACGTTTCGCCATCCAGTGGCTTTATCAATACAAATTCCAGGACATAACTTGAAGACAGTAGAACTATGTACAGAAGATGAGGTAATCAGTCCCTCAACCTAGGAGTAGGTGCGAACAGCACCATAGTCGTGGAGATTCTGAAGCAGAAGAAAGAATCCTGGCGCTTATATAGTAACGTCAGGTGAAGCAGACGAGGGCAAATTCACTGGTAGGCGGGATTCCCCAGTGGAAGTAGGTCCTTCCCAAAGATATGGGTTAGTTGTAGTAGTAGTTGTCGTAGTCGGTATTATATACCATTCGTACACAACTTGTCAGACACTGCAACATCATGGAATCTTAATTCTGAGGACATGTACATAACCTTCACGACTACGACAACTACTACTACAACTAACCCATATCTTTGGGAAGGACCTACTTCCACTGGGGAATCCCGCCTACCAGTGAATTTGCCCTCGTCTGCTTCACCTGACGTTACTATATAAGCGCCAGGATTCTTTCTTCTGCTTCAGAATCTCCACGACTATGGTGCTGTTCGCACCTACTCCTAGGTTGAGGGACTGATTACCTCATCTTCTGTACATAGTTCTACTGTCTTCAAGTTATGTCCTGGAATTTGTATTGATAAAGCCACTGGATGGCGAAACGTCTACAATAAAGATACCCAGATGTTGCACATGTGTCTTACTCTCATCTTGTCGGTATTATATACCATTCGTACACAATGTCCCTCTTGATGATGTCTTGATTTCCTTAGAAGGCCCATGAAGGGTTTCTACATCTCCCTATACCTACTGATGTCTTTCTTGATCTTATCCGCATCTGTGTGGACTCTAATTCCTTTTCCTTCCAAGGGAAATATTATTCTCAAACCTTCGGTGTCGCTATGGGCTCTCCTCTCTCTCCTGTCCTTGCTAATCTTTACATGGAATACTTCGAGACTGTTCTTCTTCCTACTCTCGATGTGCAACCTTCACTCTGGCTCCACTATGTGGATGACATCTTTGCTCTGTGGCCTCATGACTCCAGTCTCTTCCAACCTTTTCTTGAAGCTCTTAATAATCTTGCCCCTTCCATTAAGTTAAAGCTGAGTGGGAATCTAATTCCTTACTTCCTTTCGTTGATGTTCATGTCCACCGCTCAGATACAGGTTTTTCCTTTTCCGTTTACCGAAAACCTATGCACAGTGGCATGTACATTCACTACTTTTCCTACCATGTTTCCCCTGCCAAGAAAAGTGTTCTTATCTCCCTCTTTCTCCGTGCCCTCCGCATCTGTGATCCTCAGTTCCTTCCAGCAGAAATTTCCACTCTTCATAATTCGTTTTCCCGTCTTGGCTACCCTTCCCATTTCATAGACTCTGCCCTCTCACGTGCTAAACGTAATTTCTTCTCTCCCAAACTCTCTACTCCTGGGAAGCCTTCCCTACATTTCCGGTCTTTCTAATCTCAACAATTCTCTCCGTCCCTTAGACATCAAGCTTACCTTCCGCCAGACAAACACTCTTCGCACTAATCTCGTCCATACCTCTCCTCCCTCTACAGATGTTCCTGGTGTCTACTCTATTTCTTGCTCCTCCTGTCCTCTTCAACACTTCGGAGAAACTGGTCGATCTCTTTCTGACAGACTTAGGGAGCACAAAAATAGTGTTAGGCTTGCCGACACTAACAATGCTCTTTTCTGTCACGTCAGAGATCATAGCCATCCTATTGACTGGTCTTCTGCTAAAACTGTCTTCCCTACTTCCAACTCGAACAGTCGCCGTCTAGTTGAATCCTCTCTAATACACAACATTCCTTGTATGAATCTTAGTCCTGGCTTCGTCTCTGTAGATGCCTTTCTTTCCCACTACATTGTTAAATGCTCCAAACTTCAGAACACCCGTGACTTAACCTGACTCCTCATTTTTTCATTTTTTCTTTTTTTTTCTTTTTCTTTTTCTTTTTCTTTTTCTTTTTCTTTTTCTTCTTCTCCCTCTTCCCCTTTCCTCTTTCCTTTTTCTCCTCTGGGTTGTCTTTCTCCCTTCTGTCTCGTGTTTCTGTTCCTTCTTTATTTATTTCACCACTTCCCCTTCACCTAGCTCCTTTGCAGTGCTCCCCTTCCTTTGTATTTGACTGGCTCCTCCTCCTTATTCCCCACTACTACCACTACCACTACTCACCTCTACCACTACTACTACTACTACTACTAATAATAATAATAATAATACTTATACTACTACTACTACCACCACCACCTCTTCCTTCCTATATATAGCCGTCCTGCTCCACTTCTGGTTAGTTTGACTTTGTAAATGGTCCAAGTCGGACCGAAACGTCGTCGTAAGCTTCTCTCTTTTATGCGGGTTATTTGTGTATCGTTCCAGTCATGGTACTGTGCCCTTTTTTTTTTTTTGTTATTTATGTTTTGCAGCCTCCTAGGGTCCTAGAATCTCTCTCTCTCTCTCTCTCTCTCTCTCTCTCTCTCTCCTTCCCTCAGTCTCTGACTAGTAACAGATATTATTCACTCTGGCACCGTATGTGACGAGGAAAGCAATTCCGGATTTCCAGGTGTTCATGATTTCAGGAAACAGTTTAGCTTTTCCCATACCATTTCTGTGTCATAATTGTGAAGTTATTTTTTTCTGCAGATTAGTAGTTTTGACGAGTTGGTCTTGAGTGAGTCAGACAACCAGGTCATGTTTGGGATGTACGGCTACGTTTTGCGTGAATCAGACAACTAGATCATACATGGGTTGTACGTCATGTGTGGTTGGACAACCAGGTTTGGTGTGTGTTTTGTTTCGCCAGTAAAGACTATTTCTTAACTCTTTAACACAATAATAGTCATATTCTCGTAATAATATTTTAGACTTCAAGTTTATCTCCTGCCATGAAGATTACAGCGGTACTAACCGTAATGTATCGCTTTTCCTAGGTTTGTCTAACCGTCACTAGCATGTACTACATTTTACTGTAGCTTAGTAGAAGCACATTACTCTGTTAATAAGAGAAGAAAAATTAACATATGAATACCTTAATTTTAGTAGGAAAAATCGAGAGTTCAGTGAGACTTCTGGTTTTGCACTATACTCATGCGCAGTTTTTAAGCAAGGTGCAGCTTTATGAGATACTGTAAGCTTACTTGACTCACGAATTAGTAATGACACGATTGTAAACAAACCAAACCCAGGGTGAGGATTGAACTCGTGGCGAGCTAGTCGTAAAACCCGAGGCCAGCGCGAAAGCCACTAGGCCAGCTGGCTACAATAAGATTCATCCATCTAGGTATATTTGTATCCCACAGAGAGGTTAGCACAGGCCCCACTGTGATCACAAATACTCGTTTTTACAGATGAATCTCCCTTCAGCTTCGCCGTGACGCAATCTATCTCTAGCCCCCTCAAAGCCGTATCATTACGATTTCGTGAGTCATGACGACGGATTTGAGGGGAGTAGAGCTAGAGTTCGTCACGGCCACGCTGGCAGGAGATTCATCTGTAAAAACTTGTATTTGTGGTCACAATGGGGCCTGTGCTAACCTCTCTATGGTATATAAATATACCTAGTTGTATGATTCTTATTGTGACCAGCTGACTCAGTGAGGCTTACGCCCTGACCTAGAGTTTTACGACTTACCCGACACGAGTTTAGTTCCTGTCCGTAGTATGGTAAGCTTACTTGGTCTGAACATGAGCTTGCCTGATTATATATCGTCCTTGGTTCATAATGTATTCCATAATTTATCGACTTTTGGGTTTTAAGTATAATTAATAATATATTCGTATACATAAGAATATTATGAAATACTGTTTTATCGTACGCATGTTTCATTAATCCTGTTGGATCTGTTTAGCGAACATAAAGTTAGTTCCTGGATGATAACAGACTGTCATGAATCGTATATCAGGAGGATGGTAATATACCTTAGACAATACTGGACTTCGGTATAAACTGAAGTATTGTATAATATCATCTCTTTTCCGCTAAGTTCTACGGAGTAACAATTCCTAGGATGAGATTATTACATTCTATTAGTTGGAATGTTGGGATTAACAGGCAGCTACTTAATGGAAGTAACAGGACAAATCAATACTAAAAATGTTTGGAAATTTCAGAAGGATGTTTTTGATAAATTGAGCAAATGGAGTGACAGATGAATGATGGAATATAAGTTAAATAAATCCCATGTAATATGAAATGGAGAAAGAAGAAATAGAGCTCCTAGACTATATTCATCGTACAGACTGACAAAATATTGAGGACGTAGGAGTTACTATCAACATTGAACTGTCACAAGATGATCATATAGGCGAAATTTATTACCTATAAATTCGAATTTTAAAATTGTTTTCAATTATATGGACCGAAAATTGCAAAAAAAAAGAACCGTTTATATCATATACTATTAGGATAAAATTGAATTATGCAGCAGCGGCAGTACGTAGCCAACACCAAAAAAAATATGATAGTGATATGTTTGAAAATGTGCAGAGAAGAGCTGCAATATGGCCGCTACTCGAGTAGAAAAAAATTTATGAGGTAGGATGAACAGATAAAAAAAAGCAAATCCCCACGTTGGTTGTCAGGGGGAAAAAAGAGGAGATATAATAACATAATAACCGGCAGCAGGGATAACATCAGGTCAGAGTTAAGACCTGTGGAAAATGTTGTGATCTGTAATGCTACCCAGCCAGTATTTCCCTTCCTGGTGATTTACATTTTCTGCGTTTAAGGAAACAATGTAATTAGCCTCGCTAATTACAGTCTACTCAATGCTACAAGCGCCTCGTTCATTGCATGTCTTTATATTTAAAAGACTTATGCTTCAAGAATTTTCACATAGTGTGAGCTATGTTCACTTGGTGATTATAATGCTTCACCCCGAGGCAGCACCTTGCTCAGGGGTGTTCCCTCCCCCAGGGTGCTTACTCAGTACATGAGGGAGGGGAGGGGAGGGGAAGAGAGGGGAAGGGAGGGGAACGGAGGGGAAGAGAGGGGAAGTGGAAGAGCGATCAATTTCCTTTCAGGAAAATTAAGTAATGGAAAACAAAAATATATAAATAAGCGGGGAAGATATGAAGGAAGAATTAACAACTTTATTATGCAAAGAGAAAAAAATGTAAATTATGAATATCCAACACAATAAAATAAAATAAACTCATGAAACTCATGAAATAATGTTAATGGAATGTATGATGAACAGTGAGGGTCAAGTGGAAGGTCCGATGAAGGAGGGAGAAAGGAAGGAAGGAAGGATGGAAGAAAGGGAGAATTAATCGACGACCTAACTGGAAGAGGCTGTCCCTCACACTGATGGAGTACATTTTGTCGTACAGGATGAGCGTGTCGAACACCACAAAAACGCATGAATGATCGATGTTTCTCCAGCGCAGTTTCAAGAACAGGAAACTGTTCCAAGTCGACACTAACTTGTCATCACTCGCTCGTCTATACGAATCAAATAGCCTGTGATACCAGTGAAATATTCAGTGATACCAGTGATACCAGTGAAGCAATCAGTGATACCAGTGAAGCATTCAGTGATACCAGTGATACCAGTGATACCAGTGAAGCATTCAGTGATACCAGTGAACATTCAGTGATACCAGTGAAGCATGCAGTGATACCAGTGAAATATTCAGTGATTCCAGTGAAGCAGTCAGTGATACCAGTGAAGCATTCAGTGATACCAGTGAAGCATTCAGCGATACCAGTGAAACATTCAGTGATACCAGTGAAGCAGTCAGTGATACCAGTGAAGCATTCAGCGATACCAGTGAAACATTCAGTGATACCAGTGAAGCATTCAGCGATACCAGTGGAGCATCCATTGATACCAGTGAAGTATCCATTGATATCAGTGAAGTATCCAGTGATACCAGTGAAATTTTCAGTGATACCTAGTGAAGTATCCAGTGATACCAGTGAAGTATCCAGTGATACCAATGAAGTATTCAGTGATACCAATGAAGTATTTAGTGATACCTAGTGAAGTATCCAGTGATGCCAGTGAAGTATCCAATGATACCAGCGAAGTATTCAGCGATACCTAGTGAAGTATCCAGTGATACCAATGAGGTATTCAGTGATACCTAGTGAAGTATCCATTCATATCTGTTAAATGTCGAGAGATTGTCGTTGCACAGCTAGCAACCACCCTCCCCCCCCCCACCTCCATGTAATTCTATAATACTCACGAAATATAGCGCGCATTTTTTATACGGCTTGGTTAGGGAACTTCAAATTAGTCAAAAAATCTACATATTGATATTTACATTAGCGCTTTATAGTAAACGAAAACTAAAGGCCTGTTAGCGGGAAGAGGCCTAGCACTCTATGTCTATATTGGATGTAGAGTTCTGTGACGTGTGTACCATAGAAGCAGAATTAAGAGTTTCAAGGACGTCTTTCTAGATGGGGTTCTAGTCCTTAAGGAGGAGAATGAGAAATTAAAACCTCTGGTGAGTGCAGTAAGGAATGTGAAGTGGTTGGCAAAAACAAAGTGGAACTTGATGAATGTAACGAAAGGAGAGTGGTTTCCAGAAGTGTGAGAGAGACAAAATTGAGAAGGTTAAAGCAGGGATAGAGAACAAGAATCTCTCTTTTGTTCTTCAAGACAAGTGTCCAATAGTGGCTAAGGAGACAGGCAGGACAAATGTCTCAGCGTGCAGTAAAAAGATCAACAGACTGGGTTTTCTGTTATACAAATAAGAAAGCAAGACAGCGGGTTGAGTTTGCCTGGAGCAGGTGTGGGTGATGTAGTGGACAGGTTAGATATCATTGTATGTAACCTGTGCTGGAGGTAATGATGTTGGCAAATACAGGCATGGAAGTTGCGGGAGGGTACTGATCTAATTAGTGCAGAGAAAGGGATCCCGTATCATATGTAGTATTTTGTCCAGATGGGGAGTGGACAGTGTATAGATTCAAGGGCAATTTGGGTATATTGCTGACTCGACAAATACTGCAAGGAACTGGGAATTTCATTCATTAACTACTAGGGTAGCTTCTCTGGCACACATGATACGAGTACGTATGCAATGGATGAGGCGCATCTCTCGGGTGCGGGAGTGACACCATTGACCAAGTCAGTCGAAGAGGTTATTGCTCAATTGTCTAAGACTTTAAAACTGCTAGAAGTTTCTGGAAGGACATATGCAGCTAATCTTAGGTGCGTTCTACAGCCCCACAACCTTGAGAGAGAATACAGTAAACTTCTTCAACAAGAAATTGCTCTGGCATCTAGAAACGAAAATACAGTTTTAACTGGAGATTTTATCTTCAGCTAATCTGGTGTCTAGCGACTTGGCTGAGATGGTACAGGACTGTTATTTGAAGGAGTGTGTCAGAAACAACTAGAGGAAAAAAATGCTGGAGTTAATTCATAATTCTCTGATAAATAATCTTAAGATTAATGGAATTATCATTATATAGGGCAAGAGAATTACTTAAGAAATGTTGACCGGAGTAACCTGACTAGGAATAATCGTAAGGAAGACCGTACTGAAGGTGGTGATGGCTGCCAAAATGAGATTTACCAAAACATTGTAATAGCCAGCCATGCTGCATATATTTCTAATAGAGAACTTAGATCAAACATTTCTGGCCCTAGATGGATAAACAATAGTTTCAAACATCTCTTGGGTAAAAAGAGGAGTATTTACAGTCGAATCACTTTTAATTCGACTGGTGAAAGGTTACTTTATAAGTAATATGTTTAGTTTAACAAGGTAGTCAAAACAAGAACATGGAAGTCCATAAAGAAAAATGAGGTTAAGGCTGCAAGATATTTAAACAAGACCTTTCTGGCAGATAATCTTTAGGTTAATGAGCAGCTCCGAGAATCTAGTCCTCGTTATCGTGCACAGGTGTGGAAAAATTGAACCCGATTGCATGAGGCGTTTTCGAGTAATGAACAAAGTAAAATAAAAGAAAAGATGGAGGAAGAAAAAAATGAAAAATAGAAAAGAAATTCGGGTACCACTTCGAGAATACCTAAATAAAATCGCTGAGTCCATGAAACTTCGTAACTTGTAAACTGTCAAGATGTAAAATATTGGAAAATTATCATATATGGCTCAATAAAATAGTGGTAAAGAGATTCTTTTATTAATCCCCTGGGATTAATAGTGCAGCTAATCCGGTACGGGTAGAAACATTTGGACGTGTTTCCTTAAGACACCTTCTGTTCATGTTCACCTATCAGTAAAAACAGGTACCTGGGTGTTAGTCGACTGGTGTGACTCGCATCGTGTGGGCAAAACTGACTTAATTTGTCTGAAATGCTCTGCATAACAAGCGGCTTTCTATATAGTAGTATATCATTGATGTCAGCTAGGCCTGTATACCTTGTACATGTACTTGCAGAAATAAAGATTATTATTATTATTATTATTATTATTATTATTATTATTATTATTATTATTATTATTATTATGAGTAGTGGTGGTAGTAGTAGTAGTAGTAATCGTAAACCCCTTAGAAGGACCTGCCTAATTGGCCGGTTGGCCAGTTAGGCAGTATTTCTCCATTATTATTATTATTATTATTATTATTATTATTATTATTATTATTATTATTATTATTATTATTATTATTATTATTATTATGATTGTTATTATTATTATTATTATTATTATTATAATGATGATGAGTAATAGTAGTAGTAGTAGTAATAGTAACCCTTAGAGGGACCTGCCTAATTGGCCGGTAGGCCAGTTAGGCAGTATTCCTCTATTCTTATTCCTCCATTCTTATGTTCTTATCTTCCTATGTTCTTATTTTCTTAAAACCAAACAGTGGAGATGTTTCCTTCGGGATCTTTTTTAGTTCTTCACCCAGGAAGCAACCAGTAACAATGGTCTAACACCTAGTTATCTATTTTTCAAATTTTTATTCTTTTGCTACCTTAACTTGAATATTTTATCTTGTCAATTTAAATCTAGTTATACTCTAATTCTTGTAAACAACTTATATAACACCTTAGTGCAATTACAACTGAGAGTCTTGTGCCTTTTTTATATCATTAGATTAAACTCAGTTGTACTATAGCTCATTCTAGCTCAATACATAGTCAGTACCAAAGTCATTATATTAGACCATAGTGTAATTACTAGTGAGAGCCTGGTGCTATTTTTAATTTGTATTTCTACATTATTAGATTAAACCTAGTTGTACTATTGCTCACTCTAGGTCAATACATAGACTATACCAAAGTCATTACATTAGACCTTAGTGCAATTACAAGTGAGAGTCTTGTGCTATTTTTAATTTGTATTTTTATATTATTAGTTTATACCTAGTTGTACTTTAGCTCATTCCAGCACAACACATAGACAACACCAACTTCATTATGTGTATTAGTGACTATACTCTACATGACCAAAATGCTATAGCTATATACTTGTCCAAACTTCCCACCACTACAGATATCAGTACTAAAACTCAACACACAACTCAGGATATAAATAACCATAATTTAAACCTAGAAGATGATTGATCACGTTGACCCTGATCTGAACCTACATAATCTGAAACACAATCAAAACCTATTGGAAAGTAACTGCCTTTACTACACAGCATCACAAGCCATCACTATCCTAAACAATGCTAAAAGTCTATCAGTACTTAACTACAACATCAGGTCCTTAAGCAAACACTATGATGACCTCCTGGCACTCCTTGAATCACTAAAGACACCCATCTCCAGCATTATTCTTACCGAGACCTGGCTAAAACAGGACACAATAGATATCTACCCTCTTCCAGGATACACAGCAATCCACAACTGCAGACCATACCAAGTTGGGGGTGGTATTGCAATCTATTACTCTAACCAATTATCTTGTATCAGCACCAATTGCTTTAGTGATGAATATGGAGAATACATTTTTGCTAATTTTACTGTAAAAAACCTTAAGACGCCTATAACAATCGGTGCCATTTACCGGATACCCCACACTAACATCCCAAACTTCAGTGAGAAATTAAAGGCACTAATAACAAACAGACAAATGAATAAGCACCATCTTCTCTTAGCTGGAGACTTCAACATCAATCTTGGCTTACTAGATGATCAGCCTGTAACTGATTTCATCAACAATATGAACAACACACTTCTCATGCCAACAATAACTAAACCAACCAGGCTCACTGAAACAAGTGCAACTATAATAGACCACATATGGACCAATATACTAGCCCCCCTTAAATCAGGGATAATCACAGATAGCACTACAGACCACTACCCTACCTTCCTCTTGACAAACATTAGTAAACCACCACTTGAATACAACAAAGTCTCATTTAGACTCCATGATGAGGCCTCAATAAGGAAGTTCACAGCTGACCTAGAGACTGTTGACTGGCCTACAGAATTCTCCAAGGCCAATGGTATTGACGACTGGACAGATATTTTTCTTAACAAACTACTTAGACTATACAACAAACATTGTCCTATAAAAACGAAACAGATCACAAACAAACGGCTTGGTTGCCCATGGCTAACCAGCACCATTCTGAAATCCATTGATAAGAAACACCAATATGAAAAGCAATATAGACAGGGCTTAATACACAAAGATATTCTTAAACACTATTCATCAGTCCTCACCAAAGTAATAAAGAAAGCCAAACAACTATACTACTCCAGTAGATTCACTGACACAAGAGGAGATATAAAAAAAGACCTGGAAAACACTCTCTCAGATTCTAGGGACCCACAAACTTAAAAAAAACAAGAATATTGTCCTAACTAAACCTAATGAAACACCACTGCAACCCACCGACACAGCTAACAAGATAAACGACTTCTTCTCAACCATAGGTTCTAATCTCGCCAATAAAATCCCACGTACCAATGCCCATGCCGGGGACTACCTAGATGGGAATTTCCCAAATTCCTTCTATCTTGCTCCAACTGAGCAAACGGAAGTCACCGATATTATAAAGTCACTTAAAAATAACTCAGGGAATCTGTCTCATGTCCCACCATTATTGTACAAGAGAGTGGCCCATGTCCTCTCGCATACTATCTCATTGCTTTTTAACAAGTCACTAGAAGCTAGCACCTTCCCGAAACTACTCAAGACGGCAAGGGTTACACCAATACATAAAGGTGGTGACCCTACAGATTTAAACAACTATAGGCCAATATCAAACTTACCATTGCTATCCAAAATCTTTGAGAAACTCGTGCACAGGAGACTATATTCATTTATAACGTCACAAAACATACTCAACCCCTGCCAATTTGGATTCAGGAAAAATAAAAGCACTAACGATGCAATTATAAAAATGCTTGATCTGCTTTACACAGCATTGGAAAATAAGGAATATCCACTAGGAATTTTTATTGACCTAAGAAAAGCTTTTGACACAGTAGACCACGGCATCCTACTCCACAAACTTGACCATTATGGTATAAGAGGCCATGCGCTTGCATATTTCAAATCTTACCTTACTAATAGGTATCAGTATGTCACCATTAAAGACACAGCATCAACAACACAACCACTTGATACTGG
Organism: Cherax quadricarinatus; assembly: GCF_038502225.1. Taxonomy (NCBI): domain Eukaryota; kingdom Metazoa; phylum Arthropoda; class Malacostraca; order Decapoda; family Parastacidae; genus Cherax; species Cherax quadricarinatus. The sequence goes on along the minus strand of NC_091299.1, from coordinate 49,522,995 downwards.
AGTTCCGCAGGGAAGTGTCCTTGGTCCTCTGCTCTTCCTCATATACATCAATGATCTTCCGAACATATCTCGACACCTGAACCCCATTCTCTTTGCTGACGACACGACTTATGTCATCTCTCACCCTAATCTTGCAACCCTCAACACCATTGTTAATGAGGAGCTGATCAAAATATCGACTTGGATGACAGCCAATAAACTTACGCTTAACGTTGACAAAACCTACTACATTATGTTTGGTAGCAGAGCAGGTGTTGCGCAAATTAACATTAAGATCGACAACACTCTAATTACCAGGCATAATGAGGGCAAATTCCTAGGCCTATACCTCGACAACAACCTGAACTTCAGCACCCATATCCAACACATAACCAAAAAAGTATCCAAAACGGTTGGGATCCTCTCCAAGATACGATACTACGTGCCGCAAACTGCCCTTCTCACACTATACCATTCACTTATATATCCATACCTCACCTATGCTATCTGTGCTTGGGGTTCAACTGCAGCAACACACCTAAAGCCAATAATAACCCAACAAAAAGCCGCAGTAAGAATAATCACTAAATCCCATCCCTGGCAACACCCCCCCCCCACTCTTCATAGATCTAAACTTACTCCCTGTTCAGAACATCCACACTTACTACTGTGCAATCTACATCTACAGGACCTTAAATTCCAATATTAACCTTGACCTAAAACGCTTTCTTGATAGTTGTGACAGAACCCACAGGCACAACACCAGACAAACATTTCTACGACATTCCCCGTGTCCGACTAAACCTTTACAAAAATTCAATGTATGTCAAAGGCCCTAAAATCTGGAACACCCTACCTGAAAATTCCAAAACTGCAGACACATTCATCACCTTCAAAACTACCATCAGAAAACATCTTATCTCCCTGATACACCCTGTCAACTAATAATACGAATACCACCTGGTGGTTCACACTTACACTCACTCACCCATTTGACCATAAACAGAAATATCAATCTCAATCTCAAAATAATGAATCTTAACTAGTCATAAGTTGGCCTGTGATACTCCAATACTGAAACTATGTATAGTGCCAAAACAAAAGCATTCACATTGCTAAACTCACAACTAGTATTTAGTCACTTAACCAAAATACCAACTTATCTCATAATTCTGTAACATTTTAAACCTAAGATTTAATATAAGTCTGCCCGAAATGCCTAGCCATGCTAGGCGTTCTAGTGGTACACTCTGTAATTATTATTTTACTACATGTAAACCACACAATAACCAAATTCTGTAAATTCAGCATTGTAATACTTATAAAGAATAAAGTTTGAATTTGAATTTGAATTTACTGTTAAATCAGTAACAGAGGCAGCTCTCTCAGGAGATTTGCTTATACATCCCGCCTCAACCAGGTCTCAACTCTGGATCTTCTTGTTTGTGAGTTACGCACAATAACATTATTCCAAGAGGTCAATCTTCTCAGTATTTTAACAATCCAGTATTGATAGATGAGCTTATATAGAAACATGCAAGCAAGAATATATGATCTAAATTTATGTCGTGAACAATGTAACATGAATACATATAATTCTTTTATGCAAGTAACAAGAAATAAAATCTCGTTAAGAGACACGTGTGAAGTTATCTAAATTATGTCTGTATTCTAGTTAACGCATCTCTGATGAATTAACCGTTTCTTCAGAGTGCAAACTCCCTTCCCTAATTTAACATAGGCAACGTTTTTAACATCCGAGGCGTTATCAGATGAATCTCTCAGCAACATGGCTCAGGAGAGCTCTAGCTCAAGACCTTTCACCAAAAAGCAGTTTGGCTTTAGGTCCCACCGTGGAACACAACATGCTATAAATAACATCTTTGATGCGGTGGACAGCCTGAGGAAACAAAGGAATAAATAACAAAAAGGCACAATACCGTGACTGGAACGATACACAAATAACCCGCACATAAAAGAGAGAAGCTTACGACGACGTTTCGGTCCGACTTGGACCATTGACAAATTGTCAATGGTCCAAGTCGGACCGAAACGTCGTCGTAAGCTTCTCTCTTTTATGTGCGGGTTATTTGTGAAACAAAGGAACCTTGCTCTAATTGCGACTATGGACGTACACAAAGCCTGTGGCACGATGGACTCATATTCAAACTTGCAGACCACCTAGTCAACAACTGGACTTTCCTCAGGCTCATATATAACTTCTTAGCAGGTAGAAGAATCATCGACACCTTGAATGGGAAGTCAGCAGTACCTTTCACGCCGACAGCTAGAGCACCACAGGGCTCATGCCTCAGCCCCGTACTCTTCAATATATATATGTAAACGACCTCCCATAGCCTGAATTCAATGATACCATCATCACCCAATTTACAGACGATGTTATCCATGTAGTATCATCCACCCATATCAGGTGCAAACAAGCATAGGAGAGTAATTGAGAAAATGAATGAGGAACTACGAAGAACAGATAACCCAGATAAAGTCCTCATCAGCACCATCGGCTGTTGCGCATTAACCACAGAAGACAAAGGGGGTATCTCCATCAGAGGTACACGTATCGCTATCAGAAACCCAAGCAAGATCCTGGGTTATAAGATAGACAGATTGCTCCACTCCACATCTCACATCACCAAGAAAGTGAACCTAACAAAACCCCTCCTCAGTCAACTATTCAGATTCAAAGAAGCCACCTTCCACATCAAGAAGCATTTTTATGAGATAAATATTAGACCTTTGCTGGAATACCCTTGCATACCCCTGTCACTAACAACTGAATTCAACACGCTACGGCTTCAAAGAGTCCAGAACAGAGCCCTCCGCTTCATCATTGGCACCAGGCTTAGAGACAGAATCAGGATGGAAGACCTGCACTTCCAACAGGAAATCGTTGTAATAAATGTCAGGTTAGATAAACTAAAAAGGAGACAACTATATGACATGCAGGAACTCTATATACCAGACAGAGAAAACACTCCCTAACCAATGAACACCACCGACTACATCAACACACCTCCCCACAGAACTCAAAGAATGACCCTCCAACAAAGAGTACAACGCAGTAGAACTTCCCAAGACCAAGGATCCAGAGTGACCTCCCCGAAGAAATAGAAGAATGGATACCACCAGAACCATTCTACGTCCAACAACAAGGATAAATACACCCCTCTTTTGGGAGACTTACTTCAATCAGACTAAACCTTACAACTAACCTTGCTACATCTGCTGACATCCTACGACAGGACATCTGTCAGAAACGGTCTAGCCAACCAATTCCAGGTTAGCAGTCAATCTCCAGTGAATGCTCTGCAACTACCATCTGCAGCAGCAGCCTTACGACCGAAATCTTGCGCAAAAAAAGGCAATTGCAAATATTACGCATCCCTCCAACTCACCAGCAAGCATGTATACAGATGGTATAACTGTGAGCAACTGATGGGCAGGAGGTATACCTATTTTATGATTTCAATGTATTCATGAATAACACAACACACACACACACGCTTGTATAAAATGCGCCAAAGTGGTTAGGCCACTTACCTTTATTACCCCACCTCCCCTCCACCCTCCCATCCATTCCCATATTTCCATCGTTACTCATCCTTCTTCATTCCCCAACTTACCAAAGCTCTGGACATACCTCACCTCTCCCTTCAAAGCTGTTTCCTCCAGAGTGTGCGAGGAGAACACTTGTGTTAGCCAGTTTCTGTGTTCACATCATTCTAGATAACTTAAGCCTCAGTGTTGAGTGGTATCTTCTCCCAGATCCACCTCCAGTGTTGAGTGGTGTCTCCTGCCAGATCCACCTCCAGTGTTGAGTGGTGTCTCCTGCCATGTCCACCTCTGGTGTTGAGTGGTGTCTCTTGCCAGGTCCACCTCAAGTGTTGAGTGGTGTCTCTTGCCAGGTCCACCTATAGTGTTGAGTGGTGTCTCCTGCCAGGTCGACCCCCAGTGTTGAGTGGTGTCTCCTGCCACGTCCACCTCCAGTGTTGAGTGGTGTTCCCTGCCAGGTCCACCTCCAGTGCTGAATGGTGTCTCCTGCCAGGTCCACCTACAGTGTTGAGTGGTGTCTCTTGCCAGGTCCATCTCCAGAGTTCAGTGGTGTCTCTTGCCAGGTCCACCTTCAGTGTTGATTGGTGTCTCCTGCCAGGTCCACTTCTAGTGTTGAGTGGTAATTCCTGTCAGGTCCACCTCCAGTGTTGAGTGGTGTTTCCTGCCAGGTCCACTTCTAGTGTTGAGTGGCATTTCCTGTCAGGTCCACTTCCAGTGTTGAGTGCTGTCTCCTGCTAGGTCCACCTTAAGTGTTGGAAGGTGTTTCCTGCCAGGTTCACCTCCAGTGTTGAGTGGAGTCACCTGCCAGGTCCACCTCCAGTGTTGAGTAGTGTCTTCAGCCAGGTCCACCTCCAGTGTTGAGTGGTGTCGCCTGTCAGGTCCACTTCCAGTGCTGAGTGGTTTATTTTTTATTATAACACTGGCCGATTCCCACCAAGGCAGGGTGGCCCGAAAAAGAAAAACTTTCACCATCATTCACTCCATCACTGTCTTGCCAGAAGGGTGCTTTACACTACAGTTTTTAAACTGCAACATTAACACCCCTCCTTCAGAGTGCAGGCACTGTACTTCCCATCTCCAGGACTCAAGTCCGGCCTGCCGGTTTCCCTGAATCCCTTCATAAATGTTACTTTGCTCACACTCCAACAGCACGTCAAGTATTAAAAACCATTTGTCTCCATTCACTCCTATCAAACACGCTCACGCATGCCTGCTGGAAGTCCAAGCCCCTCGCACACAAAACCTCCTTTACCCCCTCTCTCCAACCCTTCCTAGGCCGACCCCTACCCCGCCTTCCTTCCACTACAGACTGATACACTCTTGAAGTCATTCTGTTTCGCTCCATTCTCTCTACATGTCCGAACCACCTCAACAACCCTTCCTCAGCCCTCTGGACAACAGTTTTGGTAATCCCGCACCTCCTCCTAACTTCCAAACTACGAATTCTCTGCATTATATTCACACCACACATTGCCCTCAGACATGACATCTCCACTGCCTCCAGCCTTCTCCTCGCTGCAACATTCATCACCCACGCTTCACACCCATATAAGAGCGTTGGTAAAACTATACTCTCATACATTCCCCTCTTTGCCTCCAAGGACAAAGTTCTTTGTCTCCACAGACTCCTAAGTGCACCACTCACTCTTTTTCCCTCATCAATTCTATGATTCACCTCATCTTTCATAGACCCATCCGCTGACACGTCCACTCCCAAATATCTGAATACGTTCACCTCCTCCATACTCTCTCCCTCCAATCTGATATTCAATCTTTCATCACCTAATCTTTTGTTATCCTCATAACCTTACTCTTTCCTGTATTCACCTTTAATTTTCTTCTTTTGCACACCCTACCAAATTCATCCACCAATCTCTGCAGCTTCTCTTCAGAATCTCCCAAGAGCACAGTGTCATCAGCAAAGAGCAGCTGTGACAACTCCCACTTTGTGTGTGATTCTTTATCTTTTAACTCCACGCCTCTTGCCAAGACCCTCGCATTTACTTCTCTTACAACCCCATCTATAAATATATTGAACAACCACGGTGACATCACACATCCTTGTCTAAGGCCTACTTTTACTGGGAAAAAATTTCCCTCTTTCCTACATACTCTAACTTGAGCCTCACTATCCTCGTAAAAACTCTTCACTGCTTTCAGTAACCTACCTCCTACACCATACACTTGCAACATCTGCCACATTGCCCCCCCCCTATCCACCCTGTCATACGCCTTTTCCAAATCCATAAATGCCACAAAGACCTCTTTAGCCTTATCTAAATACTATTCACTTATATGTTTCACTGTAAACACCTGGTCCACACACCCCCTACCTTTCCTAAAGCCTCCTTGTTCATCTGCTATCCTATTCTCCGTCTTACTCTTAATTCTTTCAATTATAACTCTACCATACACTTTACCAGGTACACTCAACAGACTTATCCCCCTATAATTTTTGCACTCTCTTTTATCCCCTTTGCCTTTATACAAAGGAACTATGCATGCTCTCTGCCAATCCCTAGGTACCTTACCCTCTTCCATACATTTATTAAATAATTGCACCAACCACTCCAAAACTATATCCCCACCTGCTTTTAACATTTCTGTCTTTATCTGAGTGGTGTCTGAGTGGTGTCTCCTGCAAAGTCCACCTCCAGTGTTGAGTGGTGTCTCCTGCCAGGTCCACTTCCAGTGTTGAGTGGTGACTCCTGCTAGGTCCACCGCCAGTGTTGAGTGGTGTCTCCTGACAGGTCCACCTAAAGTGTTGAGTGGTGTCTCTTGCCAGGTCCACCTCAAGTGTTGAGTGGTGTCTCTTGAAAGGTCCACCTATAGTGTTGAGTGGTGTCTCCTGCCAGGTCGACCCCCAGTGTTGAGTGGTGTCTCCTGCCACGTCCACCTCCAGTGTTGAGTGATGTCTCCTGCCAGGTCCACCTCTGGTGTTGAGTGGTGTCTCCTGACAGGTCCACCTAAAGTGTTGAGTGGTGTCTCTTGCCAGGTCCACCTCAAGTGTTGAGTGGTGTCTCTTGCCAGGTCCACCTATAGTGTTGAGTGGTGTCTCCTGCCAGGTCGACCCCCAGTGTTGAGTGGTGTCTCCTGCCACGTCCACCTCCAGTGTTGAGTGGTGTTCCCTGCCAGGTCCACCTCCAGTGCTGAATGGTGTCTCCTGCCAGGTCCACTTACAGTGTTGAGTGGTGTCTCTTGCCAGGTCCATCTCCAGTGTTCAGTGGTGTCTCTTGCCAGGTCCACCTTCAGTGTTGATTGGTGTCTCCTGCCAGGTCCACTTCTAGTGTTGAGTGGTAATTCCTGTCAGGTCCACCTCCAGTGTTGAGTGGTGTTTCCTGCCAGGTCCACTTCTAGTGTTGAGTGGCATTTCCTGCCAGGTCCACCTCCAGTGTTGAGTGCTGTCTCCTGCTAGGTCCACCTTAAGTGTTGGAAGGTGTTTCCTGCCAGGTCCACCTCCAGTGTTGAGTGGAGTCACCTGCCAGGTCCACCTCCAGTGTTGAGTAGTGTCTTCAGCCAGGTCCACCTCCAGTGTTGAGTGGTGTCGCCTGCCAGGTCCACTTCCAGTGCTGAGTGGTGTCTCCTGCAAAGTCCACCTCCAGTGTTGAGTGGTGTCTCCTGCCAGGTCCACCTCCAGTATTGAGTGGTGACTCCTGCCAGGTCCACCTCCAGTGTTGAGTGGTGTCTCCTGACAGGTCCACCTAAAGTGTTGAGTGGTGTCTCTTGCCAGGTCCACCTCAAGTGTTGAGTGGTGTCTCTTGCCAGGTCCACCTATAGTGTTGAGTGGTGTCTCCTGCCAGGTCGACCCCCAGTGTTGAGTGGTGTCTCCTGCCACGTCCACCTCCAGTGTTGAGTGGTGTTCCCAGCCAGGTCCACCTCCAGTGCTGAATGGTGTCTCCTGCCAGGTCCACCTACAGTGTTGACTGGTGTCTCTTGCCAGGTCCATCTCCAGTGTTCAGTGGTGTCTCTTGCCAGGTCCACCTTCAGTGTTGATTGGTGTCTCCTGCCAGGTCCACTTCTAGTGTTGAGTGGTAATTCCTGTCAGGTCCACCTCCAGTGTTGAGTGGTGTTTCCTGCCAGGTCCACTTCTAGTGTTGAGTGGCATTTCCTGCCAGGTCCACCTCCAGTGTTGAGTGCTGTCTCCTGCTAGGTCCACCTTAAGTGTTGGAAGGTGTTTCCTGCCAGGTCCACCTCCAGTGTTGAGTGGAGTCACCTGCCAGGTCCACCTCCAGTGTTGAGTAGTGTCTTCAGCCAGGTCCACCTCCAGTGTTGAGTGGTGTCGCCTGCCAGGTCCACTTCCAGTGCTGAGTGGTGTCTCCTGCAAAGTCCACCTCCAGTGTTGAGTGGTGTCTCCTGCCAGGTCCACCTCCAGTGTTGAGTGGTGACTCCTGCCAGGTCCACCTCCAGTGTTGAGTGGTGTCTCCTGCCAGGTCCACTTCTAGTGTTGAGTGGCATGTCCTGCCAGGTCCACCTCCAGTGTTGATTGGTGTCTCCTGCCAGGTCCACCTCTAGTGTTGGAAGGTGTCTCCTGTCAGGTCCACCTCCAGTGTTGATTAGTGTCTTCTGCCAGGTCCACCTCCAGTGTTGAGTGGTGTCTCCTGCCAGGTCCACCTCCAGTGTTGATTGGTGTCTTCTGCCAGGTCCACCTCCAGTGTTGAGTGGTGTCTCCTGCCAGGGCCACCTCCAGTGTTGAGTGGTATCTCCTGCCAGGTCAACCTCCAGTGTTGAGTGGTGTCTCCTGCCAGGCCCACCTCTAGTGTTGGAAGGTTTCTCCTACCAGGTCCACCTCCTGTGTTGGAAGGTGTCTCCTGCCAGGTCCACCTCCAGTGTTGGAAGGTGTCTCCTGCCAGGTCTCACTTCCAGCCTCAGAAATGCTGAATGTCAGTAGTAATGCAATTAATGAACTAAGTGTTGATTCTGGAACCTGCCCTCGACACCTCCCTCAACCCTTACACCTCACTCATCTTAACACTTGCATCTCACTCTTCCTCACACTTCTCTTATCCACATACTTCAAACATTCTCACACCTCAGTGACCTTCGTCCACACAGCTCTCTCATTTTACACCTAACTCTTCTTCACAACTTTACTCTCCCTTTCCTTTCGTATCTCACTCACTCCTCATTCTTCACATATGGTCATTCTCACACCTCATTCACTCTAATTCTTCACACCTCTCTCAGTAACATCTTTATATCACTGTCACCTCACACTCTCAACGCCTTACTTATTATACTCACACTTCACTTTCCCTCTCCCCTCACGCTCGCTTCTCATGCACCTTCACACCTCACTCACACTCGCTCTCACTCTCACACCTTACACTTACCCTCAATTCACACCTGACTCATCATCCTATTACTTTAACCCTCTCACACACTCACCTTTGTTTTCTTGCTCTACCTGGAAGGCCGCCCACGCGCAGTCCAGTGTACAGAACACAGCCCGTCTAGTCAGGTCCAGACTTTAAGTATCTGTCCAACTTCGGCTTGAAGAGAGTCAAGGTGTATTTGTAATCCACTTTAGGTATGTTGGGAGGCATTTGAATAGCCTTCGGCCTCTGCCAGTTATTATGTTATCTCTAAGTGTAATCACTACATCCCTACTTGTCTTTGAGAAGATATTGCACCACCCGCCGTGTCCTTTGCTTTGTCGGGAGAGATTGTTCAGTGTGCAGATTTGAGACTAGTCTTTCTAGGTATTTGCAGGTGGAAATTATGATGCATCTTTCTCTCCTGCGCTCCAATGAGTACAGGTCAAGGAATTTCAAACGGTCCCAGTAACTGATGTTTTATTGTAGTTATACGCGCAGTGAGAGTTTTCTATATATTTTCCAAGTCTGCAATTTCGCCTGACTTGAAAGGGGCCGTTAGTGTACTGTAGTATTCCAGCCTATAGAGAACAAATGATTTAAACTGAATCATCATTGGCGTGTCAGAGTTGATAATGATAGTGCTGTGATCTTTGAAAGTGAGATTCTTTGATTTTAACATTCTCAAGTACTTCATATTAGTTTCTCGCTCTATTGTGTGGTTATAATTTATTTTGTACTCCGAGGTATCCTTCATTTCCTCACGTTTTCCATAACGGAGTAACTGAAATTTGTCCTCGTTAAATTTCATATTGTTTTTTCGTGGCCCATTCACACCCACCCTCACATTCGTACCTCACTCACATTTTATTTATCCTCTCCCTCACACTTCATCCTCACCGTAACATCTTGGTTCAATCTCACTATTATACCACATTCACCCTCACACCTCACTCTCACTTCCCAGTCACCTTCAAGTTCATGAACCGTCACCATCTCACCTCTTTCAGTTTCACTCCTCGTTCACCCTCACAGCTCACTCACACTCTCCCTCATTCCTTAGGCTTCCAGCTCCACTCACCATACTCCCCTACACCTCACTCATATTCTCCCTTACTTCTCACTCATCAGGGTCTATCTTATCTCACTCTCACGCCTCACTCATGCTTCAGTCATGGTGCTCACTCACACCTCAGTCATGATGCTCACTCACAAGTCAGTCATGGTGCTCACTCACACCTCAGTCATGATGCTCACTCACAACTCAGTCTTGGTGCTCACTCACACCTCAGTCATGGTGCTCTCTCACACCTCAGTCATGGTGCTCACTCACACCTCAGTCATAGTGTTCTCTCACACCTCAGTCATGATGCTACCTTACACCTCAGTCATAGTGCTCACTCACACCTCAGTCATAGTGCTCCTTCACACCTCAGTCATGGTGATCACTCACACCTCAGTCATGATGCTACCTTACACCTCAGTCATGGTGATCACTCACACCTCAGTCATGATGCTACCTTACACCTCATTCATGGTGCTCACTCACACCTCAGTCATGATGCTACCTTACACCTCAGTCATGGAGATCACTCACACCTCAGTCATGATGCTACCTTACACCTCATTCATGGTGCTCACTCACACCTCAGTCTTAGTGCTCTCTCACACCTCAGTCATAGTGCTCACTCACACCTCAGTCATAGTGCTCCCTCACACCTCAGTCATAGTGCTCACTCATACCTCAGTCATAGTGCTCTCTCACACCTCAGTCACAGTGCTCACTCACACCTCAGTCATTGTGCTCTCTCACACCTCAGTCATGGTGCTCACTCACACCTCAGTCATAGTGCTCACTCATACTTCAGTCATAGTGCTCCCTCACACCTCAGTCATGGTGCTCCCTCACACCTCAGTCATAGTGCTCTCTCACACCTCAGTCATGGTGCTCTCTCACACCTCAGTCATGGTGCTCACTCACACCTCAGTCATGATGCTCTCCCACACCTCAGTCATAGTGCTCACTCACACCTCAGTCAATGTGCTCTCTCACACCTCAGTCATAGTGCTCACTCACACCTCAGTCAATGTGCTCTCTCACACCTCAGTCATGGTGCTCACTCACACCTCAGTCATAGTGCTCTCTCACACCTCTGTCATGGTGCTCACTCGCACCTAAGTCATGGTGCTCTCTCACACTTCAGTCATGGTGCTCACTCACACCTCAGTCATGGTGTTCACTCACACCTCAATCATGATGCTACCTTACACCTCATTCATAGTGCTCACTCACACCTCAATCATGGTGTTAACTCACACCTAAGTCATGGTGCTCTCTCACACTTCAGTCATGGTGCTCACTCACACCTCAGTCATGGTGTTCACTCACACCTCAATCATGATGCTACCTTACACCTCATTCATAGTGCTCACTCACACCTCAGTCATGGTGTTAACTCACACCTCAGTCATGATGCTACCTTACACCTCAGTCATAGTGTTCACTCACACCTCAGTCATGGTGCTCTCTCACACCTCAGTCATGATGCTCCCTCACACTTCAGTCATAGTGCTCACACCTCACTCATGGTGCTCTCTCACACCTCAGTCATGGTGCTCTCTCACATCTCAGTCATGATGCTACCTTACACCTCAGTCATAGTGCTCACTCACACCTCATTCATGGTGCTCACTCACACCTCAGTCATGATGCTGAATTACACCTCAGTCATAGTGCTCACTCACACCTCAGTCATGGTGCTCACTCACACCTCAGTCATGATGCTCCCTCACACCTCAGTCAGTGCTCACTCACACCTCAGTCATAGTGCTCCCTCACACCTCAGTCATGGTGCTGACTAACACCTCAGTCATAGTGCTCCCTCACACCTCAGTCATGGTGCTCACTCACACCTCAGTCAGTGCTCCCTCACACCTCAGTCATGGTGCTCCCTCACACCTCAGTCATGGTGCTCACTCACTCCTCAGCCATGGTGCTCTCTCACACCTCAGTCATGATGCTACCTTACACCTCAGTCATGGTGCTCACTCACACCTCAGTCATGATGCTACCTTACACCTAAGTCATGGTGCTCACTCACACCTCAGTCATGGTGCTCTCTCACACCTCAGTCATGGTGCTCACTCACACCTCAGTCATGGTGCTCACTCACACCTCAGTCATGGTGCTCTCTCACACCTCAGTCATGGTGCTCACTCACACCTCAGTCATGATGCTACCTTACACCTCAGTCATGGTACTCTCTCACACCTCAGCCATAGTGCTCCTTCACACCTCAATCATGGTGCTCACTCACACCTCAGTCATAGTGCTCTCTCACACCTTAGTCATAGCACTCACACCTCAGTCATGGTGCTCACTCACACCTCAGTCATGGTGCTCAATCACACCTCAGCCATAGTGCTCTCTCACACCTCAGTCATAGCGCTCACTCACACCTCAGTCATGGTGCTCACTCACACCTCAGTCATGGTGCTCTCTCACACCATCTCATTTTCTGCCCCTCACATTCAGCTCGCTCGAAAGTCAAGTAACAACCACAAGTACGTTCATTATTTACGTCTCAGTCATCAGTAAAGCCACACGTTAGTGGCATTTGTAACACGTCATGTGTCAAATGCAAATGAATAACCAGAGTTAAATATACTTGATTGGCAATTATACGCAAACAACCCGCACAAATGAGACTGACACTCATTACGGCGTTTCCGTACGACTTGGACCATTGACTTGCCAGTCAGTCACACAGTGACTAGTTCCACAATGACTAGTCACATAATGACTAGTCACACAATAACTAGTCACACAATGACTGGTCACACAATGACTAGTCACACAGTGACTAGTCACACAATAACTAATCACACAATGTCTAGTCACACAAAAACTAGTCACACAATAACTAGTCACACAATAACTAGTCACACAATGACTAGTCACACAAAAACTAGTCACACAATAACTAGTCACACAATGACTGGTCACACAATAACTAGTCACACAATGACTGGTCACACAATGACTAGTCACACAATGACTAATCACACAATGTCTAGTCACACAATGTCTAGTCACACAATAACTAGTCACACAATAACTAGTCATACAATAACTAGTCAAACAATGACTGGTCACACAATAACTAGTCACACAATGACTAGTCACACAATGACTAGCCACACAATGACTAGTCACACAATGACTAGTCACACAATAACTAGTCACACAATAACTAGTCACACAATAACTAGTCATACAATAACTAGTCACACAATAACTAGTCACACAATAACTAGTCACACAATAACTAGTCACACAATATCTAGTCACACAATGACTAGTCACACAATGACTAGTCACCCAATAACTAGTCACACAATGACTATTCACACTAGTCACACAATGACTAGTCACACAATGTCGAGTCACCCAATAACTAGTCACACAAAGACTAGTCACACTAGTCACACAAGGACTAGTCACACAGTGACTAGTCAAACAGTGTCTAGTCACACAATGACTAGTCACACAACTAGTCACACAATGACTAGTCATACAGTGACTAGTCAAACAGTGTCTAGTCACACAATGACTAGTCACACAATAACTAGTCACACAAAAACCAGTCATACAATAACTAGTCACACAATGACTGGTCACACAATGACTAGTCACACAATGACTAGTCACACAATGACTAGTCACACAATGACTAGTCACACAATAACTAGTCACACAATAACTAGTCACACAATAACTAGTCACACAATAACTAGTCACACAATAACTAGTCACACAATGACTAGTCACACAATGACTAGTCACCCAATAACTAGTCACACAATGACTATTCACACTAGTCACACAATGACTAGTCACACTAGTCACACAATGAATAGTCACACAGTGACTAGTCAAACAGTGTCTAGTCACACAATGACTAGTCACACAATAACTAGTCACACAATGACTAGTCACACAGTGACTAGTCAAACAGTGTCTAGTCACACAATGACTAGTCACACAATAACTAGTCACACAATAACTAGTCGCACAATAACTAGTCACACTATAACTAGTCACACAATAACTAGTCACACAATGACTAGTCACACAATGACTAGTCACACAATGACTAGTCACACAATAACTAGTCACACAATAACTTGTCACACAATGACTAGTCACACAATAACTATTCATACAATAACTAGTCACACAATAACTAGTCACACAATAACTAGTCACACAATGACTAGTCACCCAATAACTAGTCACACAATAACTAGTCATACAATAACTAGTCACACAATAACTAGTCATACAATAACTAGTCACACAATAACTAGTCACACAATGACTAGTCACACAATGACTAGTCACCCAATAACTAGTCACACAATAACTAGTCACACAATAACTAGTCACACAATAACTTGTCACACAATAACTAGTCACACAATGACTAGCCACCCAATAACTAGTCACACAATAACTAGTCACACAATAACTAGTCACACAATAACTAGTCACACAATGACTAGTCACACAATAACTAGTCACCCAATAACTAGTCACACAAAGACTAGTCACCCAATAACTAGTCACACAGTAACTAGTCACACAATGACTAGTCACACAATAACTAGTGACACAATGACTAGTCACACAATAACTAGTCACACAATAACTAGTCACACAATGACTAGTATAAAAAAGATTATTTGGCGTTCTGGTAGCGGGTGGATAAATGATACGTCTTCGGTGGTTTCTTCGTTTATTGTTAAGTCGTGGTGGGTACACAGGCTTGTGTGTTTGTGCCCATGGCCCAGGCAGGGCCATGCCACGAGAGAGAGCTAGGAGTACTTGTGTCTTGCTGCTAGGCCACTGTGTGAGTGAGGGTGAGGCAAGTCTGGGCATACTGAAGTGGCAAGGCCTATAGGTGGCAGCACCAGCATGGCGTGAAATATGAACTAAGCTGGCAGACAGCATGGGCTGTCTGTGCAGACAGTACAGGCTGTCTACATACGCTCGGCCACCTACCGTGCGTCGTCCCGACGCGACAATACTGGTGGTAAAAGAAACTCGGTCTCTCTCTCGTAGGAACAGGGCACAGAACACAAAATAAAAACATATATATACATATGGACATGGAAAAAAAACTTCCTACAGGGAGGGAAGAAAAAACATGTGGGGTGTGCTAAACATCGTGGTCATAGGCAATGAGCGTCGAAGGGCATCACTGCACGCCTTCCTGCGTCTGGACATACTGCAACACGGGAGACATCGCTGCGGCTGAGCTGTGACGTAACAGGTTACGGTCTCCTCTGGAACGGTGAAGCAGTCATCGTAGGAGTCGCTGCAGGTTTTCACTCAACCTGGGGCACGACATGCTGGTGAACTCGAGTGAGGCGTCGACAAATCTCGGCAACTGGGCAGGACTTCTGGCAAGTGACTCAGGAGGACACTTCTCGACTGGTACTGCCGCTGGGCTGTCACTGCCGGCGAGCGTGGAGCGAGTTGTGGAGCGAGTCGTGGCAGAGACGACTGGGCGAAACATCTGGGAGTCGTAACATCATACACCAGACTGCAGTGAGTGAGCTAGCAGTCAAAGTGACATCTTCTTTGTGCAGGCTGCTCACTGAAGCTTGTGACACGAGGCTGACGCGCCTGCCGACAGGGCTAACTGCGGCTTGGCGAGTATCATTCTCTTGGCAGTTGGAGCTATAGCGGAGGTTAGTCTAAGCGTCCCCAGACTTGTTTCTCTACATATAACTGCACTCTGGCGGTCTGGAGGTGAAGTGAAACAAATCTCGATGGGAATCGTAGCAGGTACGATTCTGCAGAACATCACGAGCGACGAGCATAAAAGCTTTCTGTACAAGAGGGCTTGGTCACTCGGGGCTGTCTGATAGCTGTCAAACACACTGGTCACACGGGACTTAACACAGTGGTGCTACTCAGGTCTGGCTCAGACCTCACTGGACACACGGAAACTTTACACACACCGCGGTACAACATGGCTTAAACTAGCAAATGATGCTTTTCTGTGCATAAAACTGACACTAAGACATATATTAAAATGTGAGAACACTGACTGAGAGGAATTAATTAACACATATATCTTCTCTCGATCTTACCTGGAGAGAGTTTACCTGGAGAGAGTTCCGGGGGTCAACGCCCCCGCGGCCCGGTCTGTGACCAGGCCTCCTTAGATCAGTGTCCCAGGATGCGACCCACACCAGTCGACTAACACCCAGGTACCCATTTTACTGATGGGGAACATAGACAACAGGTGGAAAGAAACACGTCCAATGTTTCTACTCTGGCTGGGAATCGAACCCAGGCCCTCACCGTGTGAAGCGAGAGCGTTAACCACCAGGCCACCAGAGCCCAATACTGAAATAATTACTGAACACTCGATGGTGACATCATGTGATGTCAGGCGTGATGTCGCGAGGTGACGTCTGCAGGACTGTGACGTCAGCAGACATCGTGAGGTGACGTCAGCAGACATCGTGACGTCATGAAGTCGGGCAGCATCGTGGGTGACGTCAATGTGATGCAGGCAGCAGACCACAGCATGTGGCCTGGGACATCTGGCTCGGTAACTCACGTGGTTCATAGATCTACGTGACATCGCCCACACCCACGTGGCGTCGTGATCCACGTGGTGTTGTGATCTACGTGGCATGCTGATCCACGTAGCTTCGAGTGGCCTCGGGCACTCGGATACACAGCTCTGGCAATGAATCACTCGAAAAACAGCAGAAAACACAGCAGAGGGAGTGGGCAGTGGTGAGTGTATGGTAGTGTGGTGGCGAAGAGTGTGGGTGAGTGTATGGCAGGGGAGCATCTGGCCATTCCTCCTCCTCCTCCACCCACAAACACGTGGAGAAGCTCACACTGGACGCAGAAATCGCCACAAAACTCACCTCTGGCTTGCTGAAACAGCTGTGCTGAGCTGAACAACAACAGTAACATACAAGCGACGCTGAACACGTGAATTGAGAAACAGGGTGGGACACTGTAGCGTGGGACGCTGTAGCGTGGGGTCACTGTGACGCCACTCACAATTCTCGAGAAAATCGGCAAATTTCGGCTGGATCCTGCTTGTACCTGTGTCTGGGTGCTCAAACGTGCAGACACGACATCAGGATAACTTGTTGAGAGATGGATGCTTCTTGTGTAGGGTGATGAAGTGAAGATGACTTCATACCTCTTCCTTCCTCGCTTTGGGCAAACACACTGCTGCGACCACAGCTGCTACCATTTATAACGGGCTTATTTGGTAGGTGCTGCAAGCGGGTAGTAAATGATAAACGTCTTCTTCGGAGGCTTCTTACTTTATTGTTAAGTCGTGGTGGGTACACAGGCTTGTGTGTTTGTGCCCATGGCCCGGGCAGGGCCATCCCACGAGAGAGAGCTAGGAATACTTGTGTCTTGCTGCTAGGCCGCTGTGTGAGTGAGAGAGAGGCAAGTCTGGGCATACTGAAGTGGCAAGGCCTATAGGTGGCAACACCAGCATGGCGCGAAATATGAACTAAGCTGGCAGACAGCATGGGCTGTCTGTGCAGACAGTACAGGCTGTCTACACTAGTCACACAATAACTAGTCACACAATGACTAGTCAAACAGTGTCTAGTCACCCAATAACTAGTCACACAATAACTAGTCACACAATAACTAGTCACACAATAACTAGTCACACAATAGCTAGTCACACAATGACTAGTCACACAATGACTAGTCACACAATAACTAGTCACACACTAACTAGTCACACAATGACTAGTCACACAATGACTAGTCACACAATAACTAATCACACAATAACTAGTCACACAATGACTAGTCACACAATGACTAGTCACACAATAACTAGTCACACAATAACTAGTCACACAAAAACTAGTCACACAATAACTAGTCACACAATAACTAGTCACACAATAACTAGTCACACAATAACTAGTCACACAATAACTAGTCACACAATAACTAGTCACACAAAAACTAGTCACACAATGACTAGTCACACAATAACTAGTCACACAATGACTAGTCACACAATAACTAGTCACACAATAACTAGTCACACAACAACTAGTCACACAATAACTAGTCACACAATAACTAGTCACACAATGACTAGTCACCCAATATCTAGTCACACAATAACTAGTCACACAATAACTAGTCACACAACAATTAGTCACACAATAACTAGTCACACAATGACTAGTCACACATTAACTAGTCACACAATAACTAGTCACACAATGACTAGTCACACAATGACTAGTCACACAATAACTAGTCACACAATAACTAGTCACACAATGACTAGTCACACAATAACTAGTCACACAATGACTAGTCACACAATGACTAGTCACCCAATAACTAGTCACACAATACCTAGTCACACAATAACTAGTCACACAATAACTAGTCACACAATAACTAGTCACACAATAACTAGTCACGCAATGACTAGTCACACAATAACTAGTCACACAATAACTAGTCACACAATAACTAGTCACACAATGACTAGTCACACAATGACTAGTCACCCAATAACTAGTCACACAATAACTAATCACACAATAACTAGTCACACAATAACTAGTCACACAATAACTAGTCACACAATGACTAGTCACACAATAACTAGTCACACAATGACTAGTCACACAATAACTAGTCACACAATAACTAGTCACACAATAACTAGTCACACAATAACTAGTCACACGATAACTAGTCACACAATAACTAGTCACACAATGACTAGTCACACAATAACTAGTCACACAATGACTAGTCACACAATAACTAGTCACACAATAACTAGTCACACAATGACTAGTCACACAATAACTAGTCACACAATAACTAGTCACACAATAACTAGTCACACAATAACTAGTCACACAATAACTAGTCACACAATAACTAGTCACACAATAACTAGTCACACAATAACTAGTCACACAATAACTAATCACACAATAACTAGTCACACAATAACTAGTCACACAATAACTAGTCATACAATAACTAGTCACACAATAACTAGTCACACAATAACTAGTCACACAATAACTAGTCACACAATAACTAGTCACACAATAACTAGTCACACAATAACTAGTCACACAATGACTAGTCACACAATGACTAGTCATTGTCGGACAGAAACGTTGTCAAAAATTTAAGTCACATGCGGGTAATTTGTATTGTTCCGTCATGTCACTGTGTGTGTTTTTTTTTTTACTCTTTCATTATTGATAATGTGTTGAAGAATAAAGAAGCAGAGAGTAAAATAACCAACTTGTTATGTGATGGTGACTTACTAATGATAATAAAATAACAGTATAGTGAACAAGTATCCTGAGTTGCTATTAAAATTTGAATAAAACCCAAAAAAATAGTATATATTACGATGTAATCCTGGCAACCCTGGCCTAGTTTCAAATTATTTGAGTAGGCCTATGCTTCTGCGCTACCCTCCAGTGGTACTAGGGTATACCTAGACGGTATTTTGGGGGTCAACGCCCCCAAGAGAGTATCGACATCAAAACCTATAATCAATTCATATTTTTGTATTTTCACAAAATTTTCAGTCAAGATATAAAGCCAAGAGAATATATCACTTGAGCTATATGAATAATTATTTGGAAAAAAAAGCCTATGGTGAGTTTAATAGGAGTGAGAACCCACAAGAGTGTTAATAACCAGGGGTAACCCTGGAAAACCATGCACTGTTATTGTTTGCAAGGGGTTCTTTCGATGCAGCTTTCAGCTGTCCGATAAGTTTTGGGTGTGTATTTATTGCTAAGTAAAGAGTCAACAGGTTGATTAGTTGATTAAACGATGATTACTGAGGCTGCTTGCAACCTGTTCACCAACAATCAAGAATATTTTAATCCCTTCAGTAGGGATTAAACTCCCTTCATATATACAGTGAGAGAAATGCTCTCACGGTACATATCCTGTGTGTCAGAAAGTGTTTGAAGAGCTGCTGATTTCTTATCTCGACCAAGGTTCGACCCTGGGACCTTTCACTTGAGAGTCGAGCGCGCTGCCTCTAGCTTTCAAGATCGTTATTATTATTAGCTCAGCAACTGGAAAATGATCAACAAATTTGTGATGAAGTTAGCAAATATATGAACATAACTTATGAAGGTAACAATATAACATAACTGCATATGTAATTTTTGATAAGCATTTAACAGACAATGAATCCCGTTAGCAGAAATTTTCAAACTAAACTTACTGGTGATGGTAGTCTTCCAGTTAATGTTTCAATGGTTAGCTAATGGTTTCAGCAAAGAGCAGAATTTATAGTCTAATTGAACTGACACCTAAATTAATTAACATACCAGACTCGTCACTCAATAGCTCTATGGGAACGTCACGAAGGACATTGGACTTTGCCCATGAAATGAAGATGATGGCGGCACCAGATCGTTCTCCATCGTCTAGGAGCGTCGAATATGTATGCTTCAACTCAGAAGGGTAATCACCTGGAGGTTATCTCGGAAAGTGTTAGGAAATAGGAATTGAGTATCTTCTTTGGTATGCTCCTAGAAAAGGTCTGGTGAGAAGTGGGTTAACCCCGTTCCTAAGGCCTCAGAAAATGTTTGCTCGGAAATGTCGTAATGTCATTCCTCTGGTCTCAATAAGTGTCTGGTCAGCAGTGTATGGTCACAAGTCGGACTACTAAGTAACTGTATTTTCAGACAGTGTTAAGGTATTAGGAGTAGTAGCAGTACTAGTGGTAGCAGTAGTAGTAGTAGCAGCAGTAGTAGTAGCAGTACTAGTGGTGGTGGTGGTAGTAGTAGTAGTTGTAGCAGTCGTAGTATGGCCCACTGGTTTTGTTCTCAGTATGAATAAGAAAACTGACAGCAGACTAATGTCTGCTGTCAGCCCACCTCCAGCAAGTGAAGTGTTGAATGTGACTCGTAATGTGGTTAACCAACTAAGTGTTGGCCCTGGTGCCACATCCTGCCCTCAGCACTTCCCTCACCCCCACTCTTACCCCTCTCTTATTCACACTCACTCAACTTATCCTCAAACTTCAATCACCCCCTACACCTCACGCACCCTCACATCTCATTCACTCTCACACATCCCTTATGCTAACACCTAACTCACAATCAAACCTCACTCGCATTCACCATTCACTCACCCTCACACTCCACCCACCCTCACACTTCATCCACCTGCGCACTTCATCCACCCTCACACTTCATTCATCCTCACTCACATATCTCACTTAATAACAACATTTACTCACCCTCACCCTTCACACAATCTCACAACCACTCATCCTCACTCTTACACGTTACTTAGCCCCATTATTTCCACAGTCTCACATCTCACTCACATTAAAATCTCACTCATCCTCACTCATCGCCATACGTCACTCACCATTACACTTCACTCACTCTCACACCCCTCTCGTCTTCCCACGTCACCCATCCTCACTCGTCACCTAACCACACACCTCATTCATCCACACACCTCACTCACTCACTCACCCTCAAGCATTACTCACCCTCAATCCTTCCTCACGCTCACATCCTACATTCACCCTTACATTGTTCTCACGCATGCACCTTCCCTCGCTCACACTATCCTCATACACTACATTCACCCCTCACACCTTACCCTGTCATTTCACTCACCCTCACACTTTAAACAGTGTCCCATGTCGCTCAGCCTCACACCTCCCTCACCCAGTTTTACTGACCCTCACACCTTACCCTGTTACCTCACTGTCTCACCCTTCATTCTCTGTCAAACTTCAGTCTCCCTTGCACCTCAGTCTCTCACTCTCACTTTCGCACCTCAATCTCCCTCACTCACTCTTACTTCTCACTCACCCACACACCTCACTCATGTACCTCACTCACCGAAACTCATTACTCACCCACACACCTCACCCTCATTCACTATCCTCTCACACACTACTCATCCCTCATCTTTACTTTCACTTCCCATTAACCTCAACCCTCACAGCTCTCTAATATTTACCCTCTGACCTCGCCCATAGTGTTCCGTCTCCTCTCAACCTCGCATACCAGTTATTCTGCAGTTTCACCCTCTGTCATACATTAATGCTACTCACCCTCGCGTCTCACACAGAATCTCCCTCACTTTGTCACCTCGCTCTTCCCTCGCCCCTCGCATATCATAAAGTCTCGTACATCACTTATCATGCTCCCTCACTTCTCACTCATTATCTTCCCTCATACCTCACTCAGAACTTACCGTTAGCTCACACCTCACTCAGAACTTACCGTTAGCTCACACCTCACTCAGAACTTACCGTTAGCTCACACCTCACTCAGAACTTACCGTTAGCTCACACCTCACTCAGAACTTACCGTTAGCTCACACCTCACTCAGAACTTACCGTTAGCTCACACCCTACTCAGAACTTACCGTTAGCTCACACCTCACTCAGAACTTACCGTTAGCTCACACCTCACTCAGAACTTACCGTTAGCTCACACCTTACTCAGAACTTACCGTTAGCTCACACCTTACTCAGAACTTACCGTTAACTCACACCTCACTCAGAACTTACCGTTAGCTCACACCTCACTCAGAACTTACCATTAGCTCACACATCACTTACCTAACACCTCACTTATGCTCACCCTCGCACCTCACTTATGCTCACCCTCGCACCTCACTTATGCTCACCCTCGCACCTCACTTATGCTCACCCTCGCACCTCACTTACCATTGTCCCTCACATTAACTTGCCTGGGAGTAACACGGCAGCTTCAGTTACCTCCATTATTTATAACGACTCACTAGTGCCTTCAGTAAGACCTCGCGCCCTTGTATCAAATATTCCACTTTATTAAATATACTCGAGTATCAACTTACAAAGAATTATAAACATAGGCTGTATAATGTCATGTTTGAAATGTTAGGGGCTTCTGTATACAAGATAACAATGTTTAAAGTTATCCAGTATTTGATTGAGTAATGTATCGCAAAGAAAAAATAAATATTCAACATTACTCCTCTCAACGCTTTTGGGGCTTAATTCCTAAACTTTTGTGTATGTTAGCGCTCTTGTGCAAGCGTCCCCAGGATGTGAGTGCGGTGCACAGTACAATGACCGCATTAGCGACAAACTCTAAATTCTATTTTGCGTCCCTTAATTTTTCATAACGTGTACACAGTCATGGTAAATTAACGCTTAGGGCTCCATGAAATATTAGTTGAAGAAATAAAAAATAAGTTTTAATCGGGTTAGTAACATTTACGGTTAATTGTTCAGCTGACCAAGAAAGCTAAGAAGTGTAATTGATTCTGATGTTTTCCCTGGAGGTTGTGTCAAGGGCCACCGCACCCGCCTTCCCCCCGTGGCCCAGTCCTGGACCAGGCCTCCCGGTGGATCAACGTCTGCTCTGTTTAGTTTTTCTCCTTGTATGCATACAACACTTACATATCCATTTATAACTACATAACAGTGTCAGCAGTTTGCTTCGTTGGTTAATTAGATTTGAAGCCTATTGACTGTACGAGGACTTCATTCCACCTACCACCAGTCAAAAATAATTATATCCCTAAAACAGGTACCTCTATGGATCAGGTACATCTATAAATTTTCTAGTTTAGTCATTCAAAAGTGACTGAAAATTTTATAACTAAATCAATGAGCAAATATATAAATGTACTTAATGTCTAGAACAATGCAACACAATTATGTTCATTATTTTTAATAGGTAAATGACAGATAAAAGTGAAAACCTGCTAGTAGAAATATGCCAAATACACATAATAATAATGTCTGGCTTCCAGCTAATGTTTTGATGGTTACATAAACGTTACTTTAAAGAGCAAACTGTTTATTAGAGTAAATTAAACGTGACACATATTACAACATAACAGTCTCACCACTGAATTGATTTCTGGGAACGTTACATAAGATTCTGTCATTTCCTTCTGTATTACGATCGATAACAGTTTTTTTTTTTTTGCCAAAGCTGCGAAGATCACGATCCATTGTCTAGCGACGTCGAATTTGAATGAATGAGATCAAAAGAGAAGTTAGTCACCTCGTGGATGTATTCTCGGAAGTGAGTTAGATGAGAAAAGGATAATTTAATTTATATTTTACTAGAAAATGGCTAATACGAATAGGGAGGGGGTCACCCCATTACTATGGTGTCAGAAAGTGTTGACACAAGGTGGAGTCATCAAATAGCTGTATTTTCAGACTATGTTAGGACAGAAGGAGTGTGACGGAGTGTGTTCTCAGTAAGAATAATTTCAGTGCAATGTATTAAAGTCCACCTGTCAATGTTGACAACAACGTCGGAACAGTTTGAGTCTCAGCGTTTATTGTTCACTCTTGAGAGGCAGCCTACAGCCTGGGAAGTGTGAAATGTAAGTTGTAATGTGGTAAGTTAGACACATGTGCAACTCTTGGATATCTTTATTGAGGAAACGTTTCGTCACACAGTGGCTTCATCAGTCCATGTATAGGAGAAACTTGAAGAACAGGAAAAGAATGAGGTAATCAGTCCCTCAACCTTGAGTCGATATTGTCAGTCCATCAATCTTGAACAGAATACGGCATATGTGCGGAGAAGCAGCTTATAAACAGTAGGTTGAGGGACTGATTACCTTATTCTCCTCCTGTTCATCAAGTTTCTCCTATGTATGGACTGATGAAGCCACTGTGTGGCGAAACGTTTCCTCAATAAAGATACCCAAGAGTTGCACATGTGTCTAACTTATCAACGTGTCGGTTCTCTGAACGATTCATCTACAATCCTGTCAGACACTGCAACTTCTTGGGATCTTAATACTTGGGAATTCTTCGCTTGCCTAACCCTTGGGCACGACCTACTTCCATATTGGACAGATGTGACACCTACGAGTGCTGCACCTCTCCTGTCATACGGTTTATAAGCTGCTTCTCCGCACATATGCCGTATTCTGTTCAAGATTGATGGACTGACCACATCGACTCAAGGTTTAGGGACTGATTACCTCATTCTCCTCCTGTTCTTCAAGTTTCTCTTACGTATGGACTGATGAAGCCACTGTGTGGCGAAACGTTTCCTCAATAAAGATACCCAAGAGTTGCACATGTGTCTAACTTATCAACGTGTCGTTTCTCTGAACCATTCATCTGCAAGTTGTAATGTAGATCATGAACCAAGTGTTGATACTGGCAACGCATCCTCACATTCCCTCACACCTCTCTCAGCTTCACCCTCCCACCTCATACACCTTTCATCCCTCACACCTCTCTCGCCCTCACATCTCTCTCACCTTCACTATCCCACCTCATACATCCTCATCTCTCTCACCTGACTCACTCTTACCTTACTTTCCTTTATCGCACACAGGGTTGCATTGCTTACTCCCTCTGCGTGATGCTCAGCCGACTGGAGAGTGAATGGAAGGTTGGGCTGGACTTTGTGTGCGTATCACACTGGGTGTGGACAAGGGTTGGGCTATCAGCAGGGAAAGGAAGAGAGTGGCGAGAGGAGGGATAGGTGAGGGGTTGGTGGTAGTGTTGCCAGAGAAGTAAGGGGTGGCCCATAGTTAGGCCAGCTGGGAGAGGAGTTGGGGTTGCGTCTGGAGGAGTTCCGTGAAACTGGGGGCTCCAGTCTCTTGGCTCTGTCTTCTGTTTTCCTTCGTGTTTGACGGGTCTTCACATGCTCACTCTCTCTCTCCGTCGTTGTCCTGTCCTGATCCAAACAGACATGACTGTAGTGTAATCCTCAGCCATTCTTTTCCTCGTAATATTGTGGCCCAAGCAATATGGGACATGAAAGTTATTCTCCCAAGGCTGCTTCCCTTAGGTGAACCTTCCAATCCTCTGGAAATTTTCCATGTACACAATCTCCTTTTTTCAACAGTGCACTCTTATGATCGATATAACCGTAAGTTCCTTGTTTTCCCGTCTCTTAGTTCCTTGGCCTCCTTCAGCTTCGTGAAGCCCATAATTCATCAGTGACCTTCCCCTCTCCTCATCCCACTGTTTTTCACTCCAGATATCTTTATCTGATTTACCATTTCCTTTCCTCTCTGCCCAATCTTTCCATATTTTTCCTCTCTGGGCCCCTCATCTCTCTCTCTCTCTCGTTCCTATATTGTTACCGTCTCTAATATCCTTCCTCTCATTTCTTCTATGATTTTTTCATCCATTTCATTTCATCTTCCAGCTTCAAAGATATAACTTCTGCAATAGTTGTCTTGTTAACTTGTTCTGTAGCCTCTCCCTTTACTTTTTCTTATGTTATCATACCTTCCTTACACTGGACAACAAACTGCCCTTCAAGTTGCTCCCTCAGGATTCCGCCCATCATGACCTCTTCCTTTACTTTGGTGCAAGCTGCTTCAGTTTCCCTTAAGAAGTTGAGCTTCCCTTCAAACTCCTCCCTCAGTTGGTTCATCAAGAAGTCTGTTATCGCTGCTAGCTGGTGCCATCCTCCGCCTTCGTGACCCTCCGACCCTCGTTTCCGGGTGTTACTCTTTTTTTTCATTACTCTTGCACGTGCTGAGAAAAAGAGAGAGAGAGAGAGAGAGAGGGAGAGAGAGAGAGAGAGAGAGAGAGAGAGAGAGAGAGAGAGAGAGAGAGAGAGAGAGAGAGAGAGAGAGAGAGAGAGAGAGAGAGAGAGAGAGAGAGAGAGAGAGAGAGAGAGAGAGAGAGAGAGAGTGAGAGTCTCCGCCTGTCCTTCACCATGCACGTTGACGTTTCCCGTTCCACAGTAGACAGATAGGTGTATTTTTTTCTGTTTCTCCATTCAACATAATATACTTTCACAAACGAACATCTTACACCATGTCTTCGTATACTTAGACTCACGTGGTCAAGTGCAGTGATGAATTTAGGACTATCAGCAATATTCAGTTCGGTACTGTGCTATATTTCTCCAAATTATTGAGTCTGCCTCCCGAGGGAAGAGATTCTGCTCTGCACTTTGTTCAGAATTTTCATAAACACCTCTTTACTCATCAACACAATCTTTGTTTCAAATGTTCTCTGTGGCACTTAGTTTCTGCAACTTGTCATGTGCTTTAATATTTTGAAAGAGATGTGTCTGCACCCTAAGTCGTAAGTTGTCTTGAGTTTTGTTCTGCTGTTGGGTCATAGCAACGAAGTATTTGCCGAGGGACTCGGCATTCTGATGTTTTCTGCTCTGCTGGGTTTTTGTCTCTGTTCTGCTTTCATAGATGTAGGTTTCACGGAGCTTAGTCAGTCTTGTGTGCACTGATAATTGTTGAATTAATGTACCTGTGGAAACAGGTGCGTCTTACGTTATCATATACTAGTTTATGAAGTTTCATTATATTTATTGAGATGTTTACCTGGAGTTTACCTGGAGAGAGTTCCGGGGGATCAACGCCCCCGCGGCCCGGTGTGTGACCAGGCCTTCTTAGCAGAGAAGAAGGAAGATATTTCCCTGCTGATTGTTTTCCCATATTTTTCTCTGTACTTGCTATATTAAATATTATGACTGAAATAATGTAGTGTGTGCCTTACATAATCTGGGCTACGAAAACAATGGCAAGCATCTCTCTCTTTTCCTCTATTTATGTAGGACTTTATAAGGGTAGTTGTAAGTTTCCTAACTATATTTAAAAGCAAATAGCTTTTACCTACATCAGTTCATATGAAAGTGTTTTTATTGTTAAGAAATATGCAGATAGGGAACAGGATAAGTTGGAGCCTTCTGTGGGCCAGCGATTTCATTGGATCAACTGACTTTATTTCGTTGATGTTATGCTGCCCGGAAATGATCAGGACACGAGTCATTCTAGGAACAAAAGATCCCTAATGAAGTGACGTTCTAGAGAAGGGCACAGTCAAAGTATAGTTAATGTTTACTGCCAGTCTTATTGTGTAGAATCTCAATTCTCGCTGTCCTCAGAGTGAAGTCAACTGTGTTACTTTGAGAATGATGGTCTTGTACATATCAGTAAGGCAACCCACAACCCAGCTGTGTTAAAGGCTGTGAAGAAAGGACAGATCTGTCCAGGCTGGGTCCAGGAGAGAGATGAGCCGTCTTGTTTTCTTCTCTGTTTTGTCAAGAAGTCGCAAATGAGACGGGAGGGGGGGGGGGCAGGCAACCCAAGAAAGTTGAGCATAATCAGGTTGTGAATTTATAAGGATGGAACATTCACCTATGCATACAGACTTTCGACAGGGTAGGAACGAAAGGTACCTAGACACTAACATAATCCCTGATGATGAATGGGATCAAGTTTAAAAACAGTTGCAGAAGAGGCCGCAGAATATATCCGGTCGCCATAGTCTAGTTTCTAGTTTCTATACAATTATGGCCAAAAGAAATCGAAGGAGAGTTCGACTCTTCCCCCCCACACACACAAAAGATGAGCGAGGGTTATAAGGAGGTTCTGCCAGCTACCGCAAATTACTTTCAGAGACATAATGTGAAGCTTCCAAGACAGTCGGCGATCATACTGAAGACCAAGATATCTTACCGCATTACATTCAAAGATCCGGGAACTATACAGATATTGCGGAGTATTAGATACAACAGAACGTCTAATAAAAGTAATCCGATGCGTTTTAGTACTAAAAAATTTAAGCCCATGGGAAACACCGTCGATACCATTCTGGAGTGAGACTGCTACTAGGCGGCAGCTAGCGCCTCCACATGCTATGGCAAAGTTATCAATTTAAAATGATGATCAAATAATAGATGGGAAATTGTTAAGGCCACTAGGCACGATAACGTAGTAATTCTAGGAGACTTAACTTTAGTTATATTGATTGGAATTTCTTCACTGGGAATTTAGAATCAAACGACTTCTTAGAAATAGTTCAGGATTGTTTTTTGAAGCAGTTTGTCACAGAGCCTACAAGGGGAAATAACCTGGTTGACTTGGTTTTGGCAAACAAGGAAACCCTCGTAAATAATTTAGAAATTACAGAGGAACTCGGCACAAGCGATCACAAATCAATTACCTTTAGCATTGAATGGAAGTATGATAGTAAGGATAATTCAGTACTGGTCCCAGATTTTTGCGTAGCAGATTACAATGGGCTTAGAGAACACTTATCATCTGTAGACTGGAGAGCTCTCAGTATGACAGCTTTCTTAACACAATACATTCTGCCCAAAGGACATTTATCCCATATAAGAAAATTAGATCGAAAAGAAATGACCCCAAATGGATTAATAATGGGCTCAAATATCTTTTAGGTCAGAAGAAAGAAATTTATAGGCGTATCAAAAGAGGTGAAGGTCATCTTATGAATCAGAATACATGTATTGACATTAAGAGGGACGTTAAAAAGGGGATAAGAAAAGCTAAACAGGACTATGAAATTAAAGTTGCTAAGCATTCAAAAACTAACCCAAAAAGTTTTTTCCAGGTTTATAGGACAAAAGTTAGAGATAAGATAGGTCCCCTTAAAATAACTATGGGCATATTACTGACAAGGAGAATGAAATGTGCTCTATTCTTAATAATTATTTTCTCTCGGTTTTCACTCAGGAAGACACTAACAACATCCCAGTAATTAATTTTTATAGTGGGCTTGAAGATGATAAATTATGCAATATCACAGTCACCAGCGAAATGGTTATCAAACAGATAGACCGATTAAAGCAAAATAAATCCCCGGGCCGTGATGAACTTTTTTCAAGGTTTCTTAAAGAGTGTAAAATGGAACTCTGTGAACCTTTAACTAATATCTTTAATTTATCTCTTCAAACAGGTGTAGTGTCTGATATGTGGAAGATGGCTAATGTAATTCCTATTTTTAAAGCAGGGGACAAGTCGCTACAGTCAAATTACCGCCCAATAAGCCTGACCTCAATTGTAGGTAAATTACTAGAGTCAATTATAGCCGATAATATAAGAAGCCATCTCGATAGGCATAATTTGATTAATGATACTCAACATGGTTTCACCAGGGACCGTTCCTGCCTAACTAATTTATTAACCTTCTTCAGCAAAGTTTTTGAGGCCGCTGATCAGGATAAAGAATTCGATATTGTTTATTTAGATTTTAGTAAGGCTTTTGATAAAGTACCACATCAGAGACTGTTGAAGAAAGTGGCTGCCCATGGCATTGGGGGGAAAATGCTGTCACGGATCGAGTCATGGCTCACTAATAGGAAGTAGAGAGTGTGCATAAATGGGGTTAAATCTAAGTGGGGATCTGTAACAAGTGGCGTTCCGCAGGGATCAGTTTTAGGCTATTGATGGCTAATGTGGTCCCTATATTCAAATCAGGGGATAAGTCCGTTCCTTCAAATTACTGACCAATAAGCCTGACATCTATAGTGGGCAAGTTACTAGAATCAATTATAGATGACATTATTAGAAGTCACCTTGAAGAGCATAACTTGATAAATGAATCTCAGCATGGATTCACGAGAGGTCGTTCCTGCCTGACAAACTTACTGACGTTCTTCAATAGAACATTTGAGGCAGTTGACAGTGATAAAGAATATGATATTGTTTATTTGAATTTTAGTAAAGCCTTCATTAGAGTACGTCACAGGAGACTCTTGAAAAAAGTGGCACCTCATGGTATAGGAGGTAAAGATCTAGCATGGATAGAGGCATGGCTTACCAATAGAAAGCAGAGAGTTACCATTAATGGAGTGAAATCTGAATGGGGATTGATCACTAGTGGCGTTCCACAAGGATCAGTTTTAGGCCCTCTCTTGTTCATAATTTACATTAATGATCTTGATGAAGGGATTACTAGTGACATGGGTAAGTTTGCTGATGATACAAAGATAGGCTGTATAATTCACTCTGAGGAGGATAGCAATGAACTCCAGGAGGATTTGGACAAATTAATGTCCTGGTCCGAAAAATGGCAGATGAAGTTCAATGTTGATAAGTGTAAGGTACTAGCCCTTGGTAATGAAAATAACCCTCGAAGCTATAATCTAGGTGAAGCAGAGCTTGATCATACAGAATGTGAAAAAGACTTCGGAGTCATGGTGAGCAGAAATCTAAAGCCAAGACAGCAGTGCCTTAGTGTGCGCAACAAGGCTAACAGATTACTTGGATTTATCTCAAGAAGTATAAGTAACAGAAGTCCAAAAGTTATTTTACAGCTCTATACATCACTAGTGAGGCATTATTTAGAATTTGCTGCTCAGTTTTGGTCCCCTTACTACAGGATGGATATAGACTCATTAGAGAACATACAGAGAAGAATGACTAAAATGATTTACTGTGTAAGGAACCTCCCGTATGAAGATAGACTTAAAGACTTAAATCTCCACTCTCTGGAGAGGCATAGAATGAGGGGAGATATCATTGAAGTGTATAAGTGGATGACGGGCATAAACAAGGGAGATATTAATAAAGTACTGAGGGTGTCGAACCAGGTAAGAACCAGAAATAATGGATTTAAGTTGGATAAATTTAGATTTAAAAAGGACATAGGTAAGTACTTGTTTTCTAACAGAGTTGCAGATGCGTGGAACAGTCTTCCCAGTGGGGTGATAGAGGCTAGGACCTTGGGTAGCTTTAAGAAGAGACAGGACAAATATATGAGTGGGAGGGGCTGGGTTTGATTGGTGTCATTGGGTACGGGAGTTATTGCTTGGGTAGCTTCAGGTAGAGGTCGTTTTGATAAGGACCTGCCTCGCATGGGCCAGTAGGCCTTCTGCAGTGTTCCTACATTCTTTTGTTCTTATGTTCTTATGTTGTTTATAATATATATAAACGACCTTGACGAGGGAATTACTAGTGACATAAGCAAATTTGCTGATGACATGAAGATAGGTAGGATAATCGGTTCAGACGTTGATGTCTCACAACTTGAATGTTTTCTAACGAATTTATGTCCATTCTGCAATATGGAGACCAGAACTGAGCTGCATAATCTAGGTGAGGCCTTACTAATGATGTATAAAGCTGCAGTATAACCTCTGGACTTCTGTTGCTTACACTTCTTGATATAAATCCCAATAATTTATTTGCCTTGTTACGTACGCTTAGGCATTGCTGTCTCGGTTTAAGGTTGCTGCTTACCATAACCCCCAAGTCCTTTTCGCAGTCTATACTGCTAAGTTCAACATTATTAAGCTGGTAGGTACTAAGGTTATAAACATTTCCGAGCTTTAGAACTTTACATTTATCTACATTGAACTGCATCTGCCACTTTTCTGACCAAGAATAGAGTTTGTTTAAATCCTCCTGAAATTCCCTAACATCTACGTTTGAATAAATTATCCTACCTATCTTTGTGTCATCGGCGAATTTGCTCATATCACTAGTAATTCCTTCATCAAGATCATTGATATATATTATAAACAACAACGGGCCCAAGACTGATCCCTGTGGAACGCCACATGTTACAGATCCCCACTCGGATATAACCCCATTTATTGACACTCTCTGCTTCCTGTCTGTGAGCCATGATTCGATCCACGAGAGCACTCTTCCCCCAATGCCATGAGCTGCCACTTTCTTTAACAGTCTTTGGTACGGAACTCTATCAAAAGCCTTACTAAAATCTAGGTAAATAATATCAAATTCTTTATGGTGGTCAACAGCCTCAAAAACTTTACTGAAGAAAGTTAATAAATTAATTAGACAAGACCGGCCTCTTGTGAATCCATGCTGAGTATCATTAATCAGGCTATGCTTATCGAGATGGCTCCTTATAATCTCAGCTATAATTGACTCTAGTAATTTGCCTACAATTGAGGTCAGGCTAATTGGGCGGTAATTTGACGGTAACGACTTGTCCCCTGTTTTAAAAATAGGAATTACATTAGCCATCTTCCACATATCAGACACCACACCTGTTTGAAGAGATAAATTAAAAATATTAGTTAATGGTTCACAGAGTTCCATTTTGCATTCCTTAAGAACCCTTGAAAAAACCTCATCAGGGTCCGGAGACTTATTTTGCTTCAGTCTGTCTATCTGCTTCACAACCATTTCACTAATGACTGTGATGTTACATAATTTATCTTCTTCTAGCCCACTATAAAAATTAATTACTGGAATATTGTTAGTGTCTTCCTGTGTGAAAACCGAGAGAAAATTGTTATTTAAAATCGAGCACATTTCATTCTCTTTGTCAGTAAGATGCCCATAGTTATTTTTAAGGGGACCTATCTTATCTCTAACTTTTGTTCTATAGACCTGGAAAAAACTTTTTGGGTTAGTTTTAGAATCCCTAGCAACTTTAATTTCAAAGTACCTTTTAGCTTTTCTTATCCCCGTTTTAATGTCCCTCTTAATGTCAATATACTGATTCATAAGATGACCCTCACCTCTTTTGATACGCCTATAAATTCTTTTCTTATGCCCTAGTAGATATTTCAGCCTATTATTCATCCATTTTGGGTCATTTCTATTTGATCTAATTTCTTTATACAGAATAAACGTTCTTTGAGCAGCATGTATAGTGATCAGAAAACTGTCATATTGATAGCTCTCTTCGTTACCCCAGTCAACAGATGATAAGTGTTCTCTAAACCCATCGTAATCTGCTAAGTGAAAATCTGGGACTGTTACTGAGTTATCCCTACTATCGTACTTCCATTCAATGCTAAATGTAATTGATTTGTGGTCGTTAGCACCCAGTTGCTCTGAAATTTCTAAATTATTAACAAGGGATTCATTGTTTGCTAGAACTAGGTCAAGCAGGTTATTACCCCTTGTAGGTTCTGTCGCAAACTGCTTCAAAAAACAATCCTGAACTACTTCTAAGAAGTCGTATGATTCTAAATTCCCAGTCAAGAAATTCCAGTCAATATGACTAAAGTTAAAGTCTCCTAGAATTACTATGTTATCGTGCCTTGTGGCCTTAACAATTTCCTCCCATAGTAGTCTCCCCTGGTCCCTATCTAAGTTTGGGGGATGGTATATCACACCTAAAATCAATTTTTCATGCCCCTCTGAAAATTCTATCCAAACAGACTCCGTATGTGTTACTTCAGACTTAATACCCGTTTTTATGCAACAGTTCAAGCGATCTCGGACATACAATGCCACCCCACCCCCCTTACCGATCCTTCTATCTACTTGGAACAATTTAAAACCCTGATTGTGACATTCCGCAGGCATGTCCCGATTTTTCATATTGAACCACGTCTCAGTTAAGGCAAATACATCAATGTTACCCGCACTAGCAACTAGTCTCAACTCGTCCATATTATTCCTAGCACTACGACTATTTGTGTAATATATACTGAAGGATCCTCCTTTTTCTTTACCCTTCCTGCTCCTTTCTGTTAAGCCGCTAAACCTATTACTGTCCTTGTCAATTAGTGCCACTGGCTTTCCAATATCCACCTCATTTTGCCTATTACTAGTTCTCCTTGTACTCATTACTACACTGCGACTTCACAGTTTTCCCGCCAAAACCCATACCACTAACTATTCCTAGTTTAAAGACCTAACAGCTCCCTCCACTGCGTTGGCCAGTGCTCCCACCCCACACCTAGATAAGTGAACCCCATCCCTGGCATACATGTCATTTCTGCCAAAAAAGAGGCCCCAGTTGTCAGTGAATGTTACCGCATTTTCCTTACAGTATTTGTCCAGCCAGCAATTGACACCAATTGAAACCATACCCCGGCCGGGATTGAACCCGCGGTCAGAGAGTCTCAAAACTCCAGCCCGTCGCGTTAGCCACTAGACCAGCTAGCCACAATAAGATTCGTCCAACTAGGTATATTTCTACACTATAGGAAGGTTAGCACAGGCACCACTGTGACAACAAATGCAAGTTTTTACAGACGAATCTCCAGCTTGCGTGGCCGTGACGAACTCTAGCTCAAGTCCCTTCACTGACGTCAACATGACTCACGAAATCGTAATGACACGATTGCAAACAAACCATACCCCGGCCGGGATTAAACCCGCGGTCAGAGAGTCTCAAAACTCCAGCCCGTCACGTTAGCCACTAGACCAGCTAGCCACAATAAGATTCGTCCAACTAGGTATATTTCTACACCATAGGAAGGTTAGCACAGGCACCACTGTGACCACAAATGCAAGTTTTTACAGACGAATCTCCAGCTAGCGTGGCCGTGACGAACTCTAGCTCAAGTCCCTTCATTGCCGTCAACATGACTCACGAAATCGTAATGACACGATTGCAAACAAACCATACCCCGGCCGGGATTGAACCTAGTTGGACGAATCTTATTGTGGTTAGCTGGTCTAGTGGCTAACGCGACGGGCTGGAGTTTTGAGACTCTCTGACCGCGGGTTCAATCCCGGCCGGGGTATGGTTTGTTTGCAATCGTGTCATTACGATTTCGTGAGTCATGTTGATGGCAGTGAAGGGACTTGAGCTAGAGTTCGTCACGGCCACGCTAGCTGGAGATTCGTCTGTAAAAACTTGCATTTGTGGTCACAGTGGTGCCTGTGCTAACCTTCCTATAGTGTAGAAATATACCTAGTTGGACGAATCTTATTGTGGCTAGCTGGTCTAGTGGCTAACACGACGGGCTGGAGTTTTGAGACTCTCTGACCGCGGGTTCAATCCCGGCCGGGGTATGGTTTGTTTGCAATCGTGTCATTATGATTTCGTGAGACACCAATTGCTCTGGACAACCATTCATTTCCAACTCCTTTCCTTGGCAAAATACCACATATGACAGGGCTCTCACCCTTCCTCCTAATTATCTCTATTGCTGACCTATACCTGCTAATCAGGTCCTCACTCCTACGTCTGCCAACATCGTTGCCTCCAGCACTGAGACAGATAATAGGATTGCTCCCATTACCTCTCACGATGTCATCGAGACGGCTAACAATATCCTTCATCCCAGCCCCAGGAAAACACACTCTCTGCCTCCTACTCCTCTCCTTCAAGCAGAATGCCCTATCCATATACCTAATCTGGCTATCCCCAACAACAACAATGTTTTTACCTTCCTTGGCGACGTCCGTCGTGATGTTCCCAGTAGTCGACTCACATTCATTAGGTAGCACTACACCTTCACTTGTGGAATTCGTCAAGACGTTCTCGATGGTTTTCGTTGGGGTTTCTAGGGATGTCTCACTCACGTCAGCCAATGCTTCCTTGGTGCTCGTTGTGACATTCCCAGTAGAACACCCACATTCGTCAGGTAGCACCGAAAATGGGTTGGAAGTTTCCTCAGTAGTCTTCTTGGTCCTCGTTGTTTCTGCCTCTCCAACAGTCTTTTTGATCCTCAGCTTGGTTCCATGTTGCCCGGCCACTGACCAAGCTTCCCTCTTAACCTGGGGACTCACAACAGGAGGATTACTTCGAATCCTCTTGTTCTCCTCCGTTAATCGCCGAATCTTCTGCTTAGCAACCCTAAGCTCTTCTTTCAGCTTCTGGTAAAGTGAATCTGGCTCAGATTCACAGAGAGCACACAAACAGGTCTTCACAGAGCTAAGTACACGTCACCACTATTTTTAAAACTACACAACGTTTTAGCCTCAATAACTGTACTCGGGAGTTTGTTCCACTCATCCACAACTCTATTACCAAACCAGTGCTTTCCTATATCCTTCCTGATTTTGAATTTTTCCAACTTGAAAGCATTGCTGCGAGTCTTGTCATGGCTGGAAATTTTCAGCACGCTATTCACATCCCCTTTATTTATTCCTGTTTTCCATTTATACACCTCGATCACATCCCCCCTAATTCTACGCCTTTCTAGAGAGTGCAGATTCAGGGCCCCCAGTCTATCCTCATAGGGAAGATTTCTGATACATGGGATCATCTTTGTCATCCTCCTTTGTACGTTTTCCAGAGCATTTATATCCATTCTTTAATACTGTGACCAGAACTGAGCAGCATAGTCTAAATGAGGCCTAACCAAGGATATATAGAGTTGATGAACAACCTAAGGACTTCTATTATTTATACTTCTAGATATGAAGCCAAGAATTCTGTTAGCTTTATTGCGAACACTAATGCACTGTTGTCTTGGTTTTAGGCTACTGCTAACCAGAACTCCTAAATCCTTTTTGCAATCAGTAGTATTAAGATCTACGTTATTTAGTTTATATGTGTCATGGTTATTTAACTGTCCAACATTTAGAACTTTGCATTTGTCAATATTAAACTGCATCTGCCACTTCTCCGACCATTGCGTCAGTCTATTCAAATCATCGTGGAGTGCTCTAATGTCCTCATTAGAATGAATTGGACGGCCTATTTTGGTGTCATCAACAAATTTGCTTATGTCGCTATTTATTCCCTCATCTATGTCGTTTATGTAAATTGTGAATAACAACGGGCCCAACACTGACCCCTGAGGAATACCGCTTGTGACGTGCCCCCATTCTGATTTTTCCCCATTTATGCAAACTCTCTGCTGTCTATTTGTCAGCCATGCCTCTACCCAGGAAAAAATTTCTCCTCCTTTTCCGTGTGCCCTAAGTTTCCTCAATAGCCTCTGGTGTGGAACTCTATCGAAAGCCTTACTGAAGTCCATATACACAATATCATATTCATTACCATGATCTACCTCCTCAAACACCTTAGTGAAAAAAAGTTAGTAAATTCGTAAAACAGGAACGCCCCTTTGTAAAACCGTGTTGAGATTCATTAATCAATCTGTGCCTGTCAAAATGGCTACGAATTGGCAGATTGCACTGTAGGTCTAGAAAATGAGCTTGGGCTAGGATGTTATATCATATACGTTTTCAAGATAAAAAAAAAAAGACTACCATACCTGAGTGGTTACTAGCAAAGGCATTACGAACATTGGTATCGAACCGGAGTATGAACTCGATAGAAGAGCGGCCTTTACGAGAGCGAAGTTGACGAGTAAAAAGGCTAGATCTTCCATCAACTTCAAAAGTAGGAGCTGGAGAGTACTTACCACTCAGTTTCCGTACTTTTTTCCAAACAGGAGTCACAGAGGAAGCGGAAGTGACGGTAGAAACACAATCTCGACAACAAGTGCGTTTTGCCTCACGGATTACACGTAGGTTAACCGCCCTCGCTCCTCGCTTGCTTAAAATCAAGGAGACGCTCAGTAGTCCTACTGTAACAATATCGGCCCCTAACAGCGCGGTTCAATCGCACTGCACAAGCACAAGTAGGGGATCACAAAGGCAACCGTTTCTGAGAGCACCTGCTCGAGGTTTGAGGGACTGAATGTGAAGCCGTGGTTAAAACCGAAGTAAAAATTAGTTGTAATTGCTCAATAGAGAAAGATGAGGAAGAAGGTTCCTCACTAGAAATGGTTTGCCGCGAGTAAAGGGCCCAATTCGCTAATTCAAACTGCCAACGTAGTCTTCGAGGGTGAGAATACGAATTTGAATTAAGGAGCATGGGAAAATTATCTGTCATGTAAATCTGGGAGCACAGACCAGGTAATGTCGAGTGCAGTTGAAGAGGAACGAACTGAGAGATCTATTCACAAGTGAGGTAAAGTGCGAGGGTCAAAATGGGGTGGAGTACCCGTATTTTCAAAAACTGAGGGCAAGAGAAGTGAGAAGAGCC
Organism: Cherax quadricarinatus; assembly: GCF_038502225.1. Taxonomy (NCBI): domain Eukaryota; kingdom Metazoa; phylum Arthropoda; class Malacostraca; order Decapoda; family Parastacidae; genus Cherax; species Cherax quadricarinatus. The sequence goes on along the minus strand of NC_091299.1, from coordinate 49,484,663 downwards.
TCTAACTGATCGCCACGAGAGCCACAGTGAGACTCCTTCCCCAGAGGTGATGAACATTAAATTCACCTAATAAGAACAGACGTGGAGGTAGAGAAGGAACCAGAAATGCATCAGGAAAAGATAAACGTGGAGAAGGAGAAAGATACAAAGAGCAGACTGTATACCATTTGTTCAAGAAGATGCTGGCTGCAGTGTAATGTAGCGAAATATGAACAAAAATCTCAGTGTTGTGTACCGGTGAGTATAAGAAGTGAAGTTTCATTAAAAGTCTCATCGGAAAAGGATCCGATGAATTCAGTAAGATATAGCACGAGACGGGATGGATAGCAGTGAAGCGCAATTTAGGTTCTTGTAAACAGACACAAGCAGGGGAAAAACTGGCAGAGTAACACTTGAAACTCATCCCGATTACACCTGAAGCCTCGAATATTTCATTGTATGTCATAATTGGCGAATAAAATATACTGGTAGCATGTAGCAGTAGTTTACGGACTAGCAGGATTAGTGAAGTCAACATGAGGAGGTAGCGGAAAATTAGCAAGCAGCAAAGGATTGGAAAGCTATGAAGAATGGTGTGTAGAAGGTATAGTAAGGCTGAAGGAGTGTTGGGAGGTGGCTCGGTGTCCAGCATTAGTTGTCTCCTCACTATATTCGTAGCAAGCGTTTCAGATGTGGCATGTGGCATCGCATGCGAGAAGTGCCGTGTACCCTGGGGTGGTGTGTTACAGCCATACGTCTGGCAGTGCTACCAGACAATCACACACCCCCTACCATATACAACCATATAATACCATATACCCCATACCACAATAACCCAGTCTAGATCAAAGTGAGGAACTCAGTAAGATCACTAAATTAAAATACATATGAGTGATCAGTGAGGAATGAATCTGGAAAGAGTTATACAGTGAACCAAAATAATTAAACGCAGAGGAAATATGTAATATGTCCACACCAGCGAAGAAACCTGGATGTCACGTGACCTTTTTCCGAACCCCCACCTACGACCCTTACCCACCACAAGCTACCGACAGCCATAACATAGTCACCCCCTACCCCCCAAAATTCATCCACTACCTACACGCCGCAAGCCTTGGTTTCAATAAATACATAATAACATAAGAAATAAGGAACACTGCAGCATTGGGTTAAGCCAATGACCCAACGTAGTCAGGTCAGGTTACACTCACTTAAGGAAGGAGCACAGCATCAGACCTATTAGCACAAGCTAGTCAGGTCCAATTCACACCTACCCACACCCACTCATGTATCTATCCATCCCATCTTTTAAACTACACAACGTTTTAGCTTCCATGATGGTACTCAGGAGTTTGTTCCACTCATCCACAACTTTATTACCAAACCAGTGCTTTCCTATATCCTTCCAGCATCTGAACTTTTCCAACTTAAAACCACTGCTGCGAGTCCTGTCATGGCTGGATATTTTAAGCACATTATTTACATCCCCTTTATTCATGTTTTCCATGTATACATCTCAAATTCCATGCCTTTCCAGAGAGTACAGATTTAGGGCCCTCAGTCTGTCCTCATTGTATGTTTTCCAGAGCATTTACATCCAATCTGCAAACCATACCCTGGTCGGGATTGAATCCGCTGTCAGAGTCTCAAAACTCCAGCCCGTCGCATTAGCCACTGGACCAGCTAGCCACAATAAGATTCGTCCAACTAGGTATATTTCTACACCATAGGAAGGTTAGCACAGGCACCACAGTGACGGCAGTGAAGGGACTTGAGCTAGAGTTCGTTACGGCCACACTAGCTGGAGATTCGTCTGTAAAAACTTGCATTTGTGGTCACAGTGGTGCCTGTGCTAACCTTCCTATGGTGTAGAAATATACCTAGTTGGACGAATCTTATTGTGGCTAGCTGGTCTAGTGGCTAACGCGACGGGCTGGAGTTTTGAGACTCTCTGACCGCGGGTTCAATCCCGGCCGGGGTATAGTTTGTTTGCAATCGTGTTATTACGATTTCGTGAGTCCATTCTGCAATACGGTGACCAAAACTGTGCAGCATAATCTAAATGAGGCCTAACCAAGGATATATAGATTTAAAGAACAGCTTGACGACTCCTATTATTTATGCTTCTTGATATGAAGCCAAGGATTCTGTTCACTTTATTGCGATAATTTATGCACTCTTGGCTTGGTTTTAAATTACTGCTAACTAGAACTCACAAATCCTTTTCGCAATCAGTAATATTAAGATTTACATTATTTAGTTTATATGTGGCATGGTTATTTTCCTGTCTAATGTTTAGAATTTTGCCCTTATCTGTATTAAACTGCATCTGCCACTTCTCCAACCACTGCATCAGTCTATTCAAATCTTCCTGGAGTGCTCTAATGTCCTCGTCAGAATGAATTTGTCTGCCTATTTTGGTGTCATTGGCAAACTTGTTTATATCGCGATTTATTCCCTCATCTATGTCGTTTATGTAGATTGTGTACAACAAAGGGCCCAACACTGACCCTTGTGGAACACCCCTCGTGACTCTTCCCCACACAGATTTCTCCTCATTAATGCAACTTCTCTGATGCCAATCTCTCAACGATGCCTCTATCGAGGAAAAAATTTCTCCTGTTCTGTGTGCCTTAATTTTCTTCAACAGTCTCTGATGTGGGACTCTACTAAAAGCCTTACTGTTGTCCATATACACAATATTATATTGATTACCGAGTTCTACCCCTCATATACCTTAGAGAAAAAAGTTAATAAATTCGTAAGGCAGGAACGCCTTTTGTAAGACAGTGCTGAGATTCGTTGATTAGTTTATGCTTTTCAAGGTGGCTACGAATTGCCTCGGCAATTATTGATTCCATAAATTTTCCCACTATAGAGGGTAGGCTTATTGGTATATAGTTCGAATCTAAAGACCTGTCACCTGCTTTGAAAATAGGTATGACATTTGCCATTTTCCATTTATCTGGTACTATGCCAGTTTGTAGTGGTATGTTGAAAAGATAAGCCAAAGGTTTGCTAAGCTCCTCTGTACATTCCTTTAGAATCCTTGCGTACAGCTTATCAGGGCCCGGGGATTTGCTAGGTTTTAATTAATCTATTTGCCTAAGGACCATATCACTTGTGACCCTAATCGTGAATAGTTTATTATCGTGTCCTGTTCTACATAATTTATTATTTCTGGAATAGTGTTAAAAATTCTACACATCTCCTTACCACTGTCGGTGAGTTGACCCGAGTAACGTTTGAGTGGGCCTATCTCGTCCCTAATCTGATTTCTGTATACCTGAAAGAATTTTTTTGGGTTAGCCTTCGATTCCTTGCACCTTTAACCTCATAATCTCTCTTTGCTTTTCTTATTCCCTTTTTTATTTCTCTCTTTATCTGAATATAGTGATTTCTTAACTGCCCCTATCCTCTTTTGATTCGCCTATATATGCCTCTCTTTTGACCAATGAGATGTTTTAATCTATTGTTTACCCATTTAGGATCATATATGTTAGATCTGAGTTCCCTATTCAGAACATAAGAAGTCTGAGCAGCTAGAACTATGCTCTGGAACACGTCATATCAGCAATCATCACCACTTACCTGACCCAGTTCAGCCCACCCAGGTAATTTCTCAGTCCTATAAAATGAGCCAAGCAGAAGTCAAGGAGAGAGACTTGATTGCCACTATTAGGATAATTCCATGACATATTAAAACTAAGTGATTTGTGATTACTTTCCCCAAGCTCATCATTGACCTCAAGATTATTAAGTAGTGATTCATGCTGGCAAGAACCAAGTCAAGTATGTTATTACTTCTAGTTGGTTCTGCCACAAACTGTTTTAAAAAGCAATCATGAATCATATCAAGAAACTCGCTTGTCTCTAAATTTCCTGTCAAACAGCTCCAGTCAATTTATCTAAAGTTAAAAATTACCCATTAGCACTACATTTTTGTATGTAGATGCCTCACGAATTTCGTCCCATAGAAGTTTACTGTACTTTCTATCAAGCTTTGAGGGCCTGTAAATCACACCGAAGATTAGTTTCTCACAACCCTCGAGAAGCTGTAACCAAACCGCTTCAGTGGTTGACTCTTCTAATTTTATATCTTGCCTAACAAAACAGTTTAAATTATCTCTGACAAACGTAGCTACTCTGCCACCATTCCTGTTGATTCTATCAATGTGGAATAATTTAAAGCCTTGTACGTGGTATTCAGAAGGCATTTCTCTATTTTTCAGATAGAGCCAGGTCTCTGTTATAGCAATAATATCTATGCTTCCTGCACTTGCAATTAATCTTAGCTAATCTTTCTTATTTCTTTGACTCCTGCTATTATTATAGTAAACCTTAAGGGAGCTAGTCTCTCGCTGCCCTCTGCTGTCTCCCTTTGTTTGCTGGCCTGATCCATTGTCTTTATTTGTAACTTTATGATGAATAATGTCTTTTAAATATTTACTGTTTTCAACCCTAGTGTTGCAATCTGACTGTTTCCCATATACACCCATACCTCTATCTTCTATCAGTTTAAAATCCTAGGCATGTCAGCAATGGCCCTCTCGATCGAGTTGGCAAATGTTACCACCCCTGCCCTAGAGCCATGTATCACATCCCTTGCATACATATTATGTTTGCCATAAAAGTTGACCCAGTTGTCAATGAATGGGATTGCAAGTTCCTTGTAGTATGTGTCTAGCCAACAATTTATGCCAATTGCCCAAGACATCCATTAATTGCCCACTCCCCATCTAGGCAAGATGCTGCATATGATTTGGAACCCTGCCTTTGACCTAATTATATCTATAACTGCCCTGTACTTATCTAGCAGCTCTTCTCTCCGACCTTTCCAGATATCATTTCCTCCAGCACTAAGACAGATAATGGGCTTGTTCCCATTACCTAACATGATATTATCCAATCGGTTGACTATGTTACCAACATCAGCTCCAGGAAAACACTCTCTGTCTTACCTTCTTATTCCTATTACAGAAAGCACTGTCCATATATCGTACCCGTGAGTCACCAACCACACGAATGTGCTTACCTTTATTAGCAGGGAAGTATGCACTGAGAAGAAGGGAAGCCCAGTGCCACTACGAAAACGACATAGCATCGGAAGTCAAATCTGATCCGTAGCCGTTCTATAACCACATCAGGAGGAGGACAACAGTAAAAAAACAGGTAATCAGGCTAAGTAAGGGAGGTAAAGAGCTCACAAGAAACTACCAAGAAGTATGTGAGGAGCTCAACATGACATTTAAAGAAGTATTTACAGTGGAGACAGAAAGGACTCCAGGAAGTCAGAAAAGGGCGGTTCACCAACAAGTGCTGGATGAAATACATACAACCGAGGAGGAGGTGAAGAAGCTGCTAAGTGAACTTGATACCTCAAAGGCAGTTGGACCAGACAACTTTTCTATGTGGGTCCTTAGAGAGGGAGCAGAGACGCTGTGTGTGCCACTGACAACAATTTTCAAAACATCCATTGAATCTGGGCAACTACCTGGGTATGGAAGACAGCAGATGTAGTCCCCATTTTTAAGAAAGGAGACAGACATGAGGCACTAATCTACAGACCAGTGTCACTGCCGTGTATAGTATACAAAGTCATGGAGAAAATTATCAGGAGATTGGTGGAGCACTTAGAATGGAACATGCTTATAAACTACAAACAGCATGGATTCAGGAAGGAAAATCCTGTCACAAACCTAATGGAGTTTTATGACAAGCTAACGGATGTATGACTCGAGAGAGAGGTGTATAGATTGCGTTTTCTTGGATTTCAAGAAGGCCTTCGACAGTTCCTCACAAGAGATTAGTGCAAAAGCTAGATGACCAGGCACGCATAACAGGAAGATCATTACAATGGATCAGAGAATACCTGACAGAAAGGCAACGTGGTTCCACAGGGGGCGGGCCTAAAACCAGTGCAGTTTTTGGAATATGTGAATGACGTGATTGAGTGGATAGACTCAGAAGTGTCCCTGTTTGCAGATGATGTGAAGTTAATGAGGAGAATTAAATCGAATGAGGACGAGCAGGATTACAAAGAGACATGGACAGGCTGCAAAACCTGATCCAGCAACTGGCTCCTTGAATTTAACCCCGCGAAATGCAAAGTCATGAAGATCGGTGAAGGGCAAAGAAGACAACAGACAGAGTACAGGCTAGGTGCCAAAAAACTGCAGGAAAAGGTCTTGGAGTGAGTATAATACCGAGCACATTCTTTGAGGCTCACATCAACCAGGTAACTGCTGCAGCATATGGGCGCCTGGCAAACCTAAGAATATCGTTCCGATACCTCAGTAAGGAATCGTTCAAGACTCTGTACACCATGTACGTCAGGTCCATACTGGAGTATAAAACACCAGTTTGGAATCCATACGTGGTCAAACATGCCATGAAATTAGAGGAAGTGCAAAGGTTTGCAACAAGACTAGTTCCAGAGCTAAAGGGAATGCCCTACGAAGGAATGTTAAGGCAAATCGGCCTGACGACACTGGAGGACAGGATAATTAGGGGGGACATGATAACGACATGCAAAATACTGCGAGGAATTGACAAGGTAGACAGAGACAGGATGTTCCAGAGATGGGACACAGAAACAAAGGGTCACAATTGGACGTTGAAGACTCAGATGATTCACAGGGATGTTAGAAAGTATTTCTTCAGTCACAGAGCTGTCGGGAAGTGGAATAGCTTAGAAAGTGACGTAGTGGAGGCAGGGACCATATATCGTTTTAAGACGAGGTATGATAAAGCTCATTGAGCAGGAGAGAGAGGACCTAGTTGCGATCAATAAAGAGGCGGGGCCAGGAGCGATGAACCAACCCCTGCAACCACAAATAGGTGAGTACAAATTGGTGAGTACACACGCACATACTCACGCTAACAATGAGTTTCGTGACTGCAGTCTGGTTGCTTGAGTTTATTTACAAGTTAAATGGAATCCATTTTATTCAGTGATGCGACACACATTTATAAGACTAAGCAATTAAAGTTAGACATCAATTAATTTCAAAGATTGCATTGCTAGAGGGGACGGAAAATTATTTCATTTTCTTCATATATATGAAAATTTTCATGAGAGTTGTCGTATATTTTCTCTTTTTCCAACAATTTTCGATTAAGGTCATGATTGAAGAACACTTTGATATAATTAGATTATCACGAAGTTTAATGTAAGTATCGATCTTACAGTCGTTAAAATTTACCTTTCGCCTAGAAAAGAAAGTTGGTAGCCCACGGGTCTCTGGTGGTTTCCATGATCCTGGAGCCCGACTCCTTGTGGAAACTCATGGCATGGTTTCTCCATAAGACAATAGTTTCTGATCCTATGGGAACAAAATTGTACTGGTGGTGGATCAAATCCCTGGATTTGTTAAGTTTGTGAACTTCCCTGCTCACTGGTATTACAAAAGAAGACCGCAGCACCAACCACTTGACCAGCGCTCTAGAGCATGTAGACAGCACCGACCAGATGTATGCAGTACCACACTGCTGACAGGCACTGTGAAGAATGTAAGTAAATTCTGAATCTCCTCCAGCTCCTGCAAAGCTGGACGGGAGGCGACAATACGCAAGGTATTTTCTCTCTGGACTGGTCCGCTGGACCAGGAAGGTGACTCCTTGGCGTCGTTAGTGACATCGACGAGCCTGGAAACGCGTTCCTTCGGGAGGTCTGTTATTTGTTTTCTCTATGGTTCAGCAATCTTAGATCCTCCCACAATGAACTGATGCTGATCACAGAAGTCCATATTCTGAGTTTGTATTCTACCAGTGATCAATGTCAACTTCAGCATGAGTGAGAAGAAAAGTTGAAACACGACACACAGCCATCAAGGTCATCTGCAACATAATATTATTAAGGTCATCTACATCACGTCAAACAACCATCAGGGTTAGCTCTGTCTCGTGAATTCAGATACAATTACTAACCTCGGATGCAAGATTACACAGAAGTCAAGGACAGCTGCAGTATGACGCAGTCATCAGTTCCAGCTGTATATGTCACAACCATCAAGGTCAGCTTCAACATGAAAAGATATCAAGGTCAGCTGCTACATCAGAAAATCATTAAGGCCAGTTGCAACATCACACAGCCAACAATGTTAACTGTAACATGACAGACACACCCATGAAGGCCAGCTGCAATATACCAAAGCCATCAAGGTCAGCTGCAACCTGATACAATCATTAAGGTCAGCTGGAAAATTACACAGTCATCAATGTCAGCTGCAACACGACACACAGCTATCAAGGTTAAGGGCAACTCAACACAGACATCAAGGTCAGCTATAAGACATCAGGATCAGCTGAAACTTGACACACAGCCATCAAGATTATCTGCAACAAGGCCGAACAATCAAGGTCAGATGCAACACGGCACATTGCAACCAAGATCACTTACATCTCGACATAGACTGCTACTGCTAAGTACAAAGCATGGCGAAGGTATAAGAGACATCCTACCACCTATAACAGGAACTTGCACAGGCAAGCCTGTAGACATATGGGTGACGTTCAAAAGTGGGCCATTGCTAAATGGGAGGTGGACACTAAAAGAAAGCTAGCATCAGGTAGGGTAGGCTCCAAAACCTGGTGGTACCTGGTCATGGACAGACAAGGTTATCTGCCTGATGAACTCATTCCACCTCTAAATCGACAGGTTGGGACCACCTCTACTAGTAGTCAAGAGAAGGCGGACCTCTTTGCGGAACACTTTGCTACCAAAATGCAAGTTCCTGATCTAGCAAGGGATCCTCCTTGGCTAGCTGCAAGAACTGTGTCAAAACAGTCAGTGGTGACAATAAGGCAGGAGGAGGTGCATTTCCTTCTTAAATCGCTTGACCAAGAAAAGGCTGTGGGCCCAGACAAGTTGAGCCCAAGGTTGCTGAGAAGATGTGCAGACCAGCTAACAGCACCTCTAACTCGCATCATAAAACACTGCCTAGTATAGTGTAAATGGCCCTCTCTGTGGAAAGAGGCAAATGTAGTCCCTGTTCACAAAAAGAAGAGCAGAGCAGAAATCAGCAACTACAGACCAGTGTCACTCCTGTCAATCACTGGTAAGATCCTTGAGACAATAATCTCAAGACAAATGACAGAGTTTTTTGACTACCACTCACTACTTTGTGATCGTCAATATGGCTTCAGGAAAGGTTACTCTGCTGCTGATCTGTTGTTAAACCTCTCCACTAAGTGGCACCAGTCACTGGATGAATCCAAAGTCAGCTGTGTGGTAGCACTTGACATTGTTGGTGCTTTCGACCGGGTGTGGCACCAGGGCCTCTTAGCAAAACTTCAAGCACTGGGAATTGCAGGCTCTATACTATGTCTCCTCAGTGATTATCTTCATGGTAGATCTCTAAGTGTAGTTCTCAATGGAACGGAATCAGCAAGACATCCTATGGGGCAAGTGTTCCACAAGGAAGCTTGCTGGGACCGTTTCTATGGAATGTCTACTTCAACGATCTTCTTCATCTCATCCCAGAATCACATGCAAATGCAGACGACTGTACACTGACATTCACTTATCCAAGAGAAGAAATGCCAGCTGCTCTAAGCTAGATCAATCACCAGCTGAGAGCTATATCAGCTTGGGGAAATAGATGGCAAGTAACATTTGCACCTGAGAAAACGCAAATGATGATGGTCTCTAGGCACCATGATGGTAATGCTGGTGCAGTAGTAAGGATGAATGGGAGGGTGTTGGCACCTGGAGAAGAAGTTCATATGCTTGGGGTGAAATTTGACTCCAAACTAACCATGAAGAACCATGTTTTAAATCTTGCAAACAAGGCAGCCAGGAAGCTTACAGCACTTCGCCGTATCTTGCATCTGCTTGAGAGTACGGGTTGCAAGATTCTGTACGAGGCACAAGTACGCTAACACATTGAGTATGCTCCACTTTCTTGGTTTGCCTGCCCCCCCCCCTCTCATCTGCGACTGCTTGACAGAGTAGAGAACAGAGCAAGACGTCTCATCTCTCGCCTGGACCAATCCTGGATAGACCTGTCATTTCAGCAGAGCCTTCAACACAGGAGGGATGCGGGTGGCCTTACTGTTATGTACAAGGCCAATATTGTCAAAGTACCACATTTGGTTCCACTTCGAGGACAGCGTGAAACAAGCTTTATGCCACAAGATGGGCAGAAAGCAGCAACTTCACTCTGGCTGTACCCTTCTCCAGAACATCACTCCATCTGAGATCATATACACCCAGGATGACTCGAGTCTGGAACACATTCGTACAGCATAATGATGTCAACAAGATAGTCAGTTGGTCAAATGAAAATGCTGGCCCACAGATGGCTCCAACGTCATCCTGTTCCCTACTTGTATGTCTCATAACAATAAAAATGCTTTCAAATGAGCTGATGTAGGTAACAGCTCTTAGCTTGCCAATAAAGTTAGGAATCCTTAACCTGTAAATAGCTTGTCAATAAACTATGGATCCTTAACCTAACCTTGTCAAACCCTGTGTAAAAAAAAAAAAAAAAAAAAAAGTCAGCTGCATCAAGACACAGCCATCAAGCTACACCATGACTCACAGTCATCAAAGCCAGGTATAACACGACACATAACCATCAAGGGCGGCTACAACACTACACAACCAATAAGGTCAGCAACAACACGACACACAGCCATCAAGGTCAGGTACGACACGACACACAACCTTCAAAGTCAGCTGCAACAAGACACACAACCATAAAGGTCAGGTGAAGCACGACACAACCATCAAGGTCAGCTGCAACACGACACACACGTCAGATGCAACACAACAAAGTCAGCTAAAACATTCCTCAAAGGCATTCGACATACAGGCCATCAGCAACACAACACACAGGTCAGCTGCAATACGACACAAGGCCATCAAGGTCAGCTGCAACACCACCTACAGCTCTCAAGGTCAGCTGCAACACCACCTACAGCTATCAAGGTCACCCGCAACACGATACACAGCCATCAAGTTCAGCAGCATCACGATACAGATCAACTGCAATATGACACAGATCAGCTGCAAGACGACTTGTCAGTAATATGTATACTTTATATGTATCATCCCTCTGTACACCATGCGAGTGTCACGTGATCATCCCTTTTGAACCGCGCATGCTAGGCCGCAGGCCTCCCACAGTTTGAATCCAGAACAGGCGGCGGATGAACGTATCAGGCTGGGCTTTGTCTTTATTTCACTGCCATAATAATCCCAACGTTGGAGTCACTGATACCTTCACTATTCCAAAGAACCCCACGATAGACACACAGTCAACAAGGACAGCTGCAGTATGGCACACAAGCCAGGTGCAACACAACACATCACACAGGTCAACTGTAACACGACACAAAGACAAAACCATAAACTTCAACTGCAACATACCACATAACCATCAAAGCCAGCTGTAACACGACACAACCACCAAGGTGAGCTCCATCACGATACAGCCATCAAGGTCATCTACAACAGACACAACGATCAAAGTCAGATACTACATGACATGCTATCTGGAAGACGACCAGAGCTGTAGTAAGATGGGAAGGAAGAAGGATGGAGAATGATGGAAATACTGGAAAAGGATGGGAGAGAGGAGAAAAAGAAAGGCAAGTGACCCAACCACTTTGGTTCATGTGGTACATATGTACTGCAGGCTTGAATGGGGAGGGATGAAGGATGTCGGTATTTGGCTCTCAAGGAGGAAAAGGTGAAGGCGGCGGCAGAAGAGTCAGGAAAGCTCCAGAAGGCAGACATTAGAACGATCTGTACAGTGAAGGGTTGGCGGGAGGCTTGTTAAATTATTGTCCCAGATTGGAGAGAGGTGAACTTCGGTCTTGAGAGACGGTGTAGTTTAATCAAGAAGTCAGGGGTTCGTCGCAGGATCCTCAAGGATTTCGAGTAGTTCATCAATGGTAGTAGCGTGTGCGGCAGTATAGGTGAACTTAGCCCTTCCCGGCCTCGAGAGAGCTGTCGAGTTCCTGGGCAGTCGTTCCGTTAGAAGAATGTCGAGTGGTGTAGAGAATGATTCCAGTCATACACTGGCATGGAGGTTTAGCATCAGAGGTAGAGGCAGGTGGAGTCGCTGGTTGGGCAGTTGCAGTGGTGGTGGTTGAAGTAGAAGGGGAGACCACTGAGTAGACTATGTTAATAGAAGCAGGAGAAGCTGCTGATGGCAAGGAGAGTGATGATTGGTCGGTTCCTAAGTCGAGAGGAGACAAGGAAGGCACCTCATTGGCTGGAGGTGGAGTGACGTCACTTGCAGTTGATGGTGGTGGTGGTGAATCTGCTGTTGCTGGTGTTGTGACATTAACTAAATCTTTTGTGAACTTGAGAATGTCTGCAGAGGTGGAGAGGCTGGGAAGATGAACTTGGGCATGTGGTTTAGTTCAAAGAGCTCGTTGATAACATCGTTAAGGAGCCAGGCTGTGCCATATTATGCATGTAAGCATACAGCAGACAGTAATGTATCTTCGTTGGGTCACAAGCTGGAGGAGTGACGGTGGTGGCGGAGGAGAGTAGAGTGACCTTGAGAAGGTTTATGGTGTCTGACTGCAGTTTGGTAATAGCAGCATAAGTGGGAGACTTGGATGGTATCTTTTTATGTTCTGCTTCATGGGTCATCTTCAGAGCTTCACGGCGAATGGGGCATCTTGAAGCAAGAGTATGATGGTCCGTTTTACAGTGAAGACATTTAGGTGGAGTAGGGAGTAGTAGCAGTGCAGGACTTGAAGTCGTGGCCCTCAGACCCACAGGTTGAGCAGAACTTGGTATCCTTAATGGGGCAGTCTTGTGTGGTATGTTGATAGGAGTAGCAACTCCAGCATTGAACATGATGGTAACTTTCAGCTTCAATGTGTTGAGAGTTGATGAAATAATAGTGTATGGCCAGACCGTCAGCCATAGCTTGGGCAGCCATAGTCACATTGGTGAATGTAATCTTCAACATGAATGATGCTGTAGGTATCTTAGAGATGCTGTCAACCTTTGCCCAAGGATTTTGATCTTCAGTTGAAGTCTTCAGGTCTTCGAGAGGTAGAGATGTGATCAATTTATCAAGTCTCTTGAGGAAGATAGATCGTTTGGCTCGATTCGCTGGAGATGGCATAACTTGAAACCCACTGTGAGAGAGAGTAGTCATAGCAGAGGATGTAAGGAGTTTGCTTCAACGACACAAACTACAACAAAGGCTTCTTTCAATGTCAGAATTGTGTTGAACTTGACGTTAAATTCAGTCCGCATGGTAGTAGTAAGGACAAGCTTTATAGAGTGACACAGCCGGCAAGGTAGCTGCAACACGACACACAGCCATCAAAGTAGCTGTAACGCGAAACACAGCTGTCAAGGTAGCTGCAACACTACACCAGATATAAACATCCAACTTGCTGTATGCTCTGCCTTCTTTTTAGTTACATTAATTTAGGTGCAGACACGCTGAATTATGAGGGAAATTTTTCCTTTAGATATAGATAAACAATATATATATATATATATATATATATATATATATATATATATATATATATATATATATATATATATATATATATATATATACATATATATATATATATATATATATATATATATATATATATATATATATATATATATATATATATATATATATATATATATATATATATATTAAGAAAGAGATGATTGTGGATGTTATGAATGAGAAGAAACCGGATGTCCTGGCTTTAAGTGAAACAAAGCTGAAGGGGGTGGGAAAGTTTCAATGGAGAGGAATAAATGGGATTAGGTCAGGGGTTTCAAATAGAGTTAGAGCTAAAGAAGGAGTAGCAATAATGTTGAAGGATAAGCTATGGCAGGAAAAGAGGGACTACAAATGCATAAATTCAAGGATTATGTGGAGTAAAATAAAGATTGGATGTGAAAAGTGGGTTATAGTAAGCGTGTATGCACCTGGAGAAGAGAGAAGTGTAGAGGAGAGAGAGAGATTCTGGGAAATGTTGAGTGAATGCGTGGGGAGTTTTGAATCAAGTGTGAGAGTAATGGTGGATGGGGATTTCAATGCTAAAGTGGGTAAAAATGTTATGGAGGGAGTAGTACGTAAATTTGGGGTGCCAGGGGTAAATGTAAATGGGGAGCCTTTAATTGAGCTATGTGTAGAAAGAAATTTGGTAATAAGTAATACATATTTTATGAAAAAGAGGATAAATAAATATACAAGGTATGATGTAGCACGTAATGAAAGTAGTTTGTTAGATTATGTATTGGTGGATAAAAGGTTGATGGGTAGGCTCCAGGATGTACATGTTTATAGAGGGGCAACTGATATATCAGATCATTATTTAGTTGTAGCTACAGTTAGAGTAAGAGGTAGATGGGAAAAGAGGAAGGTGGCAACAACAACTAAGAGGGAGGTGAAAGTGTGTAAACTAAGGGAGGAGAGGAGGAAGTTTGGGCGAGATATAAGCGACTATTGGCAGAAAGGTGGGCTAGTGCAAAGATGAGTAGTGGGGGGGTTGAAGAGGGTTGGAATAGTTTTAAAAATGCAGTATTAGAATGTGGGGCAGAAGTTTGTGGTTATAGGAGGGTGGGGGCAGGAGGAAAGAGGAGTGATTGGTGGAATGATGAAGTAAAGGGTGTGATAAAAGAGAAAAAGGTAGCTTACGAGAGGTTTTTACAAAGCAGAAGTGTTATAAGAAGAGCAGAGTATATGGAGAGTAAAAGAAAGGTGAAGAGAGTGGTGAGAGAGTGCAAAAGGAGAGCAGATGAAAGAGTGGGAGAGGCACTGTCAAGAAAGTTTAATGAAAATAAGAAAAAAATTTGGAGTGAGTTAAACAAGTTAAGAAAGCCGAGAGAAAGTATGGATTTGTCCGTTAAAAACAGAGTAGGGGAGTTAGTAGATGGGGAGATGGAGGTATTAGGTAGATGGCGAGAATATTTTGAGGAACTTTTAAATGTTGAGGAAGAAAGGGAGGCGGTAACTTCATGCACTGGCCAGGGAGGTATACCATCTTTTAGGAGTGAAGAAGAGCAGAATGTAAGTGTGGTGGAGGTACGTGAGGCATTACGTAGAATGAAAGGGGGTAAAGCAGCTGGAACTGATGGGATCATGACAGAAATGTTAAAAGCAGGGGGGGATATAGTGTTGGAGTGGTTGGTACTTTTGTTTAATAAATGTATGAAAGAGGGGAAGGTACCTAGGGATTGGTGGAGAGCATGTACAGTCCCTTTATGTAAAGGGAAAGGGGACAAAAGAGATTGTAAAAATTATAGAGGAATAAGTTTACTGAGTATACCAGGAAAAGTATATGGTAGAGTTATAATTGAAAGAATTAGAGGTAAGACAGAATGTAGAATTGCGGATGAGCAAGGAGGCTTCAGAGTGGGTAGGGGATGTGTAGATCAAGTGTTTACATTGAAGTATATATGCGAACAGTATTTAGATAAAGGTAGGGAATTTTTTATTGCATTTATGGATTTAGAAAAGGCATATGATAGAGTGGATAGAGGAGCAATGTGGCAGATGTTGCATGTTTATGGAATAGGTGGTAAGTTACTAAATGCTGTAAAGAGCTTTTATGAGGATAGTGAGGCTCAGGTTAGGGTGTGTAGAAGAGAGGGAGAATACTTCCCGGTAAAAGTAGGTCTTAGACAGGGATGTGTAATGTCACCATGGTTGTTTAATATATTTATAGATGGGGTTGTAAAAGAAGTAAATGCTAGGGTGTTCGGGAGAGGGGTGGGATTAAATTATGGGGAATCAAATTCAAAATGGGAATTGACACAGTTACTTTTTGCTGATGATACTGTGCTTATGGGAGATTCTAAAGAAAAATTGCAAAGGTTAGTGGATGAGTTTGAGAATGTGTGTAAAGGTAGAAAGTTGAAAGTGAACATAGAAAAGAGTAAGGTGATGAGGGTATCAAATGATTTAGATTTTAGATAAAGAAAAATTGGATATCAAATTGGGGAGGAGGAGTATGGAAGAAGTGAATGTTTTCAGATACTTGGGAGTTGACGTGTCGGCGGATGGATTTTTGAAGGATGAGGTTAATCATAGAATTGATGAGGGAAAAAAGGTGAGTGGTGCGTTGAGTTATATGTGGAGTCAAAAAACGTTATCTATGGAGGCAAAGAAGGGAATGTATGAATGTATAGTAGTACCAACACTCTTATATGGATGTGAAGCTTGGGTGGTAAATGCAGCAACGAGGAGACGGTTGGAGGCAGTGGAGATGTCCTGTCTGAGGGCAATGTGTGGTATAAATATTATGCAGAAAATTCGGAGTGTGGAAATTAGGAGAAGGTGTGGAGTTAATAAAAGCATTAGTCAGAGGGCAGAAGAGGGGTTGTTGAGGTGGTTTGCTCATTTAGAGAGAATGGATCAAACTAGAATGACATGGAAAGCATATCAATCTATAGGGGAAGGAAAGAGGGGTAGGGGTCGTCCTCGAAAGGGTTGGAAAGAGGGGGTAAAGGAGGTTTTGTGGGCGAGGGGCTTGGACTTCCAGCAAGCGTGCATGAGCGTGTTAGATAGGAGTGAATGGAGACGAATGATACTTGGGACCTGACGATCTGTTGGAGTGTGAGCAGGGTAATATTTAGTGAAGGGATTCAGGGAAACCGGTTATTTTCTTATAGTCGGACTTGAGTCCTGGAAATGGGAAGTACAATGCCTGCACTTTAAAGGAGGGGTTTGGGATATTGGCAGTTTGGAGAGATATGTTGTGTATCTTTATACGTATATGCTTCTAAACTGTTGTATTCTGAGCTGGTGACGTGTACTTAGTCAGTGGTGACGTGTACTTAGCTCTGTGAAGACCTGTTTGTGTGCTCTTGAGTGGTGACCTGTACTTTGAGTGCTGACCTGTACTTAACTCTGTGAAGAAGTGTTTTGTTTGCTCCCGTGGACTGAAGCAAGATGCCCTCCATCGAGCAACTTTACCAGCAACTTAAGGAAGAATTGAGGGCAGCGAAGATGGAGATACGGCGATTGACCGAGGAAAACAAGAGGATTCGTAGTAGTCCTCCTGTTTTGAGTCCTCAGGTCAAGAAGGGATCGTGGTCAGTGGCTGGACAGCAGGGGACGACGAAGTTGACGATCAAGAAGACGAATGGAAAGCCAGAAACGATGAAGAAGAAAGAGACTGCTGTGGAAACTCCCGTGGAAACCTCCAACGCATTCTCGGTGCTACCCGACGAATGTGAGTCTACTACTGGGATCGTCACGACGAACGACAACAAGGAAGGTAAGAATATTGTTGTTGTTGGTGACAGCCAGGTTAGGGATAGGGCATTCTGCTTGAAGGACAGGAGTAGGAGACAAAGGGTATGCTTTCCTGGGGCTGGGATGGAGGACATTGTTAGACGGCTTGACAACATCATGAACGGTAATGGGATCAATCCTATTATTTGCCTCAGTGCTGGAGGCAATGATGTAGGCAAGCGTAGAAGTGAGGATTTAGTTAGAAAGTTCAGGACAGCTATAGACATGATTAGGAAGAAAGGGGGGCGCCCTGTTATATGTGGCATTTTGCCAAGAAGAGGTGTTGGTAATGAATAGTTGTCCAGAGCAATTGGTATTAATTGTTGGCTGGATAAACACTGTAAGGATAATGCAGTACCATTCATTGACACCTGGGACAACTTCTATGGCCGAAATGACATGTATGCCAGGGATGGGGTTCACTTATCCAGGGCAGGTGTCGGTTTTCTTGCTAACTCAGTTGAGGGGGTTGTTAGGACTTTAAACTAGGATTAGTTAGAGGTATGGGTTTAGAAATGATTAATAATGAGTATGGATATATTGACTTATGCTCTGATATTAAGAATCTTAATAGTAACTGTCATGGAGTAACTCTGGGTAATGATAATTTCAGTAATTGTGTAAAAACAAAGATGAATAGGAAAAATGTGCAGTAGAAAAAACATATGATGGTATTTTATGCTAACAGTCGAAGTGCAAGAAATAAAATTAATGAACTACGTTTGGTAGCATATGCTGGGAACTTTGATATCATTGCATTAACTGAAACGTGGTATGATTTAAAGAGTCGGGATATGACTGCTGAGTGTAATATTCAGGGATTTAAGTTATTTAATGTGGATAGATGTAATGGGAAGGGGGGAGGAGTTGCATTGTATGTTCGAGAAAATATTAATTGTTGCATAAAAACAGGTATAAAAATAGATGGAGCAGTAACAGAGTCTGTTTGGGTAGAGTTCGTGGAGGGTCAAGAAAAACTAATTCTAGGTGTAATATACCGACCTCCAGGCTTGGATCACGATAGAGGGAGACTTCTTTGGGACGAAATTGTTATGGCTTCTGGACACAGTAACGTAGTCATAGTAGGGGACTTTAACTTTAGCCAAATTGACTGGAATTCTTTGACAGGTAATCTAGAGTCCAGTGACTTCATGGAAACAGTTCAGGACTGTTTTCTGAAACAGAGTGTAACTGAACCTACCAGGGGTAATAATTTGCTAGACCTAGTCTTGTCAAATAAGGAAACACTCGTGAATAATCTGGAGATCACTGAAGAGCTTGGCGCAAAGTGATCACAAATCCATCACCTTTAGCATTAATTGGGAATGCAAAAATAATGATAATACAGTAAAAATCCCCGATTTTCGTTCTGCCGATTATAATGGACTTAGGGAACATCTGTCTAATATTGATTGGGGTTATCTAGCTAATGATTTTATTGACGATAATCATACTTATGAATATGAAGGGATCTGCTTTTATGATTGTTTTCTTAATAATGTACACAGTGCCCAGAGTATATACATTCCCCAGAGAGAAATTAGGTCTAATAATAACGATCCCAAATGGGTTAACAGGAGGCTAAAGCATCTATTAGGGGAGAAAAGGGGAATTTATAGGCGCATCAGAAGAGGAGAGGGTAACCTTACTGACCAATATGTTCAGCATAAAAGAGAAGTAAAAAAAGCGATTAGAAAGGCTAAACGTGACTATGAAATTAGAGTTGCTAATGAATCAAAGACTAATCCAAAGGGGTTCTTTCAAGTGTATAGGACGAAGGTGAAGGAAAAAGTAGGACCTCTGAAATCTGGGAATGGACAGCTGACGGATAATGAACTGGAAATGTGTTCCTTATTTAATGACTATTTTTTGTCAGTTTTTACACAGGAAGATGTAAATGAGATTCCAGTAATTAACAATTATTTAGTTCCTGATGAATTTAAGTTAACTAATATTACTGTCACGAGGGACATGGTTATTAAACAGATGGACAAACTGAAACAAAATAAGTCCCCGGGACCCGATGAGTTGTTTTCAAGGGTACTTAAGGAATGCAAGATGGAGCTTAGTCAGCCATTAACGAGTGTATTCAATGCGTCCATCCTTACCAGTGTTGTGCCAGAGATGTGGAAGATGGCTAATGTGGTTCCTATATTCAAATCAGGGGATAAGTCCACTCCTTCAAATTACCGTCCAATAAGCCTGACATCTATAGTGGGCAAGTTATTAGAATCAATTATAGCTGACATTATCAGAAGTCACCTTGAAGAGCATAACTTGATAAATGAGTCTCAGCATGGATTCGCGAGAGGTCGTTCCTGCCTGACAAACTTACTGACGTTCTTCAATAGAACATTTGAGGCAGTTGACAGTGATAAGGAATATGATATTGTTTATTTGGATTTTAGTAAAGCCTTCGACAGAGTACCTCACAAGAGACTCTTAAGAAAAGTGGCAGCTCATGGTATAGGAGGTAAAGTTCTAGCATGGATTGAGGCATGGCTTACCAATAGAAAGCAGAGAGTTACCATTAATGGAGTGAAATCTGAATGGGGATTAGTCACTAGTGGCGTTCCACAAGGATCAGTTTTAGGCCCTCTCTTGTTCATAATTTACATTAATGACCTTGATGAAGGGATTACTAGTGACATGAGTAAGTTTGCTGATGATACAAAGATAGGCCGTATAATTCACTCTGAGGAGGATATCAATGAACTCCAGGACGATTTGAACAAATTAATGTCTTGGTCTCATTCGCTGCCTGACCACGGTGGAGTGAGGTTGTCTCGGCACCCCTCTGCTGTCTTCAGGCGAGCTACCTTAGTTCAGCAACAACCATTGAGTAGTGAGGACGTGCGCTGCTCATTGGGATATCAACATGGCGGAACATACAGTACGGAGAGTGAATACTATCTGCATAGAGCTGGTTCGTGGTACGTTAAGTGGAGATACGATGAACGTCCTTCTCCCTAACATCATCAGGGATACATATGGTATTCCCAACGAGGAATTGTATGGCGTCGCCCTTAATGGTTTAACAAGAATCTTTGTGAAATTTCTACGAGTCGATTACTACACAAGAATTGTCGAGCATTACCAGGAACAACGCATGAGTGTGAATTCAACGATGGATGTTGTGTTACATGACGTCTCTAAGTACTTCACATGGGTGAAGGTACGGAATGTACCCTTCGAGGCTACGGCTTATGGCCTGCAGGAGTATTTTCGAAGTTATGGGACAGTGCATTCTGCAACAATGGGGGTGTGGAGGGATGGTCCATATGAAGGAATGCCGGAAGGTTCTTACACCCTTAAAATGACCTTAACAAGGCCTATACCATCCTATGTTACGATGATCGGTTGTAGAACACAGGTTTATGTGTACTATGCTGGGCAAAGGAAAACATGTCGTCTATGTAGCTCTTATGAGCACATGGCAGCCCAGTGTCCTAGGAGGCGGGCTTCTCGAATTCTCGACACTCCAATTGTGATTCAACAGTCGTGTAATTTGGTGCCTGGCTCTGATGCCTCGGGAGGCCGGAGGAATGACCTCTGGAGCGAAGAGGTCGACCGGGAGGTGGCGGCGGCGGAGACATGTGTCACTCTCCCAGGGGCGTCGGGGGAGTTGAAGGTGACATCTGAGGAGACTTTCGTCCAGGAAGCTTCAACCCAGGATGGGTTATTGGCAGATGTGATCAAGGATTTTTTGGATGAGGAGGAACCCTGTGCAAAAGGTGTCCTCAGTTCATGTGAAGCTGGAACTTTGGAGGGACAACAAATTGTTGAGGAAGACTTGAGTAAGATTGGGCGGGAGCATGTGGTGGCCGTGGAGGTACACCAGGAGGAATTGTCTGAGGGTGATATGTGTGTAAGTGTGAGTTCTAGGAAACGAACTGCGGCATCAGAGATAGATGAGGTCATTACCCCAGGGCAGAGGCCGGGGAAGAAGTCATGGGCAGCGGTTGTGGAGCCGAGGACACATAGTGGTAGAGGTGTGCCTGAGTTGCAAATTGGGAAAGGGAGGGGGGAAGTGATTGCACAGGAAAACTCGAGTGGCAAAGGAACACGTAATATGAAAAGTGCAGTGGGTAAATCCCAGAGGCATAGGGGAAAGCCGCCCCTTCTGTAATTTTCAGATGTGTCACGCTTAATGTTAATGGACTTAAGACTGAGGTCAAGAAAGTTTGGTTGGAGTGGTTTTTAAGGCGGTTTGATGTTGACATATGCTTTTTGCAAGAGCATAATCACAGGGCTGGTAGTGTGTTGAGGGTGAAAGGATATCGGATGTATGTAACCAGTGGTTTGCAATTGAAAGGTGGGGTAGCAGTTGCGGTAAAGGAGACCAGCCCCTTGCGTGTCATCGGTTGGGAAGAG
Source organism: Cherax quadricarinatus (assembly GCF_038502225.1). NCBI lineage: Eukaryota > Metazoa > Arthropoda > Malacostraca > Decapoda > Parastacidae > Cherax > Cherax quadricarinatus. The sequence continues at coordinate 49,463,082 of NC_091299.1, read as the reverse complement.
GGGGGGGGTGGGAGGATCGTGAGGGTGGATGGCGTCTGGGGTGAGAGTCGAGTTAGTTTCGTGGGAGTTTACATGCCAGCAACTAGTAATATCAGGGTAAAAGTAGATTTTGTCAGAGAGGTATTGCTGTATCACTTGAGAGGTTTGCCTGCTATAACAGTAATAGGAGGTGATTGGAATTGTGTGATTAGGAGTGGTGATGTCGAACCGAGAGGGGCGGGTTGTGTGCTGAGTGTGCTGAGGGATGTATTGCGAGATATTGGGGTTGTTGATGTGGTGGGGAGGGGGGGTTACCTAGTGGAGCATACGTTCGTCCGTAGGGGATATGAAGCGCGATTAGACAGAATTTATATTAAGCAGGGTATAGATGTTGTGAGGGTGCAAACCTTCGATGTGGGGTTTTCTGATCACAGAGCGGTAATAGCAGATTTGATGTGGGATGGAGTGGTGCGTATTTATTCTGGGTACTGGAAATTAAATGTAAGGCTTCTTAAGGAGGAGGGGGAGGGGCCTTTTTTCAGTGATTGGTGGTTGCCTTTTTGGGAGGCTAGGAACAGGGAGATAGATCTGTTAGATTGGTGGGAAATGCAGGCAAAACCTGGAATAGCGAATTTTTTTAAGGCTAGGGGACGAGAGGAGGCGAGGTGGCGTTTTGGGTTGCAAAATTATCTGGAGGGACAGTTGCAAGATTGTTATGTTGGGGGAGGTGGTAGGAGGGATGATATGGACAGACTGCGGAGTAGAATAGCTGAATTACACAATGATAGGTTTGATGCAATTAGGGTTAGGGCGGGGTTAGAGGATGTTTTGTGGGGTGATAAACCGTCTGGGTATGTTTTACGTAAATTTCGGGACCGACAGAGTGTAACCACCATTCTACAATTGGAGACAAGCCCTGGGGTGGGAGGGTATCCAGTGGGTCGAGTCCTATCCAATACGGAAAGTATGAGTCTCTATGCTGATAGTTGGTTTAGAGAGAAATGGAGTTGGAGGGAGGGGGGTTCCTGGGAGGGTTTTTTTGAAGGGGGGTTCCATAGCGTTTTAAGTGAGCAGGATAGAGTGGGGTTGGAGGTTGGTATAAGTGAGGTTGAGGTGGAAGAGGCAGTTTTCGGGATGAGTACCGGGAAAACACCAGGGATAGACGGTATACCAAATGATTTTTATAGAGCACATTGGGGGTGTATTAGGCAGTGTTTTGTTAGGCTATTGGACCATATGTTAACTAGTGGGAAGTTGGGCATATCGCAAAGTACGGGTGTCATAGTTTTGGTGCCAAAGAAGGGGGGGGGGTAGAGAGTTGAGTGCTTACCGTGCAATATCTTTGATGTGCGCTGATTACAAGGTTTTTGCGAAAATTTTGGGTAATAGACTGAAGAAGGTCATGGGGTCGGTGATACATGGGGGACAGTTTGGTATCCCGGGGAGGAGTATGCGGGTAGGTCATGGTCGTATTCGGGATTTCCTTGAGGGTAGTAATAAGGGAGGTATTCTAGGTCTGGATTGGGAGAAAGCTTATGATTATGTGGATAGGGAATTTTTGATTGAGAGTATGGTGAGAATGGGTTTTGGAGGGAGGGTGGTTGGATGGGTGAGGACTTTGTATGAGAATGCATCAATGAGAGTACAGGTAAATGGGAGGTTGGGTAGTTCAGTAAGCATGGGAAGGGGTTTAAGGCAGGGGTGTCCACTCTCCCAAATACTCTTTGCATGTATGCAGAACCCTTTCTATGTTCTGGTTGATGGTGGGATGGGAAGGTTGGGGGAGAGTGGAGGATATTGTGGGAATATTGTTGGTTATGTAGATGATACAACTGTTTTACTTAATGAGATTGAAGATTTAAGAAAAGTGGGAAGGGTAATTGAGATTTTTGGGAATGCTACTGGGATGAGAGTTAATAAGCAGAAATCACGGTTGTTGGAGGTAGGCGCTTGGGTAGGAGGGACCTTGGGGGAGGAGTTTGGTTGGATAACTGTAGATAGGCTAAAGATTTGTGGGATTTTGTTTTTGGCAGATGCACAGGAGAGCAGGAGGGTTAATTCAGAAATGGTAATGGACAGAGCTTTGAGTAGGCTGAGGGGTCTAAGGGCCGGGGATGTAACCTTGCATCAAAGGGTTGTGGTGGTAAATACGCTGATTTATAGTAAGGTGTGGGGAGTGGCGGAAATTTACCCATTAAGAAGTCAGGATATTATGGAAATGCAAAGAAGGGTCTTAAGGTATGTGTGGGGCTATGGGAGGGCGTGGTTGGGCAAAGATGTAGTAATGACTGCGGTAAGGCAGGGAGGACTGGGATTGATTGCATTAGGGTCTAGGGTGAAGGCGCTATATGTGAAGCAGAGGTATATTCGGGCAGCGGGGGAAAGGGGTCTTCGGGTGGGGGAGGTGATGGGGGATATCCGCAAATGGTGGGGTGGCAGGGACTTAGTGGAGTGTGAAGACATGTTGCGGTTTATGTTAAAGGTATGCAATGTTAAAAAACTCAAGGTAAAACGGTTAGTGGGTGTGGGCCGTCGTCAGGAATTAATGCAAGGGATGGCAGTGTATCCCACATATGATTGGAGAGTGATATGGGTGGAATTTAGTAAATTAAGAATACCGGCAAGAGCGAGGGAATTAGTATATAGATTTCTTATGGGGACGTTAGCATCGAAAGAGGTGCTAAGACGAATGGGTTTTGTGAAAGAGGCGTCATGCGCTTTTTGTGGGGAAGTTGAAACGGCTTTTCATGTAGTATATTTCTGTTCTGCATTGGAGGTGGTAAGATTGTGGTTGAAGAGGGTTTTCTTTTTATTGGGGGGGGGGAAAGATATCACCCCTTAGGGCTTTAATGTTAGATATGGAAGGGGTACCCAAAGAGGTGGGAAGGGCTATCAGATATGTAATAGTTGATTACTTGTATGTTTCTTGGGGGATGAGGGAGGTGGAGGGGAACATTAGGATAAAAGCGCTGGCGGCGAGTTTTTATAGGACAGCATGTAGGAACAAACAATTATATGGGGGAAGGTGGGTAATTAGTTTTCCGGAGGGATATCGTGGACTTACTGTTGAACGTTTACTCCGTTTGAGTATGGGGTGAGAGGCAAGGGGTTGGTCTCTTCAGTGGTGCGCCCTCTTGGTGTGATTGGAAGCCTGGTGAGGTATGGTTGATTGGTTTGCACGGTGGTTGATGTGGGTAAAGTTTATTGTAGGAGTATGTAGACCTTATGAATTTTTGTAAAATCACAGAGTCAAAAGTTATGTGATTTTCGGTTTTTTCCCTTATTGTTATAAGAATCATTTTATATAGGAGGTTTATATTTATATGTAAAATGTGAGGTTATGTCTTATATATTTTTAATCTGAAGATAGATTTAGCCTTGTCATACACCTCTTTTTTTATTATTGTATTGAATATGTACATTATGCACTATGTACGAAAATATATAAGTATTTGATGGGGTTTATATATCCCCTTATTTTGTATGGAAGGTCCTATTATATATTGAGTGTTAATCAGTAACATTAACTTTGTGTATGAGTAGGGTGTTTGGGGGAACCAATGTCTTTGGTATAGTTCTATCATAAATTGTAATATTTAGTTTATTTGCAGACAAGTCATTTAGCGATTTATTTCTATGTATGATTTAGTTGGTTCTTATGAATAAGTGCACATACACGTATGTGTATATGCATGCGTATATGTATACATATATGACTGCAGGACTCGTTCCTACATGTCTTATAATGACCCTGACTGTTTTTGTTTGGAAGTCTGCTGGGTTGGGTTATTTTAGTAGAAATTGTTTTCAATGGCCATTCATTAGGGAAATTAATGTATGTTATTTAGAATGGGGACTGTACATACGGGGGGGGGGGGGGGTAGAAGTGTCAGCTGTGTCGGCACTGGCAATGATGAGTATTGTAAAGGAGGGTTTGAAGGTTATGTGGATTAATAATATATAAATAACAAAGTGGAAAAAATAATGCAGATTGTAGGTTTGGGTTTTCCTTGGTTATAATAATAATGATGAATATTGTTATGTTATCTTGTGTAATCTTACTTAACATAGTTACATTGGATGTAATGTATATGACAATGGGATTTATAATTTTGAGTAAGAACTGATAATGTGTTCTTTTATCTATTTAATGTATTGTGTTGTTTTAAATAAAAATATAAAAAAAAAAAAAAAAATAAACTATTCATATATATATATATATATATATATATATATATATATATATATATTGTTTTTTATTTTTTATTAACACATCGGCCGTTTCCCACCAAGGCAGGGTGGCCCGAAAAAGATAAACTTTCATCATCCTTCACTGACTTGCCAGAGACATGCTTACACTACAGTTATAAAACTGCAACCTTAACACCCATCCTTCAGAGAGGAGACACTACACTGTGTGCGTGTGAATAAACAGAAGGATTGCCGACAAGAATGAACCACGGTCCGTAAATTGACAGTCTGATGCTCTAGCATGTCGGACTGCAGTTCACACCTATCGTCCATCCTTCTGTTTATTCAGGCACGCACGCACTCATGATGCGAAACTGTTAATCACATAGATTCATAACAATTGCATCTCCCATGGCAGGCTTGGTTTCGTGCAGATATCATCATCCTTTTGCGACTTCTGGACTATTATGTGTTACGGCAATCTTGGATACACTGGAAGGTAATGTACAGATGTAGTATAATAGATTTTTGACAAGTTTTTAATAACTATGATCATGGTTTAATAATCCGCAAAATGCTGTCAAAAGGAATAACTTGAAAAGTGGGCAGATGCATTTTTAATTTTCCATCAAATCGAGTTTATTCATTTTTTCGTCCTCATATCTGAAATAGTTAGGGACAGAAATTGAAGCACTGTATCATTCTTTACAAATGACGATATAATTTTCAAGAAAGTGGCATCCATGGAGGACCTGGCAAACCTCCGAGGAGAAATAAACTTAATATTCTAGTTCAGTGAGGATAAATGTTATGGAATACATGAGGAATTATAAACTGTAACAGAATTTAAAACAACCTTACCACTCAATAGAGCGAGAAACTTATTTAAAGAACCTTGGAACGATAATATCAAAGGAAAACATTTTCAAAGATCACAACAACATCTATGACAATTGTGAGGAAAATTATAGGATGGATAACAAGAACCTTCAAAACATGAAATTCCAAGTCAATGATGCTTTTTCTTTATTTCACTAGTTCTCTCTCATCTGAAATATTCCTGTATATAACTGTATATAACTAGGGAACTTATACTAAATTACAAACTAAGTAAACCACTTAAATTGGTGTGCATGTTTGAAGTCCCTTAACCTGTAGTCCTAGATATGCAGACGATAAGGATACAGTGTAATTTACACTTGAAAAGTGCTACAGGGATTTGCTCTAAATTGTTTATTGTCGTTCGTGCAGCTAGTAGTAAGAGCGTGTTTGACCGTGCCTCTGTCCATGAGATGGCCTGGTCTGGGACCGTGCCGCGGGGTCCTTGACCCGTGAAAAAATCCTTAATTTATGTTTCAGACATCCAACATCCAATTTCAATTTTATTTCTCAGTTTTATTCGTAGCACTTTGACTATTTGAATAATATAATCAAGGCTAATCTTCTCTATATTGTCCTACTCACCTTTGTCTTTACACTATTTTTGTTGATATTTTTTTTTAGTAATGTTACTTGCGAAAGTTATTTCTAAAATACATGTGAAAAACTTGATAATTTATATGTCGTAAGTCAATATACGCACGAACACTGAGAGACACTTTTGATTGGCTAATGGGCTTTAAATCTTACCAAGTACACAAGGGTTATTTAGGCTAAGTGTTGACTGTTTACCACCAGTCGGGAATAGATTAATCATTAAAATTTAAATTAAATTAAACTGTTATCGTATATACACAAAGATATAAAGTTCTTGGTGAATAGAACCTTGCGTACTGAGTTAATAATAATTGTTTGCTTACTGAGGTTTAATGCCTATCCACCACACGATGGTCACAATACCATAAAATATTGAATAAGCACTTGAAATTCACAGTAGAGAAAACTCTCAGGGTAAAAAAAAAAAAAACCTTTCGTCATATATACACACTTGCTGGAAAGGGAATTAATAAAGGTTTTGTCTCTATGGTAAGTGATTAATGGAAAAATTAACTCATTACTGTGTAGTATTTTATATGAGTTAAAATGTGGTAAAACCATGTTATTACCCCAACATATCCTAATATACGTGAGCTTGGAACAAGTTCATCTTGCTCTGTAATTCGCAGGAAATGTATTCAGTTGCTTCTAGTCGCCGGCCAGAGGCGCCGTAAAATAAGATTTTGGATAATACACATCCCATAGTGGCAGATTCTAGATGTGAGGCGAATGAAACACACGTACAACATATTTTTATCTTAACTGTGGAGACGTTTCTCTGAACAATGGCGTTAACAGTCCGGCACAGAGAACAGTTTCTGAAGTAGTTAAAGATGATCAGTTCCTCTGCCTTGATAATGGAGGACTCGTAGTTTGAGGTGATTAGTCCGTCAGCCTTAATACATCTAAAGGTTTATCAAGAGTGAAAGACTGAACACCTCCTAAAAAGTTTGCGGAACTGATCGCCTCTAATTTCTACTTCACGTCTTCCAGTGTCTCCTACAGATTCATTAAGACTTAGGGACTGATCACCTCAGACAATTTCTTTATCACTTCCATCCTCTCAAGGATAATTATCTATGAATAATAAACCTACAGGTTAGCGGAGCGTCTTCACAATAAAGATTCACAAGTGTTTTCTATGTGTCTTATTTATATAATTGCAGATTGTGAATAATGTGAACCTAACATAAGCGGTGAGGCGAAACTTAGCATATGGTAAAATAGTTCAAATCCAGCAATTTTTAATTCATATATGTGGTTCATTTTTCCGATTAAATATCATACATTTCACACTTAAAGCTAGCTAGGTAAGTTAACCTGTTCCTTCATAATCCTGAACGCAGCTTATTTTTATTTGGCTAATATATGAAACGACAATAATCAACAGCTAATATATTGTCAGGCACCAAAGCTAATAGTAAAGTCCAGTTCACATGTATAACTAAATGCCGTGCTCAAAATGCATTTCTTTTAGAGGTATTTTAGGATTCCTCGGCCATTAACACCCTCCTCCTACATAACATTTTCTTCGACAGCAGAAGATTCATTTTCACTCTAGAGAAAATTAAAAATTACTTCCTGGAGCCTTGAGAGATCAAAGACGTGATAAGAAAGAAAAGGCATATTAAACAATTATTAGGATTTATAGACTTTACCTTAGTTTCAAGTCTACCTTCCAAATACCGAGAAGGCCCTGTTCTACAGCTCATTCTATGGAAATACTTATTAGCACATTGTGGACCCCCTAAGAAGCTTTGATTCTAAGTAACATGCGAGAGAATGCCACAGAGTTGTCGTAGAATGATGGCACTTCAAAATAGCACGAAACATTCTCAAATTATAAACGAAAATCTTGGAGGAAAGAAACAAAGAATTTGGCAGCCACTTACAGGTACCACTTTAAGAAATAAATAGCAATAATATATTTCATCCGCTAATGCGTTATTGACTATCAGTGACAGAAGAAATCAAGGTAAAAAGAACAAAAAAATAACAAACAGACTGATGAAGAACGAGAGCTCTGGCTGTGAACGTTACTGAGACACCATAGAAAACTTCACCACGTTACAGTTGTCCTCACGTTTTGGTGGTTTCTATGAGAAACAGTTTGTGATCGTTAGGGAAGTGATATACTGGATCAAAATTCTTTCTCTCTGAAGAGAAGACTCTCCCTGACGGTGACATCGCAATATTCGTAAATACATAAAACTACGTTCACAGCCGAAGAGAAATGTTAATGCTCAGGGCTTTAATGATATTGAATTTCAATACAATTTAATTAATGCATGTATTGATTAAACAAAATAACGATGCCAGTTTGGGAACCTCCTGGTTAAGCACTTTTTGGAACATTGAAGAATAAACAAATTTTACATCACATTAAATCTGATGTTTTATAACACACATGCGCACACAAACACACACACACACACACACACACACACACACACACACACTCACACAGACACACACAGACACACACAGACACACACACTCACACATACACACACGCACACAAACACACACACACACACACACACACACACACACACACAGACGCACACACACACACACACATACACACACACACACACACACATACACACACACACACACACACACACACACACACACACACACACACACACACACACACACACACACACACACACACACACAGCTTTAAGCTAGGAAAGGAGACAAGGATGTAACCAGCAGAGGTCAGTCAGAGCAGAACAGAGCAGCAAGGGCAAGCACACACACAACTATCCTCAGAACCCCACAACCTATCACACCATCCCAACACAAACTACAATCCATACCCACAGCTTCCACCCAACACCCAGCTATAGAATCCCACAGTACGATACCAAGTCTCCCACCCTCACAGGCCCCCCAAACCACAGTGTTGGAAAGGAAACTGAAGGTATGGTACACAAACGCTGATGGAATAACAAATAAGTGGGAGGAGTGGCACGAAAGAGTAAAAGAGGCATCACCGGACATCATAGCTCTCACAGAAACCAAGCTTACAGGTATGATAACAGATGCCATCTTTCCAACAGGATACCAGATCCTGAGGAAAGACAGAGGGAACAAGGGGGGTGGAGTAGTGGCACTGCTGATCAAAAACCGATGGAATTTTGATAAGCTGGAGAGAGGAGACAGCGGAGAAGCAAGTGATTACATAGTAAGAACGCTTCAATCTGGAGGTCCCAAGGTGGTAATTGCAGTGATGTATAACCCATCACAGAACAGCAGGAGGCCAAGGCAAGAGTATGAAGAGAGCAATTGAGCGATGGTTGACACACTGGCTGCAGTGGCCAGAAGAGCTCATGCATGCAGGGCAAAGCTCCTGATCATGAGTGACTTTAACCACAAGGAGATTGATTGGGAGAACTTGGAGCCACATGGGGGCCAAGATACATGGAGAGCTAAGATGATGGAGGTGGTACTGGAAACCTTTATGTACCAACACGTAAGGGACCCTACAAGAGAGAGAGGAGAGGATGAACCAGCAAGATTGGATTTGTTATTCACCTTGAGTGTTTGTTGTTTTGTCCGTCGATTCGACGAGGACCATCTAGTCATCCTGGGGTCGAAGTTGGTGGGTACGCAGATGACTTGTCAGGCCAATCCGCGAACGAAACGTTCTCTGTCACTGTGGACAGGGAAGGGTGGCGACATCGAGGGGTCTGATGGCTCTGGTCTTCCTCGCCTGCCTGCGCTGCTCAGCTAGTGAGATTCTGCTTGCCTCACAGGATGTTGCCCCTTTCTGGACAACTGCTCGCCAGTCATTCCTGTCCTGAGCTATCAGCTCCCACATGGTGTGGTTGATGTTGAAAGCTTTCAGAGCAGTCTTAAGGGTGTCCTTATAGCGCTTCTTTTGGCCTCCTTGAGAGCGCTTTCCATGCTTCAGTTCACCAAACAAGAGTTTCTTTGGCAGCTTGAGTAATACAGATATTGAGGACATCACATATAAAAGACCCCTTGGGGCCAGCAATCATGTGGTTTTAAGCTTCGAATACACAGTAGAGATACAAGTGGAGGGGGAAGCAGGAAGGCCAGGACGAATGAAGCCAAACTACAAGAGATGGGACTACACGGGGATGAGGAACTTCTTGCACAGGGTTCAGTGGGACAGAGAACTGGCAGGGAAGCCAGTTAATGAGATGATGGAATATGTAGCAACAGTGTGCAAAGAGGCTGAGGAGAGGTTTGTACCCAAGAGTAACAGGAATAATGAAAAAGCCAGGACGAGCCCATGGTTCACTCAAAGTTGCAGGGAGGCAAAAACCAAGTGTGCTAGGGAATGGAAGAAATATAGAAGGCAAAGAACCCAGAAGAATAAGGAGAGCAGTCGTAGAGCCAGAAATGAATATGAACACATAAGAAGGGAGGCCAAATGACAATATGAAAACGACATAGCAGCGAAAGACAAATCTGACCCGAAACTGTTATACAGCCACATCAGGAGGAAAACAACAGTCAAGGACCAGGTAATCAGGCTAAGGAAGGAAGGAGGAGAGACAACAAGAAATGACCGTGAAGTATGTGAGGAACTCAACAAGAGATTCAAAGAAGTGTTCACAGAGGAGACAGAAGGGGCTCAAGAAAAACGGAGAGGTAGGGCACACCACCAAGTGCTGGACACAGTACACACAACCGAAAAAGAAGTGAAGAGGCTTCTGAGTGAGCTGGATACCTCAAAGGCAATGGGGCCGGATAACATCTCTCCATGGGTCCTGAGAGAGGGAGCAGAGGCACTATGTGTACCGTTAACAACAATATTCAATACATCTATCGAAACAGGGAGATTGCCTGAGGCATGGAAGACAGCAAATGTAGTCCCAATCTTTAAAAATGGAGACAGATATGAAGCACTAAACTACAGACCAGTGTCACTGACATGCATAGTATGCAAAGTCATGGAGAAGATTATCAGGAGAAGAGTGGTGGAACACCTAGAAAGGAATGATCTCATCAACAGCAGCCAACATGGTTTCAGGAACGGGAAATCCTGTGTCACAAATCTACTGGAGTTCTATGACATTGTGACAGCAGTAAGACAAGAGAGAGAGGGATGGGTGGATTGCATTTTCTTGGACTGCAAGAAGGCGTTTGACACAGTTCCACACAAGAGATTAATGCAAAAACTGGAGGACCAAGCAGGGATAACAGGGAAGGCACTACAATGGATCAGGGAATACTTGTCAGGAAGACAACAGCGAGTTATGGTAGGTGGCGAAGTGTCGGAGTGGGCACCTGTGACCAGCGGGGTCCCACAGGGGTCAGTCCTAGGACCAGTGCTATTTCTGGTATTTGTGAACGACATGACGGAAGGAATAGACTCCGAAGTGTCCCTGTTTGCAGATGACGTGAAGTTGATGAGAAGAATTCATTCGATCGAAGACCAGGCAGAACTACAAAGGGATCTGAACAGGCTGTAGACCTTATCCAGCAATTCGCTCCTGGAGTTCAACCCCACCAAGTGCAAAGTCATGAAGATTGGTGAAGGGCAAAGAAGACCGCAGACGGAGTAGTCTATGGGCCAGAGACTACAAACCTCACTCAAGGAAAAAGATCTTGGGGTGAGTATAACACGCACATCTCCTGAAGCGCACATCAACCAAATAACTGGTGCAGCATATGGGCGCCTATCAAACCTCAGAACAGCATTCCGGCATCTTAATAAGGAATCGTTCAGGACCCTGTACACCGTGTACGTTAGGCCCATATTGGAGTATGCGGCACCAGTTTGGAGCCCACACTTAGCCAAGCACGTAAAGAAACTAGAAAAAGTGCAAAGGTTTGCAACAAGACTAGTCCCAGAGCTAAGAGGTATGTCCTACAAGGAGAGGTTAAGGGAAATCAACCTGACGACACTGGAGGACAGGAGAGATAGGGACACATGATAACGACATACAAAATACTGAGAGGAATTGACAACGTGGACAAAGACAGGATGTTCCAGAGATGGGACACAGCAACAAGGGGACACAGTTGGAAGTTGAAGACACAGGTGAATCACAGGGATGTTAGGAAGTATTTCTTCAGCCACAGAGTAGTCAGAAGGTGGAATAGTTTGGGAAGCGATGTAGTGGAGGCAGGATCTATACATAGCTTTAAGCAGAGGTATGATAAAGCTCAAGGTTCAGGGAGAGTGACCTAGTAGCGACCAGTGAAGAGGCGGGGCCAGGAGCTTGGACTCGACCCCTGCAACCTCAACTAGGTGAGTACAACTAGGTGAGTAAAACCACACACACACACACACACACACACACACACACACACACACACACACACACACACACACACACACACACACACACACACATAGAGAGGATCCAGTAGCGATCAGTGAAGAGGCGGGGCCAGGAGCTGAGTCTCGACCCCTGCAACCACAATTAGGTGAGTACAATTAGGTGAGTACACACAAATAGGCGAGTACAAAAAGCGTGGGGAGAGCCACAGCTCTATAAGTGAACTAGAAAGTGATACCTGGTGGGCACAAATCAGAGTGTCAGGCCTAGTGTTTCAGGCGACGGTGCCAAATGTGTACTCCAGGAAGAAAATAAAGTGAAACAAATGTGTGACCAGTGAAAGAAATACAGTGTGTATGCTATACTGTACATCGACAAGAGACGGAATTGGACACAAGCCAGAATATCACATCGTGTTGGACAATCTACAGGCTGCTACAGGCTGCATCACAAGTATTTACCTATGTGTGGTTTGTGGGGAGTCAGGTGTGAGTTCCATTTTACCGCCAAGCTGTATGTGAACGGTCCAACTCTCCTAGTATGATAAAGAATAGGATAACAAGTACTCAATAACAAATAGCAATTAGTAATTTATAGTAGAACAGGGCGAGCAGACACTTATTTATTAGGCTAGGAAGAGGTATATGCATAGAGGATATAACCTAGTAGGTGGGTTTAGGTCAGGAGGTTATTGGTCAGATCAGATAGAGCACTGTATACCACGTGGCAGACACTACGTACGCACTCATTCACCATAACACAATCCCACCGTCTACTTCACACACTTAATAAACACACCCTCATATAGTCCCACACACACACATTCACATAAAACTCCAAGTATGTTAAAGAATAGGATATCAAGTACTCAGTAACGAATAGCAATTGGTAATTTCTGGTAGAACAGGGCGAGTTGACAGGTGAAGCATAGAATACATAAACTGGTAGGCGGGTGAGGGTAGGTCAGGTGTGAGTCGGTCAGGCCAGGTAGAGAAGCACTGTAGACTGTCACACGCAGACTCTACGTACACTCTCATACACCATAACGCACAATCCTACCACTACTTTTCACAAACTTAATAAACCCACACTCATATAGTTCTGCACACACACACACACACACACACACACACACACAATCTCTCACTCCTTCCCCTGATCCTCCCCTCTCTCTCTCACCCTCCTCCTCCCCCACCTCTCCATCTTTATTCCTCTCCCTCTCCCATTCTACCCCTTTGCTTCTCCCTCCTCTTCACTCTCCATATCCCCCCCTCAATCCCCCTCCCCACTGCTCTTCCATTTAGCTACTGTCTACAGCTTCCTCCTTTACCTCCACCCCCCCCCAACACTCGGACAAACACACCATAAAACAAACACACAGAATTACATACGTTTTTCATTCTGTGGCAACCAAAAAAAAATGGGTTGCCAGAGAGCAAGAAGGAAAACCAAGGGACTGGAGGATGAATCTGCAAAAGAAGATTGGGCAGCAGAGCTCATGAAAAGGGAACATGAATGGGGAAAGAAGCTAGAAGAACTTAGTAAGTCACAGCAGCAGAGGCTAGGATACAGAGATTAGAGGAGGAACTGAAAAATCGGAAACAGCCTAAAGAACTAAAGAACAATTTGGGAATGACATCAGAGACTGCTATCTCAGTCACACACAAGGGGACTGTAGGGAACAAAGGAGGGAAACTGCATGTAGAAGCCCTATCAGACCATTGTGGAGCCCGAGAAAAAGAGAGAATCACATCAGGAGCAATCGAGAGGACTGTAGAAAATGAAAGAGTTAAGCTATATATGGAGGCCCTAACAGACCACAGCAGAGCCCAGGGAAAGATGACAAGGGAAAATGACAGGCCACTGTGCCCAAGGACAATAAATAGTAAAGAAACTGAAGAAAGGAAAACTGCATTGGAGGAAACTAAATCGAATCAGTGAGAGAATGAAAGGAGGAGGTCAGTCTTTGTTTATGGGCTCCAGGAAGTTGAAGGGGGGACCTAAGTAAGAAAACAAGGGGAAAAAGGCAATCGAAAGCATCATAAAAGCAATAGGAGAAGATCACATGGCCCAGCTGGCAAATTTTTGGAGAACAGGGGGGGTTTGCAAGAAGAACCCAGCCAGTGAATGTGACTTTCAAAGCAGATTCGACTCGGAACAGGATCCTGCAAGAGAAAGCAAGACTAAGGGACATGAGGGCATACCGGAAGGTGTATCTCGACCGTGACAGAACACAAGAAGAAAGGCAGAAACTGAGAGAGATGGTACAAAGGCGAAAGGAGGAAAGAGAGGATAAGATGGAGATGGACAGGAGAACCCAGACTCAGGAGGAAGATGAAATACAGCCTCCCTCTCAACTACCTGCAGAAACTCCCCAACCAGGACAACCCTAATGCAACTAAACATTCTAACCCAAAACACACATGCCATATCCAATACCCCCACCCACCTCATTACAAACTCCATCCCCACAGCAACCACCCATAGTTCCTTATCAGGTCTCCCACTTCCCCAACCCCAACATACCCCCAGACCCAAGTTCTAGAAAAGAAGTTAAAAGTGTGGTATACTAATGCAGACAGAATAACAAATAAGTGTGAGGAATGGTATGAAAGAATCAAGGAGACATCCCCAGACATAATAGCACTCACAGAAACAAAACTCACCAGGATGATAACAGATGCAATCTTTCCACCCGGATATCAAATCCTCAGGAAAGACAGAGAGAAGAGAGGGGGAGTAGGAATTGCACTGCTCTTTAAAAACCGGTGGGGATTTGAGAGAATGGAAGGAATGGATGGCATGGGCAAAAGGGACTACTTAGTAGGAACAATCCAGTCTGAGGGCAATAAGGTGGTAATTGCCACAGAACGGCAGGAGGCCAAGAGAAGAATACGAAGACAGCAACAGAGCAATGGTGGACGCACTATCCGAGGTGGCCAGAAGAACTCACATAGGGGAGCAAAGCTACAAGTTATGGGTGATTTCAATCACAAGGAGATTGACTGGAAAAACCTGCAGCCCCATGGGGGTTTTGAAACGTGGAGAGCCAAGATGACAGAGGTGGTACTGGAAAACCTCATGCATCAACATGTTAGGGACACTACCAGAGAGAGACGTGAGGATGATCCAGCAAGACTGGACCTTGTATTCACCTTGAGTAGTTCGGACGTCGAGGATATCATGTATGAAAGGCCTATAGGAGCTAGTAATCATGTGGTTCTGTGCTTTGACTACATAGTTGAGCTACAAGTGGAGAGAATAGCAGGAATAGGATGGGAAAAACCAAACTACAAAAGGGGGACTACACAGGTACGAGGAACTTCCTGCAAAACATTCAGTGGGAGAGAGAACTGACAGGAAAACCAGTAAAAGAAATTATGGAATATGTGTCAAAATGCAAGGAGGCAGTTGAGAGGTTTGTTCCCAAGCGAAACAGAAATAATGGGAAGACCAGAATGAGTCCTTGGTTCACCAAAAGGTGTAGGGAGCCAAAAACTAGGTGTACTAGAGAATGGAAAAGGTACAGAAGATAAAGGACCCAGGAAAATAAGGAGATTAGCCGAAGAGCAATAAAAGAATATGCACAGATAAGAAGAGAGGCTAAGCGACAATACGAAAATAACATAGCATCGAGAGCCAAGCCTGTTGTATAGCCACATCAGGAGGAAAACAACAGTCAAGATCCAGGTAATCAGATTGAGGATGGATGATGGGGAGTTCACAAGAAACGATCAAGAGGTATGTGAGGAGCTCAACACGAGATTTATTGAAGTGTTTACAGTGGAATTCGGTAGGACACCAGGAAATCAGAACAGGGAGGTACACCAACAAGTGCTGGATGAGGTACACTGCTATGTGAACTTGATACCTCAAAGGTGGTGGGACCAGACAACATCTCTCCATGGGTCCTTTGAGAGGGAGCAAAGATGCTGTGTGTGCCACGAACAAAGATCTTCAACACATCCCTTGAAATTGGGCAACTCCCTGAGGTATGGAAGATGGCAAATGTAGTCCCAATTTTTAAAAAAAGGAGACAGACATGAGGCATTAAACTACAGACCTGTGTCACTAACGTGTCTAGTATGCAAAGTCATGGAGAAGATCATCAGGAGGAGAGTGGTGGAGCACGTGGAAAGAAACAAGTGCATAGTCGACAACCAGCATAGTTTCAGGAAAGGAAAATTCTGTGTCATAAACCTACTGGAGTGTTATGACAAGGTGACAGAAGAAAGACAAGAGAGAGAGGGGTGGATAGATTGCATTTTCTTGGGCTGCAAGAAGGCCTTTGACACAGTTCCTCACAAGAGGTTAATGCAAAAGCTAGAGGATGAAGCACACATAACAGGAAAGGCACTGCAATGGATCAGAGAATACCTGACAGGGAGGCAACAACGGGTCATGGTACGTGACGAGTTGTCATAGTGGGCACCTGTGATGAGCGGGGTTCCACAGGGGTCAGTCGTAGGACCTGTGCTGTTTTTGGTATATGTGAATGACATAACGGAAGGGATAGACTCAGAAGTGTCCTTGTTTGCAGATGATATGAAGTTAACAAGGAGAATCCAGTTGGTCAAAAATCAGACATGACGACAAAGCGACCAGGACAGGCTACAAGCGTGGTCCAGCAACTGGCTCCTTGAATTTAACCCTGCCAAATGCAAAGTCTTAAAGATCAGGGAAGGGCAAAGAAGACCACGGATATAGTATTGTCTAGGTGGCCAAGGACTGCAAGCCTCTCTCAAGGAAAAATATCTGGGGTGAGTATAATACCGAGCACATCTCTTGAAACGCACATTAAACAGATAACTGCTGCAACATACGGGGATCTGGCAAACTTAAGGATAGTGTTCCGATACCTCAGTAAGGAATCGCTCAAGACTCTGTACACCATATACGTCAGGCCCATACTGGAGTACGCAGCACCAGTTTGCAATCTATACCTGGTCATGCACGTCAAGAAATTAGAGAAAGTGCAAAAATTTGCAACAAGACTAGTCCCAGAGCTTAGGGGATTGTCCTACGAAGAAAGGTTTAGGGAAATTTGCCTGAAGACACTAGAGGACAGGAGGGTCAGGGGAGACATGATAACGACATATAAAATACTGTGCAGAATAGACAAGGTGGACAAAGACAGAATGTTCCAGAGATGGGACACAGAATCAAGGGGTCACAATTAATTGGAAGTTGAAGACTCAGATGAGTCGAAGGATGTTAGGAAGTATTTCTTCAGCCATACGGTTGTCAGGCAGTGGAATAGCCTAGAAAGTGCTGTAGTGGAGGCGGGAACCATACATAGTTTTAAGACGAGGTTTGATAAATCTCATGGAGCAGGGATAGAGAGGACCTAGTAGCAGTCAGTGAAGAGGCGGCTCCAGGAGCTGTGGCCCAACCCCTGCAACCACTAATAGGTGAGTACAAATAGATGAGTACAGTATTCACCTTGAGTAGAGCAGATACTGAGGGCATCACATATGAAATACCCCTCGGGGCCAGTGACCACGTGGTTCTGAGCATCAAATACATAATAGAGTTACAAGTGGAGAGGGAGGCAGGAAGGGCAGGACGAACGAAGCCAAACTAAGAGAGAGGGAACTACACTGGCATGAAGAATTTCTTGCACGGGGTTCAGTGGGACGGAGAACTAGCAGGGAAGTCAGTAAATGGGATGAGGAATATGTGACAACAATATGCAAGGAAGCTGAGAAGAAGTTTGTACACAAGGGTAAGAGAAAGAACAAGAAAGCCAAGGTGAGCCCTTGGTTCACCCAAAGGTGTATAGAGGAAAAAAAAACAAGGTGTTAGAGAATGGAAGATGTATAGAAGGTAAAGGACTCAGGAGAATAACAGTTGTTGAGTCAGAAATGAATATGCACAGGTAAGAAGGAAGGCCCAACGACAATTAGAAAATGACATAGGACCGAGAGACAAATCTGATCCGATGCTGTTGTACAGTCACATCAGGAGGAAAACAACAGTCAAGGACCAGGTAATCAGGCAGAGGAAGGAAGAGATCCCAAGAAATTACCACGAAGTATGTGAAGAGCTCAGCATGAGATTCAAAGAAGTGTTCACTGATGACACAGAAGGGACTGTAGTAAGATGGAGAGGTGGGGTACA
Source organism: Cherax quadricarinatus (assembly GCF_038502225.1). NCBI lineage: Eukaryota > Metazoa > Arthropoda > Malacostraca > Decapoda > Parastacidae > Cherax > Cherax quadricarinatus. The sequence goes on along the minus strand of NC_091299.1, from coordinate 49,445,050 downwards.
CAATCAAGTGTTGGACACAATACATACAGCCGAGGAATAAGTGAAGAATAAGTGAAGAGGCTGCTAAGGGAGCTAGATGCCTCAAAGACGAAGGGGCTAGATAATATCTCTCCATGGATCCTAAGAGAGGGAGTAGAGGCGCTATGCGTACCACTAAAAACAATCTTCAACATCTCTATCGAAGCAGGGCGACTTCCTGAGGTATGGAAGACAGCAAATGTAGTCCCAATTATTGAAAAAAAGAGACAGACTCGAAGCATTAGACTACAGACCAGTGTCATTAACACGTATAGTATGCAAAGTCATGGACATGACTATCAGGAGAAGAGTGTTGGAGCACCTCGGAAGGAATGAGCTCAACAACAACCAGCACGGTTTCAGGGACGGGAAATCCTGCGTTACAAACCTACTGGAGTTCTATGGCAGGGTGACAGTAGTAATACAAGAGAGAGAGAGGAGTGGGCAGACTGCGTTTTCTTCGAGTGTAAGAAGGCGTTTGACACAGTTCCATGCAAGAGATTAGCGCAAAAGCTGGAGGAGCAGGCAGGGATAACAAGGAAGGCAATGCAGTGGATCAGGGAATAACTGTCCTGAAGAAAACATCGAGTGAAGGAGTATGACTAGGTGTTAGAGTGCGCTCCTTTGACGAGCGCACTCTGGTTCCACAGGAGTCAGTCGTAGGACCGGTGCTGTTTCTGATACATGTGAACGACATGACGGAAGAAATAGATTCAGAAATATCCCTGTTTGCAGATATGAAGCTGATGAGAATAATTCTATTGGACAAGGACCAGGAAGAGCTACAAAGAGATCTGGACAGGCTGGCGGCTGTTTTAGACAGTTACAGCAGAACCTTGAAATGTGTCTTATTGCACAATGGTAACCAATATGCATCTCTTCCAGTTGCTTGCTCAACAAAACTGTGCTAATTACCAACATAGAGGAAAACAGTACAAACAACGTTTTCATATGCAGTAATAAGTGGTATCTGAATTATCTTTCTATGTTAATCTGGTTTTATATATAATCGTGTATTACATGATTTGACTTTTGCATGATCTAAAAAAATAATTTCAACGCGATTTGTAAGTTAGCCCTGCCTGATCAACATATTTTTCAAATCTTTTATGATTTTCAATGGGATACTAAAATTTATCAAAACCTAAAGCCGATCGAGCAAAACCGACGATTTATTCGGAATCAGGACCACAAACTTACCATATAATAGGTGAAATATTATTGACCAGATAATGTGTTGACCAATGATGCATGACGCTGTTGCCGCATTACCCCATGCATTTTGTAAGAGGCTTCCATATTTTCAGCCTGGTTAAAGACCTTATTAGTGGAAGAAGATTCGAACTCACACCAATCATGTCATATCACTTCACATGATATGACATTAACTAAGTACATTAGCTATAGCTTGCGGGTGTTAACCTGAGACTAGCAGAGAACTGTCATCCGCATACAACGCAAGTTTGCACTCGTCACTGATAGCCATATCATTCACAAAACATAAAAATAACAAGGGACCCAGGATACTTTCCTCTGGAACCCCGCATGTTTTCGACAATGGTTCTGATTTTTGTATTAATGACCTTGATAATTTGTTCCCTGTTAATCTACTAAGCCTTAAACCAATCTAGCTTGTAGTTTATTATACAATATATTATAGTTAAATGTATGGAATACCTCTTTTAGGTTTAGGATCTCGATTCCTATGAGATTTCCTTACGATACTTGAGTTCTCTGGCAATTCATCAGTTTGATGAAGTAGGTATCTGTTGAGTAAGATCTCCTGAAACCTGATTGCTAACTATGTAGGATGTTATTTTCATTGAGATACTTAACTACTTGATAATGCATTGCTTTCTGTTGATTACTGAATATCACGGTGAGTGTAATAATTAGCCTATAATTACTGACATCAGCCCTACTGTTTTTCGTTAAGATGGAAGTGACTTTAGCTTCAATGAACCTCTCCAGCACGGTATTGGTGATGGACAAATCTGTAACGTGCTTAATGGAGGCTTGCAATTCGGAAGTTCTATCTTTGAGAAATTTGACTGTGATGTTATCCGGTGCTTTTAGTTGGGTTTAACTTTGTTTCTTTCTCACAAATTCATATGATATACCTAACAGTTGTAAACTGTTTGGGGTGATACTCTTAACAGTGTAGTACATCTTATCTGATGCAACTAACAGTTTACTGACTCATGTTAATGTAACAGTTGTATAGAATGACTTCAAACAATTTGCCACCTTAGCTGTTTTGCGCATTCCTTGTCGTAATTATTTAACACTATGTTAGACCTGTCTACAGGTTTATATGCATGCCACAGTGTTTCTAGTTATTGCCATGGCTTTCTAGAATTGAACTTATATTCTTCGACATTTTAGCCTTGCTTGTACCTTTTCATCAGATTCAGGACTTTCTGCCTTACCATTTGATATTTGTCTGGCAGTGCAATATCCTGCCTACTTGTCTCAAATCTTATCAGCAACTGATCTCAGAATTTGATTTCATATAATATCTTAACCGCTGTCCAGGGTTTAGTTCTTCGTTTAATCCTCACTTCTTGAACTGGTGAAAGACTAAAGGAGAGCGACGAATACGGTTCATAAATTTTCCCAAGCATCATTTACCTCTGTTCAACGTGTTATTGCAGACCACTCCCAGTTTTCTAGTTTATATGTAAGAGTTCCCTTACAGCACTTTATAGGTAATCTCATTCTTTTTGTGCTTTGCAGGCCTTTCCGTTCCCTAATAATTTTCCTAATGTAATGAGTGATAAAATTATCTAAATGGCTAGTGGGAATAACGCCTCCGTGTTTTTCAGAAGAGTTATAAACTATATTGTCTAGTTTGGTGTCCGAGAACTCTGTGATCAGGGTTGGTGCATTAGCTGAGTGTAATTATTTAATCATAAAATTTGCTTAAATATATTACATAGCCCTTAGTTTTGTTTTTGAAATCAGACACTGAAGTCACCCAGTATTTTTGTCTCACAGTTCTATTCAATTAAGGACGAAACATTCCAAAAGTATTATAAGAAGTGTCTATGGGTGGGAGGGCGGTAAACAGTTCCTATTAATATAGGCTGAGTCTTAAGCAGCAACACTTCAAACTATAGAATCAACAGATTCTTGTCACGCAAACTGAATCTAGGGTTGTAAGATCAGTCACTTCTTACTTAAGAACATAACCCACCATCTTGTCTATATCTATGCAAACGTTTTATATTAGACCATTTAATTTTTACCTCATCGTAAGTCACTGTACTGTCTAACTATGGATTGAGTACTGGATATTACCGCAGCTTTGGTTTTGTTTACTAGAATCCTAGAACAAGAAGAACTCAAAGGTAAGGACACACACGGGGTGAGGGGAGGGGAAAGTGACGATAGGTAAAGAATGGATGGCGGACAGGAAAATTCTACAGAAAAAAATGAGCCGGGGTTAAACCCAACAGCAAAGGCATTGTAAGGCTTGTGGCTCTTCAAGACTGGTTGGGCAAGGTCGGCAAAAGACCGGACGGTGTGGTGTCGCCTAAAAAACCAAGGCAAGGCTCCTCATTCAACTGCACAGTAAGACACGTCCATGGCTATGGTATTTAAAGGACAGGATGGTGATCTATTATAGCAAAGATGTTGATTGCATTAGGTGATCAAGACATTTTAGGTCAGGAAGAATGGCTTCATTAAAGGCTAAGTGTAAAGTGATACAGGAATTTAAGTCTTAACTATTCTTGTTTTGGGTAAAAGTGACGTGAATTTGATTAAAAATATGAAGACTTTTTTTTGACGCAGTCATTCTCATTAATATAATGCAATGTATTATTTGTTGCAGAAAAAAAAGGACGCATCATCAAGGTGCTGTAGTTAAGGTACATTTATTACATACAGAATGGTGCAAAGGCCAACAATATGACCAAAAATACATCTGTTATGGGCCTTCCTTAGACCATGTGATATAAACTAAGTTATAATTAACCCTGTTGGCATCTAGTTTACCATATACATTATCTGTGTGCACTTCACATGTACACATTCCTCACATATTATCACAACTAACCGCACGACAGCGACTGAAAACCCTTGTGCCACAATGAGCACAATGACACCTAAATTACCTCTTTTGCATCAGTACATCAGTTTGTGGTAATGGACTACTTTGAATTTCAGCGCATGTCAGTGCTGCAGTCTGCACAGTATGAAGCTTTTGTTTGTATATGACAGTAGTAGTGACACGGTCGCTGTTGACAGGATGGCTGTGGTTCTATCACCGTCCTGGTTGCCCTTCATCCAGGCACCTGCTCCAGCCGCCGTAAATGTTCACGTTCCGAGGTATATTGCAGAATAAATATGACACAAGTATGGCCGCTCTAACTTCCATCCCAACGGATATCTCCTCTCACTTCCTCTTTACTCACTTTTACTCACTTTTTGTTGTATGGACTGATGAAGCCACTGTGACTTCCTCAGTCTATACAATAAAGATAACCAATAAAGATTTCCAAATCTTGCACATAAGTCTAATTTATCAACTTGTTGGTTTTCTGGATCATTTATCTACATACTTGAATTATGTCAACTGTATTTAGAGCCTGATCCTAAATGTTGATGTTTACCTGGAGTCTACCTGGAGGGTATTCCGGGGATCAACGCCCTCGCACCTCGGTCCACGACCAGGCCTCCCGGTGGATCAGGGCCTGACCAACTAGGCTGTTACTGCTGGCCGCACGTAGTCCAACGTACGAACCACAGCCCAACTGATCTAGCATCGACTTTAAGTATCTCTCCAGCTCCCTCTTGAATGCAGCCAGGGGCCTATTGGTAATTCCCTTTATGCCTGGTGGGAGGCTGTTGAACAGTCTTGGGCCCCGGACACTTATGGTGTTTTCTCTTAGCGTACCAATGGCTCCCCAACTTTTTATTGGGGGTCTTTCGCACCGCCTGCCCAGTCTTTTACTTTCGTAGGGAGTGATTTCTGTGTGCAGATTTGGGACCATCCCTTCTAGGATATTCCAAGTGTAGATTATGATATATTTCTCTCACCTGATTTCCAGCGAGTACAAGTCAAGTGCTTCCAAGCGTTCCCAGTAGTTGAGGTGTTTGATAGAACTTATATGTGCAGTAAAGGTTATCTGTACACTCTCTAGAACTACAATTTCACCTGCTTTGAATGGAGATGTTAATGTACAGCAATATTCCAGCTTAGAGAGAACAAGTAATTTGAAAAGGATCATCATTTGCTTGGCATCTCTTGTTTTGAACGTTCTCATTATCCATCGCATCATTTTCTTTGCAGTTGTGTTCATGGCACTGTTGTGATCCTTGAAATTGAGATCCTTAGACATTACTACCCAAAAGTCACTTACATTCTTTTTCCGCTCAATTATATGATCCGAGTTTGTAATATACTCGTTTCTAGTTTTTATCTCCTCCAGTTTTCCATAACGTAGTAGTTGGAATTAGTCTTCATTGTGTACTAAAGTGAAATGGTATTCCCACAGGTGACCGTCGCCACTAGCATAAAACAGTACTTCCCTAAGCTGCAGAGGTTAGATTACTCGAATAAATAGGGTTTAAATTGAGAGACTCAGTCTAAACGAGCAACGATATACAAGCATACGAATCACGCGCCCGCACGGCTCAGGGGAGAGAGAGAGAGAAAGAGAGAAAAACAGACCTCAGCTGGGCCCACTAATCAGTGTAAACATCTAAAAGAATTCATGCATATCTCTCACATGCTCATGTTTGCATGCACACTCACAAATTACAAACACTCAAGAACACACACACACACACACACACACACACACACACACACACACACACACAGGGAAGGCACTACAATGGATCAGGGAATACTTGTCAGGAAGACAGCAGCGAGTCATGGTACGTGGCGAGGTGTCAGAGTGGGCACCTGTGACCAGCGGGGTCCCGCAGGGGTCAGTCCTAGGACCAGTGCTGTTTCTGGTATTTGTGAACGACATGACGGAAGGAATAGACTCTGAGGTGTCCCTTTTTGCAGATGACGTGAAGTTGATGAGAAGAATACACTCGATCGAAGACCAGGCAGAACTACAAAGGGATCTGGACAGGCTGCAGACCTGGTCCAGCAATTGGCTCCTGGAGTTCAATCCCACCAAGTGCAAAGTCATGAAGATTGGGGAAGGGCAAAGAAGGCCGCAGACGGAGTACAGTCTAGGGGGTCAGAGACTACAAACCTCACTCAAGGAAAAAGATCTTGGGGTGAGTATAACACCAGGCACATCTCCTGAAGCGCACATCAACCAAATAACTGCTGCAGCATATGGGCGCCTAGCAAACCTCAGAACAGCATTCCGACATCTTAATAAGGAATCGTTCAGGACCCTGTACACCGTATACGTTAGGCCCATATTGGAGTATGCGGCACCAGTTTGGAACCCACACCTAGCCAAGCACGTAAAGAAACTAGAGAAAGTGCAAAGGTTTGCAACAAGACTAGTCCCAGAGCTAAGAGGTATGTCCTACGAGGAGAGGTTAAGGGAAATCAACCTGACGACACTGGAGGACAGGAGAGATAGGGGGGACATGATAACGACATACAAAATACTGAGAGGAATTGACAAGGTGGACAAAGACAGGATGTTCCAGAGATTGGACACAGTAACAAGGGGACACAGTTGAAAGCTGAAGACACAGATGAATCACAGGGATGTTAGGAAGTATTTCTTCAGCCACAGAGTAGTCAGTAAGTGGAATAGTTTGGGAAGCGATGTAGTGGAGGCAGGATCCATACATAGCTTTAAGCAGAGGTATGATAAAGCTCACGGCTCAGGGAGAGTGACCTAGTAGCGATCAGTGAAGAGGCGGGGCCAGGAGCTCGGACTCGACCCCCGCAACCTCAACTAGGTGAGTACAACTAGGTGAGTGCACACACACACATCACACGAGAGTAACAGATCGTACAGTACGCTTGTGAATCTTTAGTGGTTTTTGGCCCACCAAAGGCATTACCAAGATCACCGAAAGTTGTCACTGTCAGTGAACAACCCAACTGTCCCAGATCAGAATAGGGAGGTGAAGGATACAATTTATATAAAACAGTTTGAATCAGTGCCATGAGAGAGAGAGAGAGAGAGAGAGAGAGAGGCCAGAGGAGTAGTGTGGGTGTAGGTGGTATTGCCTCAACCCAATACTAGTAAGTTCAACCAGAATAAGTGTCACCCCAGCAAGAGAAATAAGAGATAAGGATAGATGAGTTAGTGAATACAGTGTAAACAGTGGTACAGTAGTAAGGATGAATGGGAGGGTGTTGGCACCTGGAGAAGAAGTTGATATCCTTGGGGTGAAATTTGACTCCAAACTAACCATGAAGAACCATGTTGTAAATCTTGCAAACAAGGCAGCCAGGAAGCTTACAGCACTTCGCCGTATCTCGCATCTGCTTGACAGAAGGGGTTGCAAGATTCTGTACGAGGCACAAGTACGCTCACACCTTGAGTATGCTCCACTTTCTTGCTTTGCCTGCCCCCCCTCTCATCTGCGACTGCTTGGCAGAGTAGAGAACAGAGCAAGACGTCTCATCTCTCGCTTGGACCCATCCTGGATAGATCTGTCATTTCAGCAGAGCCTTCAACATAGGAGGGATGTGGGTGGCATTACTGTTATGTACAAGGCCAATATTGTCAAAGTACCACACTTGGATCCACTTCGAGGACAGCGTGAAACAAGCTTTTATGCCACAAGACGGGCAGAAAGCAGCAACTTCACTCTGGCTGTACCCATCTCCAGAACATCACTCCATCTGAGATGATATACACCCAGGATGACTCGAGTATGGAACACATTCGTACATCATAATGATGTCAACGAGATAAAGTCAGTTGATCAAATGAAAATGCTGGTCCACAGATGGCTCCAACTTCATCCTGTTCCCTACTTGTATGTCTCATAACAATAAAAATGCTTTCAAATGAGCTGATGTAGGTAACAGCTCTTAGCTTGCCAATAAAGTTAGGAATCCTTAACCTGTAAATAGCTTGTCAATAAAGCTAGGGATCCTTAACCTTGTCAAACCCTGTGCAAATAAAAAAAAAGGGGGGGAAGCAAGGAGGCAGGAGAGCCGCCACATTGAGAAGCATCGTGCAGCTGCAACTGAGCGGCATCCAGAAGACAGCTCTGCCGAACGTAAAGTACACATGCCTTTTTGTGGTTGTATGAGGGATATGGATCTGCTCCTGTATTACTGACAGCTGGAGGTCATAAACCCTGCTCTGGAGAGCTGAATATCATTCATAGTGTGCTTAACACTTAGTAAGGGAGAGAAACTGGGAAGGGACTTAATTGGTGGCACCACATGCTTGGACACACACATTAGTGAGAGTGCACACAGGTGCTAAGGTCAGACAAACATATACTAACATGTTAAGTATGTTAGTTTATTCAGGTATACACAAATACAGTACATAGATTATTATACATATCAGCAAACATGCAAAGAACCTAAGATAACCCAAAAAGTCAGAGTGATTTATTTTATTGCAAAATTAAGGTAGGAGCAGGACAAGAAGGCTCTGGAACTGACAATAACTAAATGCACACAGCAGTATACACACACACGCATACACACGTGTGTACATGCAAGGGGACCATAAATACACGCACTCACAAGCTTGTACGTGAAGCACACGGCCTACC
>NC_091299.1:49348856-49428856 GCF_038502225.1 Cherax quadricarinatus | reverse complement strand
GTCTGTGCTTCGACTACATAGTTGAGCTCCAAGTGGAGAGAGTAGCAGAAATAGGGTGGGAAAAACCAAACTACAAAAGGGGGAACTACTCAGGCATGAGGAACTTCCTTCAAAACATTCAGTGGGAGAGGGAACTGACAGTAAAACCAGTACAAGAAATGATGAACTATGTGGCAACAAAATGCAAGGAGGCAGAGGAGAGGTTTGTTCCCAAGGGAAACAGAAATAATGGGAAGAACAGAACGAGTCCTTGGTTCACCCAAAGGTGTAGGGAGGCAAAAACTAGGTGTACTAGAGAATGGAAAAGGTACAGAAGACAGAGAACTCGGGAAAATAAAGAGATTAGCCGAAGAGCCAGAAATGAATATGCACAGATAAGAAGGGAGGCTCAGCGACAATATGAAAATGACATAGCATCGAAAGTCAAGACTGACCCGAAGCTGTTGTACAGCCACATCAGGAGGAAAACAACAGTCAAGGACCAGGTAATCAGACTGAGGAAGGGTGATGGGGAATTTACAAGAAACGACCGAGAGGTATGTCAGGAGCTCAACACGAGATTTAAAGAAGTATTTACAATGGAAACCACTGGGACTCCAGGAAATCAGAACAGGGGGGTACAACAGCAAGTGCTGGATGAGGTACATATAACCAAGGAGGAAGTGAAGAAGCTGCTATGCGAACTTGACACCTCAAAGGCGGTGGGACAAGACAACATCTCTCCGTGGGTCCTTAAAGAGGGAGCAGAGATATTGTGTGTGCCATTAACAAAGATCTTCAACACATCATTTGAAACTGGGCAACTCCCTGAGGTATGGAAGATGGCAAATGTAGTCCCAATTTTTAAAAAGGGAGACAGACATGAGGCACTAAACTACAGACCTGTATCACTAACGTGTATAGTATGCAAGGTCATGGAGAAGATCATCAGGAGGAGAGTGGTGGAGCACCTGGAAAGAAACAAGTGTATAATTGACAACCAGCATGGTTTCAGGGAAGGAAAATCCTGTGTCACAAACCTACTAGAGTTTTATGACAAGGTGACAGAAGTAAGACAAGAGAGAGAGGGGTGGATCGACTGCATTTTTTTGGACTGCAAAAAGGCCTTCGACACAGTTCCTCACAAGAGGTTACTGAAAAAGCTAGAAGATCAGGCACACATAACAGGAAAGGCACTGCAATGGATCAGAGAATACCTGACAGGGAGGCAACAACGAGTCATGGTACGTGACGAGGTGTCAGAGTGGGCGCTTGTGACAAGCGGGGTTCCACAGGGGTCAGTCCTAGGACCTGTGCTGTTCTTGGTATATGTGAACGACATAACGGAAGGGATAGACTCAGAAGTGTCCTTGTTTGCAGATGATGTGAAGTTAATGAGAAGAATCAAATCGGATGAGGATCAGGCAGGACTACAAAGAGACCTGGACAGGCTACAAGCCTGGTGCAGAAACTGGCTCCTTGAGTTTAACCCTGCCAAATGCAAAGTCATGAAGATTGGGGAAGGGCAAAGAAGACCGCAGACACAATATAGTTTAGATGGCCAAAGACTGCAAACCTCACTCAAGGAAAAAGATCTGGGGGTGAGTATAACACCGAGCATATCTCCTGAGGGGCACATAAATCAGATAACTGCTGCAGCATACGGGCGCCTGGCAAACCTACGGATAGCGTTCCGATACCTCAATAAGGAGTCGTTCAAGACACTGTACACCATTTACGTCAGGCCCATACTGGAGTATGCAGCACCAGTTTGGAATCCACACCTAGTCAAGCACGTCAAGAAATTAGAGAAAGTGCAAAGGTTTGCAACAAGACTAGTCCCAGAGCTACGGGGATTGTCGTACGAAGAAAGGTTGAGGGAAATCGGCCTGACGACACTGGAGGCCAGGAGGGTCAGGGGAGACATGATAACGACATATAAAATACTGCGCAGAATAGACACGGTGGACAAAGACAGGATGTTCCAGAGATGGGACACATACACAAGAGGTCACAATTGGAAGTTGAAGACTCAGATGAATCAAAGGGATGTTAGGAAGTATTTCTTCAGTCATAGAGTAGTCAAGTCGTGGAATAGTCTAGAAAGTGAAGTAGTGGAGGCGGGAACCATACATAGTTTTAAGGCGAGGTATGATAAAGCTCATGGAGCAGGGAGAGAGAGGACCTAGTAGCAATCAGTGAAGAGGCGGGGCCAGGAGCTATGACTCGACCCCTGCAACCACAAATAGGTGAGTACAAATAGGTGAGTACACACACACACACACACACACACACACACACACACACGCACACGCACACACATACACTGACGCTCACACACACACATGCACACGCACACACACACACACACACACACACACACACATACACACACACACACACACACACACACACACACACACACACACACACACACACACATACACACACACACACATACTCACACACACACACACACACACACACACACACACACATGCACGCACGCACGCACGCACGCATACACTCTGAAACACATCCAGGCACGAGAGTGGATAATCCTCTTACTGCAACATCCATCAGTGAATCAATCACTCCCTAACATAAACAGGCTCGACTTGCCATTAACTCGAGCACGTGCAAACATGCCGCATATACTCTACTAATATTCTAATAACATAAACTTTTAGTAAAACACTATACTCAGCATCAACATTTTGTTCTTAAATATTGTGTACTCATTTAAACATTGTTTACTCAATTACTGTGTACTCGAACATTGAGCACTAACCCAAACACTCGGTCCTCACTCGATCATTTTTTTTGCAATACTCATTGACATCATTGAAATCAGTCAAACACTGTACTCATATATTGTGTCACTCACTCAAACATTACATAACACTTTAAACATGGTAATGACGTACAAAACATTCCGAGGACATGCAGGGAAGAAAACAAACCCTTAACAAGAGGTTAAGGTCTCAAAGACGCAACTGAACCATGGGATAGTGAGGAAGGTCTTATAATCATGCCTAGAGCTATTATTTACTTTCTGGTGTCATTATTATTCTGACTCATGTAATCGTAAAAACACGATTGCAAACAAATAAGAGGCCAATGAGCTTTACGACTCACCTGCCGTGGGTTCAAGTCCCACCTGTTCCCTGAGTCGTTACTGTTAACTTACTCAGCTTCTCAAATTCCCATGTTGTTCAGACAAACAGTGCAAGCAATCCATTTCAACTGTCTTTTATCTATTCCTTCCTCTTTTATTTAGCACCCAGTGAGAAATTAATACATTTTTATTAATAGCTTTATTCTGATGAATGTTATATCCGCTAAATATCTAGTATTATATCCTCTAAATATTTAGTATTATATCAACCAAATATCTGGTATTACATTAGCTAACATATCAGGCATTATATCAGCTGATATATGTGGTATTATGTCAGCTAATATTGGCATTTCTTCTCTTCATCACCAATATGATACATTTTCTATTTAAATTTATGTTGATCTCATTTATCTTCTGTTTTCTTGTTAGTCTTGATAAGCATCCGGGAAAGAGGTAAGGGTTTTTAATTATGAATTTGGAGGAAAATGTTGATGGGAAATAAGGTGTGGAGGGTTAATACGTATGGGAAAGATTTAATGCTTCTAGTTGGTATTTTGGCATCAGTAAGGATTTTGAAGGGTTCTGTGGCTAGCTTTCTTACAGTGCTGTGATTATCTGTTTATGGGAAAGGAAGGGAAAGCTCCTGCTAATATAGTTGGAGTTTTAGACAGTGTTGACTGAAGAGAGGCGTATGGTGGTAATAAATGTAATCCTCCAGGGTGTCTCCGGGGAATTTTAGAGATGTCTCTTGCGTGTCTCTGGGGTGTCTTCAGGGTGCCTCTGGGTTATCTCCGGAGTGTCTCTTGGATTGTAGATGGCATTTGATGTTGCCATTTGTGAGAACTTTTTCATTTAGCAAATTTAGATGCATCAGCAGTGTGCTGTGTTTTTATTCACTGTGATAGATATATAGTGGGAACATAAGCTAAGTATGCTTCCCCTGTTATATTCCATCATGCAGGATGGGTCTCATACATAATAATGTTCTTATGTTTAAGCTGGGAAACTTCAGGAAGACATTGAGGATATCTTCAAGTATTCTATTAAAGGCTCATCACCTACGGGAGCTTCAAAGATTTTCTTCAAGTAGAGCTGGAGTAACCATGACTCTGGAAATACCTTCGAAGAAGAAGAGGTATTGATGGGTAGGGATATTAAGTAGAGATGGGAGAGAGCAGTAGTTTCTCTAAATGTGAAAAGCTTCTTGGGTTGTAATGGGAGATGGGTATGGAGCGGTTATGGGTAATTGTGCTCAACTTTTTTCTGCCATGCTTCTTGGGTAGCATCTCAAGGTTACTGCTGTATTTCGTTATGAAGCTTGTATGTGTCGTTGGTGATCAACAACAAAAATTCAGAAAACCTGCTTTCACCAAAGAAAATACAGTTATCTATTAAGCTACAGTACCAAGCACATTCTTCTACAGTAGTTGATAAAAGAGTTAGAAAGATATCCAATATAATTAGATAAAGTCAGACCATTAGACAATATATTATTCTCCCAATAAGACCAATTTCATAGAATATCCACAACTTTATTGCTAAAAGTATAACCTAAATGACTTCCAACGTCATTAATAATCTGCTTATAAGGAGGAACATGCAACACATGAACTGCTTGTATTGTCACTATCATAATACTAGTATTAACACTATCCCATGTGAATCATGTGATTTGTTATACGCGGGAAAATATTGAGGGTTCTTGAAAAATGCATGAAGGTACACAAGTGTGTTTGCCATAGGGACGATTTACAAAATGCCTCTACCATACACCAGGACACGCAACCCCCTCAAGGATTTTGAAAACATCACAATACCGTGGCTGGTATAAATCACTATAAACCCACACTTAGGAGATAAACATTATCTCAAGAGGTTCCTCTTCAAAGTACGGGTTTATATAAATTAAATACTGGACTAGTCATCAAAGAATCAAACCTACATTGCTGACACTGTTTAGAATCTGCACTCTTCGTTCCTGCCAACACCTTCGCACAAAATAGGCATTTCCATGATTACTGAAAAACCTGCGCAACAGATTCTACCCAAGCAGAGCACAGCCATCACCACGCTCAGCCCCTGTAACACCTGACCTTTCAGAGTAGATTTTGCTGCTGAAGAAGGTATATTATTATTTACCCCATATCCATCTTGTTAACATGAGCATATGGATATGTTTATCCATATCAGTACATAGGGGCGATGAGGGAGAGAGAGAGAGAGAGAGAGAGAGAGAGAGAGAGAGAGAGAGAGAGAGAGAGAGAGAGAGAGAGAGAGAGAGAGAGAGAGAGAGAGAGAGAGAGAGAGAGAGAGAGAGAGAGAGAGAGAGAGAGAGAGAGAGAGAGAACAGAAGAAGAGAGAGATTGGAGAGAGAAGAGACTGGTATAAACTAAACTTTAAACTTATGACATATCTGTGTCCCTGTCATCCCCACCGTTGAAAGGGTGGGACGCATACTTTTAATTGCTTTAATGATGATTGATGAAGCAGGGGTGAATGGAAGAGAGTGTGTGAGGCACACCAACCCTCAACCGTGATACTGGTCGGGAAGACGAAAGCCGAAGAGGAGGAGGAGGAGGAGGAGGAGGAGGAGGAGGAGGAGGAAGAGAACAGAGAAAATGAGACGCAAGAGATGGATATAAAAAAAAAGAGATAGAAAAACAGGTGCAGAAAAGAAAATGATTTGCAATAGTTAGAGAACATGGGATGACAGAAACATGATGAATTTGTTATGTGGATTTACTTGGATACTACCGACGGTATTCAAGAAAAGTCATGAGTGCAATGTATGTAAGTTTTGCTGAATTTCTCGCTCACCGTAGAGGCTTAGAACTTGTTCACAGATCTGCATCAGAACACAACATTGTTACAGTGAACGCTGGCTTAAAACCTATAAACTGACTTGCACATTGCCAGTAAATTATCTTTGAGGCAGTATAAACTACTATTAACTACAGTCATTTATATAATTAATAGTTAAGTTAATACAACCGTTTGGCTGTTCGTAAAGTTATAAAACTCATGGGTTTATCGCTGAGAGTTTTCTTCATAATTTATTGAGAGAAAATTTAATTACTATCAATGGAAAGATAATGAAAAAAATCAAGGGATTGAGAAACTGATGAGAGACACAGTAATACTCAACCCTCCAACTATAACACTCTCTCTGCACAGGATAGTCTACATGGAAAACACAATCTACACTTCCTCTTATACAATTTTATTCTCCAAACAGCACACTTAACAACATATGCAGCCCACATCACACTCTGTACAATTCACTCTCCACTCAGAACACTATTCACAAAGCACTTTCCACTCAACACAGTCTCCACAGAAAACTCCACACAAAACATATTAAAAAAATATTTTCTACGCAGCACATTCCACTCGACCCCTGCAGCCACACACGATATGTTCTCCACACAACATAGTGAGTGTGAGTACATAACATACCTACCATGTGAGATAAAATTAGGAGTGATTCATCATTTCACGATTTAAGAAATGATGAATCAGATTTCATCACAATTGTAATTGTCAAATATATTTGAATTTTTTTCAAAGAATTTATAATCAGTATTTTTTTGCATACAGGTGTATATATTGAAAAATGTTTAGAAACAAGCTCTTTGCAACATTTTATTGGCTTTCAAAAGAGATAGACATGACCATCCTAAGTTGATGTACAGCTGAGTAAATTTAAATAATATACTTATTTTTGTCCACGCTGTCTAAATCGCAACTCAGCTTTACTCTGTTCATTCACACCCACTACGTTACTAATGTTAAGAGTGACGTTTGATTTTATTTGGTATGGTAAGGTTTTATTTGGCCAGTTTTGGGTTCATGTGTCTTGGTTCATTTAGTTTGGTTTTGTTAAGTTATGTTAGTGTGCGTTTGGGTAGAATAGGTAAAGAGTTTGTGGGTTATGTCATATAGGTCCATATTTGCCATACATATATGCTGTAGCCTAAGTGCGAGTACTCTTTCATTACTGAAACTTCAAACACTTAATGCGATTCCGTCTTTTTCACTGGTTCTTTATAATAGATTAAGGTAATTGATTGGTCTCAGTGTCTGTTGTGTCAGGAATCACCTACAGGTGACTTCAGATGTTGAGGTCTCAGTTGAAATAAGGAGGACACCAAGGCTTGTGAAACTTTATCAAACACTTATGGTCTTGCCGATCTGCTGGGAAGAGTTGTTGTGAAAAGACTGACAGCTGATATATGCTCTCCTGGAGTCTTTACTAAGCAGACCGCCAAATGGCACAATAATTGCCAGCGGAATTTTTTGAAAAGACAGGTTGCAATATATTTTGCCTTGGAATTAAATTAAAAAAAGTAGACAAAAAAAGAAGAAAAAAACGCGACGACCAACGGAGGTACCAGGAGCTGTAGTTCAGAAGTTGTTCTGGTTCTGCATCTGGACTCTACTTGTGCCCGAATTCTAGAAGGTCAAAGATCTTTCTTACCGATGAAGGCACTGGCAGTCAATAGAGGTCATCATGGTCTGCACAATGTTGTAATTGGTTTATTGTATAAAACGATCGTTAATACTACACCAGCCTGTTCCGGTGCCAAAATGATGCTACGGTAAAGGAAAATAGAACAATGCATGGTACTGCCCAAAACCCTGCTTTCGAAGAAGCATTGGCTATAAGTGACGAGGACATTTCAATTGTAAGAACCTTCTACTCCTTAAAAGACCTTTGTAAAGAAACATGCTACCTAAGCACTTGCATGGAAACGGTGCTGCGATTGACCGTACTGAGGCAAAGCTTTTATTTACATCCTTCGAGAGCATATTGGATTAAGGGGATTATGTTTGTGACCAACGAATCCACGAAAGATTTTGTTTACGAAATTCATTTTAGGAAACTCAGCATTGACTACGAGACACTCGAGAGATGTACTAACATGTCGCCGCTAGATTGTTGCAGTTTAAAAACTGTAGTGTAAAGCACCCTTCTGGCAAGACAGTGATGGAGTGAATGATGGTGAAAGTTTTTCTTTTTCGGGCCACCCTGCCTTGGTGGGAATCGGCCAGTGTGATAATAAAATATATATATATATATATATATATATATATATATATATATATATATATATATATATATATATATATATATATATATATATATATTTTTTTTTTTTTTTTATTTTTTTTTTTTATTATTTTTTTTTTTTTTTTTTTTTATTATTATCACACTGGCCGATTCCCACCAAGGCAGGGTGGCCCGAAAAAGAAAAACTTTCACCATCATTCACTCCATCACTGTCTTGCCAGAAGGGTGCTTTACACTACAGTTTTTAAACTGCAACATTAACACCCCTCCTTCAGAGTGCAGGCACTGTACTTCCCATCTCCAGGACTCAAGTCCGGCCTGCCGGTTTCCCTGAATCCCTTCATAAATGTTACTTTGCTCACACTCCAACAGCACGTCAAGTATTAAAAACCATTTGTCTCCATTCACTCCTATCAAACACGCTCACGCATGCCTGCTGGAAGTCCAAGCCCCTCGCACACAAATCCTCCTTTACCCCCTCCCTCCAACCCTTCCTAGGCCGACCCCTACCCCGCCTTCCTTCCACTACAGACTGATACACTCTTGAAGTCATTCTGTTTCGCTCCATTCTCTCTACATGTCCGAACCACCTCAACAACCCTTCCTCAGCCCTCTGGACAACAGTTTTGGTAATCCCGCACCTCCTCCTAACTTCCAAACTACGAATTCTCTGCATTATATTCACACCACACATTGCCCTCAGACATGACATCTCCACTGCCTCCAGCCTTCTCCTCGCTGCAACATTCATCACCCACGCTTCACACCCATATAAGAGCGTTGGTAAAACTCTACTCTCATACATTCCCCTCTTTGCCTCCAAGGACAAAGTTCTTTGTCTCCACAGACTCCTAAGTGCACCACTCACTCTTTTTCCCTCATCAATTCTATGATTCACCTCATCTTTCATAGACCCATCCGCTGACACGTCCACTCCCAAATATCTGAATACGTTCACCTCCTCCATACTCTCTCCCTCCAATCTGATATTCAATCTTTCATCACCTAATCTTTTTGTTATCCTCATAACCTTACTCTTTCCTGTATTCACCTTTAATTTTCTTCTTTTGCACACCCTACCAAATTCATCCACCAATCTCTGCAACTTCTCTTCAGAATCTCCCAAGAGCACAGTGTCATCAGCAAAGAGCAGCTGTGACAACTCCCACTTTGTGTGTGATTCTTTATCTTTTAACTCCACGCCTCTTGCCAAGACCCTCGCATTTACTTCTCTTACAACCCCATCTATAAATATATTAAACAACCACGGTGACATCACACATCCTTGTCTAAGGCCTACTTTTACTGGGAAAAAATTTCCCTCTTTCCTACATACTCTAACTTGAGCCTCACTATCCTCGTAAAAACTCTTCACTGCTTTCAGTAACCTACCTCCTACACCATACACTTGCAACATCTGCCACATTGCCCCCCTATCCACCCTGTCATACGCCTTTTCCAAATCCATAAATGCCACAAAGACCTCTTTAGCCTTATCTAAATACTGTTCACTTATATGTTTCACTGTAAACACCTGGTCCACACACCCCCTACCTTTCCTAAAGCCTCCTTGTTCATCTGCTATCCTATTCTCCGTCTTACTCTTAATTCTTTCAATTATAACTCTACCATACACTTTACCAGGTACACTCAACAGACTTATCCCCCTATAATTTTTGCACTCTCTTTTATCCCCTTTGCCTTTATACAAAGGAACTATGCATGCTCTCTGCCAATCCCTAGGTACCTTACCCTCTTCCATACATTTATTAAATAATTGCACCAACCACTCCAAAACTATATCCCCACCTGCTTTTAACATTTCTATCTTTATCCCATCAATCCCGGCTGCCTTACCCCCTTTCATTTTACCTACTGCCTCACGAACTTCCCCCACACTCACAACTGGCTCTTCCTCACTCCTACAAGATGTTATTCCTCCTTGCCCTATACACGAAATCACAGCTTCCCTATCTTCATCAACATTTAACAATTCCTCAAAATATTCCCTCCATCTTCCCAATACCTCTAACTCTCCATTTAATAACTCTCCTCTCCTATTTTTAACTGACAAATCCAATTGTTCTCTAGGCTTTCTTAACTTGTTAATCTCACTCCAAAACTTTTTCTTATTTTCAACAAAATTTGTTGATAACATCTCACCCACTCTCTCATTTGCTCTCTTTTTACATTGCTTCACCACTCTCTTAACTTCTCTCTTTTTCTCCATATACTCTTCCCTCCTTGCATTGGTTCGAGTCTTTGGCTTTTCGCGGTTTTGTTATTGACACACACACACACACACACACACACACACACACACACATATATATATATATATATATATATATATATATATATATATATATATATATATATATATATATATATATATATATATATATATATGTATATATATATATATATATATATATATATATATATATATATATATATATATATATATATATATATATATATATATATATATATATATATATATATATATATATATATATATATATATATATATATATATATATATATATATATATATATATATATATATATATATATATATATATATATATATATATATATATATATATATATATATATATATATATATATATATATATATATATATATATATATATATATATATATATATATATATATATATATATATATATATATATGTGTGTGTGTGTGTGTGTGTGTGTGTGTGTCAATAACAAAACCGCGAAAAGCCAAAGACTCGAACCAATGCTGCTTTGGCCCGCCTCACGGTGAGCGAAAACACATGACGCTCTAACCCATAGGACAACACAATCCTAAATAGAATGACGCACCCAGCCAAGCTAGATGTTTTACCGTCATCCGTGGACATACGGTGGTGTGGGTGCCTCTGAGCTAATTTCATTCTACTCCCTGTTTGGTGTACTACCCCAACGAGCAGTATTTTATATTATTGTAACCACGAACGAGTGGCATTGATCAATAACATCGCTTTCACTAGCCAAGGATTCAAACAGATGGTGCTTTGCCCCTATTTTAATTGGATGTATTTTTTGTATTATATTTGTTCTTTGTACATGCCAATTTTCAAATTTTATTGAATTTTTGAAATTGGACTACCTTGTAAAACACAAAACAAAATACTTTTTCCTAAAACTACTTCTTTTGATCAGCTTCAAAATTTCAACAGTCGTGTGTCCTGCCCAGAAGGTTGGTGCTGTTAATAAAAAGTGTTGGTGCCTGT
This sequence comes from Cherax quadricarinatus, assembly GCF_038502225.1. Taxonomy (NCBI): domain Eukaryota; kingdom Metazoa; phylum Arthropoda; class Malacostraca; order Decapoda; family Parastacidae; genus Cherax; species Cherax quadricarinatus. The sequence continues at coordinate 49,417,423 of NC_091299.1, read as the reverse complement.
GGAGAAAATTCTCCAGTAAAGGGGTTATCTCTCAGCCCCCTTCAGCTCTCGAAGGGATATAGCCCTGCCAAAAGGGGCTAGTGGACATTTCCTTCCTCGCAAAACAACTTCAATAAAACCACATGTGAACCAGGCATCTCCATACACGGCTCTCTCCTTGCAAGAATTTCTGATCAAGTACACAGTGAAGGTTAAACGAGGCTAATTACTCTTTTCTTCTTAACAGGAAAATTACGTGAAACCTGTCCTTCACCTGTCCTACAAGTTGGGATTATTATGACTTTTAGTCTATAGCTAAATAGCAAGACACCTACCCTCTTGTAATAAATACTGCATTGTGTAGAAAGGAAGAGAATAAATCTGAATTCATCAGTTCTTTTGTGTGGATGATGAATTGGTGGGCACTGGGCAGAACGACAAGCTAGGTAGAATTCAGACATCAGAGCGTGAACAGACGACACAAATCTCCCGCTGAGAACAAAGAAAATAAACACTTTGTGTGGTAAACTCTGAAATACTGTCAATCTCCAGTAGGAACACTAGAGTTAAAAAGAAACACGAGTGTATGATCCGCGGTATAATTCCAATAATGTGTAAAAGTTTGTGTCGCGGTATGCATTCAGATGTTATGAACAAAGGGACAAGATGTTACAAAATGCAATATCTATAAAGTAAAGATATCATCAGAGAATATTAGACGGTCAACTTATTGATCCTCCTCTAGCATCTATCCTGTTCTGGTTTTTGTAACAGTTTGTCAAAAGAATTCTGATCCAATTATAAAATGATGATAAATTTTAATAGTGCTTTAGGACTGCAACTGATAGGATGCTAAGAAACGAAATAAAAATTGTGAACTTTATTATAAAGTTGTCTAGGTGGACAAAATCGAAGTAAATGAGTTGGATGTAATTTAGGATTTTAAGCTCCTACATTTCTCTTGTAGTGGAGTTAAATTGTGCATATAGTAGTATAGTGGAAAAATAAACAGAGAAGCAGTATTATGTGATCCTTTATTGACAACGTTTCGCCCACACAGTGGGATTTATCAAATCACAAACAGATCTTCCTGGGTAAAAGGTATGAGAGCATTTATAGGATGTAGTAAGGTGGAGAATGCTGGGTAAGTTGGAACCGAACTTGCATGTGGCAGTCCAACTTACCCTGCATTCAGATCCAACTTACCCAGCATTCTCCACCTGACTCCATCTTATAGATACTCACGTGCCTTTCACCCAGGTAGATCTGTTTGTGATTTGATAAATCCCACTGTGTGAGCGAAACGTTGTCAATAAAGGATCACATTATACTGTATCTGTGTGTTTATTTTTTCCATTGTGTCTGTATTTTATACTATTTATTTCCACAGAAGTATAGTGCTGGAGACACATTTCGTAACAGTATGACTCGTCAGTACCATCTGGTATGTTGCTATCAAGTACAGAAATACTTGCGTATAGAAGCATGTGTGTGAGAATGTGTGTATGTACTCAAAGTTGTTCGTATGTTTCGATAAGACTAGACTCGGCTTAGACTTAAACAGTGACTGACTAAACGTCCTCAAATAATCTATCATCTTAACCATCAAGACAATTAAAACAGCTTGCTTGAACAATATGACGAACTATTCGCCCAACAATAATAATGTACAAAGCTGCAACACAGAGTCAGGAATAAAGTGACAAAGTAACGACCCTAATTGGGGACCATCAGCAGATCCTTCATGAAAATCACAAAACTCCCTTATTAATTCTGAATCTCAGTCCAGCATAACCAAATCCTGACTACGAATATTCGGAGATGCCACACAAAATAGGTCAGACTTGGGTTGACTTAAGAGTGCCGGTATGACACACAGCCTCAGCAAAACATCAAAAATCACTAAGTCTGGACAATGCTCTGTGAAGAGAGTAACACAGGGTTACAAGTTGTATGTCTTTACTAACCAATGAAATCATACTCTACCAAAACAGAGTATAAATAACAAACAAACAGAGACGCGAGGAATGCTTCCAGAACTAAGAGCAGATGGAGAGCGCAGTGTTTGTTAAGCAATAACCAGCCAGGGGTAGAGAGCGATTTTTCAACTACAGGTCTCACATTAGGTGATATCATGTGACTTTTCCCTGGTATTGCAGAGACGCTGGTAGGTAAACGAGCGAGCTGAGCACAGTGAAGTGTAAATGTTACATTCTACCTAATGGCATAGCTATGTTAAATAATAATATAAAGCAAGATATTTTCATTTAGCTATTAATGAATATATCAGCTATATAGAATTATATGAAATATAATATACATCAAATATATATTATATACATTGTGTCCCTTTTCAGAGGGCGCAACACAAGGTATCACCCTGTCAGGTAATGAATGGCCAAAGTGACTCCCTATCAAGTAGTGAGGTCTATATAACTACGCATCTGTAGCAGCCTACTCAAGACAACAATGCCGGGGTAACACTTCCCCTACAATAAACTAGGGGAAATTGGGTCAGTTACAATACCCAAATAAGTCCAGCCATACCCACATCTTACGTTAGCTGCAGCTAATAAGTGAAGGTGAGTTAACATGACTCACGGAATCGTAATGACACGATTGCAAACAAACCATACCATGGGAGGGATAGAACCCGCGATCAGAGTCTCAAAACTCCAGACCGTCGCTGGTCCAGTGGCTAACGCGACGGTCTGCAGTTTTAAGACTCTCTGATCGCGGGTTCTATCCCCGCCCGTGGTATGGTTTGGTTAGGTAAAAGTGATATTTGACTGGAATTACCAATAGATCCCATGACGTGAGGGTTGATTCACCCAAAACCCAGTGAGTACCACTACACATTTTAGATAATAGCGAAATGCTGGATATACGCTACTTAGGGGCAAAATGTATGTATAACTCAGTTGTCATTCCACAGCCCAGGAATGGGGAATCGACTCAATCGACGGAGACTTAACAGCGGCTGCAAGACGTCTGAATAATTTCTGAAGCTAAGTATCTCTATTTAGTTTATGTCAGAAAGTAGACTTGGCTGCTAAATTCCCTATAGTGCCAGTCTGACTCTTATAATTTCAAAATTGTGTAGTAGTGTTTTATATTATAGCATTATTTTCCCTTATGCTGGTGAGTGATTCTTGTTTTAAGGAACTTGACTTATTTTCTATATTCATGGATCAAATCTGAATGCCTCGTAATCCACTGGTACTATATAACCCTTTCTGGTTTGTTCCTGCCGCATGATTAAAGAAAAATTATTCTTCTGTTTAGTCTGCGCTGGTTCAAATTGTATTGAACTTATGCAATAATTTTAGAATATCTCCTCTGGTCATCTTGAAACTCTTAATGCTGATGTGGTTCCCTCAAATGAGACTTTGCCGTGATTCTTGGTCGAGAAAGTTATACTCTTCTAATTTTATTGAACAAATTGGAATCTATGCAATAACTGGAGAATACATTTTCTGACTGGTAATAAGTCTTCAACAGTATTAGGTTCTTCCAGGTCAATTCTGCAGTGATACTCTGTTCTGTGCACATAATGTCTGTGTGCCCTCAGATTTACAGTAAAAAAAAATGGACGTTATTACCCAAAATTTAGATTAGGCATACTTAATTATTTACATGTTTCCTTTAATCTATATCGTTGATCAGTCTCACATACAACAAAAAGTATAGAATGATTTTGGCCAGTGCAAGTCCCAGTTTTTTTTTTTTTATTCTTCATCAAAGAATTTGGAAAAATTAAAAAAATTATTTCATTGCAATAATCAAAGAGTGTCTCATGCGATTGGCTTCAACAGTGTAAGCTTTATAATGCAAAAGGTGAGCGGCTTCAGACTTAGTGTACTGTTGTATTTGATTATTATGGTCACTGTGAGGTATCAAGAGAATGCGACTTCAGCTTGGCTTCTAAGGTGGTTTCCCTTAGTGGCTGCATATATTATAATCTGCCATTTTTATTAAGAAAATTGAGTGTTAATGTCCATGTAATAACTTTTGAAGACCTCACTTGATTCGCTTCAAATCTTCAGTGCTAATATTTAACGAAATTATAAACGCGCGTTGATGTAAAGACGGCTGGGATGATGAAATTTGTGGATTCATTTCCCGGAGTGGCATGTGACCGATATATATCAAGATACGGAAATTGTGAGAAAGCATGTGATAATATATACCAGTCATATTCATCAAAGTTCTATCGTTAGGTAGATCATAGAAAAATCAAAACAAAAGCAACACGATGAATACATTTGTAGATGAATGGTTCAGAGAACCGACATGTTGATAAATTAGACACATGTGCAACTCTTGGGTATCTTTATTGAGGAAACGTTTCGCCACACAGTGGCTTCATCAGTCCATACGTAGGAGAAGCTAGAAGAACAGGAGGAGAATGAGGTAATCAGTCCCTCAACCTTGAGTCGATGCGTTCAGTCCATCAATCTTGAATTCTATTCAAGATTGATGGACTGAACACATCGACTCAAGGTTGAGGGACTTCAGTCCATCAATCTTGAATTCTATTCAAGATTGATGGACTGAACACATCGACTCAAGGTTGAGGGACTGATTACCTCATTCTCCTCCTGTTCTTCTAGCTTCTCCTACGTATGGACTGATGAAGCCACTGTGTGGCGAAACGTTTCCTCAATAAAGATACCCAAGAGTTGCACATGTGTCTAATTTATCACGATGAATACAACAAAAACATTAAGTGTATCAAAATCTAACAAAACTAGAAACAGAAGCAATAGCAACAATAACATCAGCAAAGATTGGTAACCCAGGAGAGCTAGTAGCCGAGATAATCCCTGAAATCCAAGGTGTGACCTTTCTACTGGTCCTTTTCATGTGGATGCAGCCTGCAACAGTCGGCTACCCACTCAATCACCTATTTACTGCACTGTGAACCGGGGCAAGTGGTGTAAGGAAACGACCATCTCTGCTTATTCGGGGATCGAAGGTAGGTCCCCACTCAAGCACCAATTTACTGCAAGGTGAGCCAAGGCAACAGGTGTGAGGAAACATGACCAGCTCTGTTGACTCGGGGATCGAAGGCAGGTCCCTCTGGTCTTAGAAGACGCTACTACTGAAACATGATCCAAATTTAAAGGAGACCGTCCGTTCAGTTTTGCTAGCAGCTACGTCAGTATCATGACTCAAGAGATTTAAAACCTTTATCCGATGTGAATAGACCTAAAGCAATAACAGTTGATTAATTTTCATGTGATTTTCAGTGTTTTCTTGGTTTATTCATAGATGTTTTGCTTCCTACATTGGCGTCATATATTAGTATACAATGTTGCTTGGTATAAAATGTATAGCTCAGTCTCACATCACTACAGGTTCAGGTTGTGTTTGACAATTGTGATTAACAGTTCGACCTGCACTTACATGCTCGACGTTTGACACATTAGCAATGTAAATTTGCAGAACAGATGACCGAGCTGAATAAACGGATAGCAATGCATATCATTATATCTGGCGATAAATTTCGTGTCACATTATCGACTAAATGTACCTGTGGTGAAGAGCGGTGGACGCTGTTGCTACCATTATGACTGGTAAATGTGGAACTGGTGCTCGAGGCTGTAATGAGAAAAAGGCAGCTGCGTGTTAAACATTGCTCTTGTGTGAGGTAATGCTTATCTCGTTCGTATATCATAATAACTTAATGCATTACTCTTATTTTTTCCTTTAATTTTCTTGCTCTACAATATGTCAGTCTCTTTCTCTGTTCTATTGCCTCTTAATAATTGTACATTCCTTATTCTCCAATTAAGAATCTTGTCTGCTTTTTCCTGTCAGTATATTTGTATGTCTTTTTGTCTGTTTTGTCTGTCTGTATATCTGTCTGCCTTGTCAGATGTCTTGGCTGATAGTATTTGTATGTCAGCATATCTGCTTTTTGTCTGCTAATTTTGTCTATATTTGTCTGTCTTATATGTCTTTCTCTGTCTGCTTGTCTGGTTTGTCTATCTTGCCTGTCTGTCTGTCTTCCTGTCAGCACCATACGAAAAGTTTAGACATGAACAGTAAAATTACGAGTGTACTCACGTAATTGTACTCACCTAATTGTGGTTGTAGGGATCGAGACTCGGTTCCTGGCTCCACCCATTCACTGAACGCGACTAGGTTCTACCTCTAACTGCTCCATTAGCTTTCTCATACCTCGTCTTAAAGCTATGTATGGTTCCTGCCCCCACTACATCACTCGCCAGACTGTTCCACTTCCTGACTGTATGACTGAAGAAATACTTCCTAACATCCCTTCGACTCATCTGAGTCTTCAGCTTCCAATTGTGACCCCCAATTTCTGTGTCCCCTCCCTGGAACATCCTGTCTTAGTCCACCTTGTCTATTCCACGCAGTATTTTGTATATCGTTATCATGTCTCCCCAAACCCCCTTGTCCTCTAGTGTCGTCAGGCCTATTTCCCTTAACCTTTCTTCATAGGACATTCCCCTTAGCTCTGGAACTAATCTTGTCGCAAACTTTTGCACTTTCTCTAATTTCTTAATGTGCTTGGCCCAGTGTGGTTTCCAAACTGGTGCTGCATAGTCCAGTATGGGCCTGCCGTACACGGTGTACAGTGTCTTGAAAGATTCCTTACTTAGGTATCCGAACGTTGTTCTAAGGTTTGCCAGGTGCCCATATGCTGCAACAGTTATCTGGTTGATGTGTGCTTCCGGAGACGTGCTCGGTGTTATATTCATCCCAAGATCTTTCTCCTTGAGAGAGGTTTACATTCTTTGGCCACCTAGCCTATACTCTTTCTGCAGTCTTCTTTGCCCTTCTAAGATCTTCATGACTTTCCATTTGGCGGGGTTAAACTCGAGAAACAAGTTGCTGGACCAGGTGTCCAGCCTGTCCAGGTCTCTTTGAAGTCCTGCCTGATCTTCATCTGATTTAATTCTCCTCATTAACTTCATATCATCTGCGAACAGCGACATATACCAAAAATAGAACTGGTCCTAGAACCGACCCATTTGGGATCCCGCTCGTCACAGGTGCCCGCTGTGATACCTCATCACGGACCATGACTCGTTGTTGCCTCCCTGTCAGGTATTCTCTGATCCATTACAGTGCCCTTCCAGTTATACGTGCCTGATCCTCTAGTTTCTGACTAATCTCTTGCGAGAAACTGTGTCGAAGGCCTTCTTGCAGTCCAAGAAAATGCAGTCAGCCCACCCCTCTCTCTGTTACTTTATCATAAAACTCCAAAAGGTTTATGACAGAGGATTTTCCTTCCAAGAATCTGTGCTGGTTGTCGATTATACTCTTGTTCTGTTCCAGGTGCTTCACCACTCTCCTGATAATCTTCGCCATGACTTTGCATACTATATACGTCAGTGACTCTGGTCAGTAGTTTAGTGCCTCAGGTAGCTTCCCAGTTTCATGGGATGTGTTGAAGATTGTGGTTAGTGGCACATACAGCGTTTCTGCTCCCTCTCTAAGGACCCAGAGGGAGAAGTTGTCTGGTCCCTTTGTCTTTGAAGTATCAAGGTCACTTAGCTTCTTCACCTCCTCAGTTGCGTATATGTCATCCAACACTTGTTGGTGTATTCCTTGTTGGCGTCCCCCTCTGTCCTGCTTTCCCAGAGTCCTTCCTGTCTCCACTGTAAATATTTCCTTAAATCTCGTGTAGAGCTCCTCACATACCTCTTGATCGTTTCTTGTAAGTCCCCCACCTTCTTTCCTCAGTCTGATCACCTGGTCTTTGACTGTTGTCTTTCTCCTAATGTGGCTATACAGCAGTTTCGGGTCAGACTTGACTTTCGATGCTATATCGTCTTCGTACTGTCGCTGGGCCTTCCCCCTTTTCTGTGCATGCTCGTTTCTGGCTCTACGACTAATCTCTTTATTTTCCTGGGTCCTTTGCCTTCTGTACCTTTTCCATTTTTTTTTTAGAGCACTCAGTTTTTGCCTCCCTACACCATCGGGTAAACCAAGGACTCGCTTTGATCTTCCTATTATTTGTGTTGCCATTGGGAACAAGCCTTTCCTCTGGCTTCTTGCATTTTGTTGTTACATATTCCATCATTTCGTTTACTGGCTTTCCTACCAGTTCTCTGTCCCACTGAGTCTCCTGCAGGAAGTTCCTCATACCTGTGTAGTCCCCCCTTTTATAGTTTGGCTTTTCCCATTCGACTCCTGTTACCCTCTCCACTTGTAACTCTACTATGTAATCATAACTCAGAACCAAGTGATAACTAGCTTCAAGGGGCCTATGTAATCCCTTTCTCCAATCTCGCCCTCGCCTTCCATTTCCTAAAAACCCCATCGGTTTTTTATGAACAGTGCAACCCCTCCTCCCCCTCTGCTTCCTCTATCTTTCCTCAGGATTTCATATCCCGGTGGGAAGGTTGTGTCTGTTATTGTCTCAGTGAGTTTCGTTTCTGTGACTGCTATGATATCTAGGGACTTCTCATTGATTCTTTCATGCCGCTCCTCATATTTATTAGTTATTCCATCTGCATTCGTGTACCAAACTTTCAGATTCTTATCTATCACGGTGGTCTTGGGAGAATATTGGGGATGGGGGAGCGGGAACCCTGGAGAGGGTCTATGGGGGGTTACAGTGTGGGTGGGGTTTGTGATGGGGGTGGGGTCAGTGTGCCCATAGGGGGCTGCTGTGTGTGATTGTGTGTGTGTGTATACTCACGTGTATGTGGCTTCAAGGGTTGAGTCACAGCTCCTGGCCCCGTATCGTCGCTGGTCTCTACTAGGTCTACTGTCTCCCGGTTCCATGAAATTCATCGTACCTCTTCTTAAAAGTATATATGAATTCTGCCTCCACTGCTTCACTCTACAGATTGCTCCACTTCCTGAAAGCTCTAAGGCTGAAGAAATACTTCCTAACATCCCTATGACTAATCTCAGTTATTAACTTGTGTTCCTGTATCCCATCTCTAAAACATTCTGTCCCAGTCTACATTGCCAATTCCTCTCAGTATTTTATAAGTTGCTGCCAAGTCCCCCGTTACCCGCCTATTCTCTAGTGTTGTCAGGTTGAGCTCCTTTAACCTCTATTTATATGACATAATCCTCAGCTCCGAGACTAAAATTGTTGCAAACTTTTGTATTTTCTCTAATTTCTTGGCGTGCCTGACCAGGTGTGGGTTCCATACTGGTGCTCCATACTCTAATGTTCGCCTGACGTTTGACGTGTACAGTCCGGTGAATGACACGTTACTTAGATGATATAAACGCTGTTCTTTTGTTTGCCAAGCGCCCATATGCTGCAGCAGTTATTTGGTTGATGTGCGCCTCAATGGAAGTGCTCGGTATGATACACCAGGATCGTTTTCTCTGAATGAAGTTTGCAGCCTTTGATCCCGGATCGTGTACTCTGTTTCCGGTCTTCTTTGTTTTCCCCCAAGCTTCATGACTTTCCAGTCTTATCTGATCTTCATTTGCTTGAATTCTCCACATTAGCTTCACGTTCTCTGCAAAAAGGTGCACCTCTGAATCTATCATTTCTGCCATGTCATTCACATATGTAAGAAACAGCACCGGTTCCAGGAATGACCTTTGAGGAATCTCGCTCGATATATCCGCCCATTCTGACACTTCTCCTTGTATGTTTACTCGTTGTTTCCTTCTGTCAGGTATTCCTTGATCTATTTATTGCTTTTCCTGCTATTTCTGTCTGCCCATCAAGCTTTTGAAATACACTCTTGTGCAACACTGTGTTGAAAGCCTTTTTACAATCCTGTTTTATTTCTGTTACTTTGACGTAGAACTCCGGTGGGATTGTGACACAGGATTTTTCATTATTGAAACCGTTCTGGTTGTCATCTATGAGCCCATTCCTTTCTAGGTGCTCGACCACTCTTCTCCCGATAATTTTCTCCATGACTTTACATATTATACATATCAGTGTCGCTAGTCTGTTGTATAATGTGTCCTGTCTGCCTCCTTTATTAAAAACTGGGACTGCATTTGCTGCCTTCCAGAGCTCAATTAGTTGTCCAGTTTCGATAGGTTTGTTGTTAGCAGTGCAAACACTGCTTCTGCTCTCTCTCTCAGGACCCATGAAGAGACGTCACCTAGGACCCCCACCATCTAGGTATCTAGATAGCATATCAGTTTCTTCATCTCCTCATTTGTGTTTAGTGTGTCCAGCAGTTGTTGGTGTATCCTACCGCCTCAGTTTGCTGGAAGTCTTTTTTGTCTCCACTGAAATTTCCTCCCTAAATCTCGTGCTAAGTTCTTCTCATACTTCCTGGTCATTTCTTGCAAGATTCCCTCCTTTCTTCAACATCCTGATTACCTCATCCTCGAATTTTATTTTTCTCCTGATATGTCTGTTTGACATCTTTGGGTCAGATTTGGATTTTGATACTATGTAATCTTCATATTGCCGCTGAGACTCTCTCCTTATCTAAGCATATTTTCCTGGGTCCTTTGCCTTCTATACTTTTTCCTTGCTCTGGAAAACTTGCCTTTGGCGTCTGTACATCTTCGAGTGAACTTTGGGCTTACTCAGGTCTTCTCATTGTTTCTGTTACCTCTGGATGCGAACTTCTCCTCTGCCTCCCTGCACTTTGTGGCCACGTGTTCCATCATTTAATTTACTGTCTTTTTTTTCTAGCTCTATTCCCCAGTGCACCTCAAACAGGAATTGCCTCACGTCTATTTAGTCCCCGCTTACGAAATTCTGCTTCTCCCCTCCTTCTGTTTCTTCCGTGTCCACGGTTAACAATGTATTCGAAACTCAGTATCACTTGATCACTAGCACCGAGGGGCTTTTCATATGTAATTTCCCCAGTTTTGGATGTGCTCAAGGTGAATATGAGGTCCAGCCTTTCTGGTTCATCCTCTCCTCTAGCTGCGTGTCCCTAACATATTAGTGCATGAAGCTTTCCAGTCCGGCATCCAGCATCTTAATCCTCCACCTTTCTGGTCCCCCATTTAGCTTCAGCTTTTTCCAGTTAATTTCCTTGCGGCTGAAATCTTACATGATTAGTAACTTTTCGCTGCCCATGTAGGCCCTTGTGGCCACCTCCGCTAGTGTGTCCACTATTGCTGTGTTCCTCTCATCATACCCTTGTCTTGGTCTTTTGCTTTTCAGAGGCATGTTGTATATCACTTTCACCACCTTGGGACCCCCAGTCTGAAGTGTTCCTATGTAGTCATCTGCTTTCCCACTGTTCATTCTTCTCAATTCCTCAAAACGCCACTGATTTTTTATGAGCAGTGCAACTCCTCTTCCCTATCTGTTCACTCAGTTCTTCCTGAGGAACTGATAGCCAGTCTGGAATATTGCATCTCTTACTATCCCCGTGATCTTTGTTTCCATGAGTAATACGACGTCTGAGGATGTGTTTATAATTTGTTCGTGGCACTCTCTGCTGCCTATTTATCGACCATGCCTCCTCGGCAGAGGCACGGTTGACAAATAGGCAGCAGAGAGTTTGCATAAATAGGGAGAAATCAGAATGGGGGCACGTCACAAGTTGGGCCCGTTGTTGTTCACAATTTACATAAACGACATAGATGAGGGCATAAATAGCGACATAAGCAAATATGCTGATGACACCAAAATAGGCCGTCCAATTCATTATAATGAGGACATTAGAGCACTCCAGGATGATCTGAATAGAATGATGCAGTGGTAGAAGAAGTGGCAGATGCAGTTTAAACTAGACAGATGTAAAGTTCTAAATGTTGGACAGGACAATAACCATGCCACTTATAAACTGAATAATGTAGATCTTAATACCACTGATTGCGAAAAGAATTTAGGAGTTCTGGTTAGCAGTAATCTGAAACCATGACAACAGTGCATAAGTTTGTGCTGGGGTAGGGGAGACGGTGGTTGTGGATACAGGGTAATGGTATGTTTTGGGTTATTGTGTTTGGTTGGGGTGGGTTGGTAGGAGCTCCGGGGATTCCGTGGGTGGTTCCACATATGTTTATATTTAGTGGTCCTCCCTAATCTGGGCTTCCCTGCCTGTAGATGCCTGCCTTGTCTTCCCTTCCTGTTGCTTGCATCAGTATTCCCTCTCTCTCATTTCTCCCGTTCTTTTCGGGTTCTGTCATGATATATATACACTGACTGGTATTTTTGTGAATCCTTTAATAGTGGTTTATGCTGCTTGATCCTCTTTCGTGGTATTTCTTTCATGAATGTCAAGCCGACAGATCGTTTTTTTTTTCCTTTTCGAATAACCCATATTCCCTGAAAATTTGTTATCTATTCCATGTCCTTTTCTTCTATTAGTTTGATATGATACTGTCAAACTCTTGTCCCTCCCCTTGTCGTGTTTCGTCGTAAGACGATTTAATTTTCCTCATTAATTTCACATCATCTGCAAACAGGGACACTTCGTATCCTTTCATGTCATTTACGTATTCCACAAACAGCGCTGGTCCTAGGACTGACCTCTGTGGAATCCTGTTCGTCACAGGCGCCCACTCTGACCCCTCGTCATATTGCCTGATCCATTGAAGTGCCCTTCCTGTTATTCATACCTGATTCTCTAGCTTTTGCACTAATCTCTTATGAGGGACTGAGTCGATGGAAATACTGCATTAAAAGAAAATGCAATCTATCCATCCCTCTCTCTAGTGTCTTACTTCCGTTACCTTTTAATAAAACTAGAGTAGGTGAAATAGGATTTTTCTTTCCAGAATCATTGCTGGTTGTCGTTTATAAGCTGTACTGTACTAGGTGCTCCACCACTCTCCTTCTGATAATCTTCTCCATGATTTTGCATATTATACACCTCAGTGACACTGGTCTGGAGTTTAGTGCCGCGTATCTGTTTCCTTTCTTAAAAATGGGGATTACATTTGCCATGTTTCATACCTCAGGTAGTTGCCCAGTTTCAATGGATGTGTTTAAAATTTTTGTTAGTGTCACATGCACCGTCTCTGCTCCCTATCTAAGGACCCATGGAGAGATGTCCTGTCCCACTGCCTATGAGGTGTCAAGTTCACTTAGCAGCTTCTTCACCTCTCGGTTGTGTGTATTTCATCCAACTGTTGTCGGTACATTCCCTGTTTTTGTATCCCCCTATTCTAACTTCCCGAAGTCTTTCCTGTCTCCACTGTAAATACTTCCTTAAATTGCATGCTGAGCTCCTCACATACTTCTTTGTCGTTTCTTGTGAACTTCCCACCTTCCTTCTTCATCCTGATTACCTGTTCCTTGACTGCAATCTTCCTCCTGATGAGGCTATACAACAGCTTCGAGTCTGACTTGATTTTCGATGCTATGTCGTTGGGTCTCCCTCAGTATCTGTGCATACTCGTTTAAGGCACTTCGACTAATCTCTTTATATTCCAGGGTTCTTTGCTTTTTTTTTTTTTAAGTGCACTTAAGTTTTGCCCCCAACACCTTCGGGTAAACCAAGAGCTCGTTCTGATCTTCCCTTTATTTCTGTTGCTCTTGGCAACAAACCTTTCTTCTGCTTCCTTGCATCTTGTTACATATTCCATCAATTCTTTTACTGACTTTCCTGCCAATTCTCTTTCCCACTGAACCTCCTGCAGAAAGTTCCTCATGTTCCGAGGGGCCTTTCATATGATATGTCTTCGAAGTCCGAGCTACTGCAGGTGAATACGAGGTCTAGTCTTGCTGCTTCATCCTTACCTCACCTGTTTGAGTGTGTGTGTGTGTGTGCGTTTATGTAGGAATGTGTGTATGTGTGAATATTTGTATGTGTGTGGGAGTATGTGTTTAGGTGTATGTGTTGCTGTATGAATGTATGTATGTGTGTGTGTATTTGTGTATATGTTTGTATGAGTACATTTGTGTGTATGTGTTTGTATGTGTGTGTGTATTTGTTCATTTATATCCCTGTAATACGGTGACCAAAACTGAGCAGCATAATCTAAATGAGGCCTAACCGAAGACATATAGAGATGAAGAACAACCTGAGGACTTCTATTTATTTATACTATTTATACTTCTTGCTATGAAGCCAAGGATTCTGTTAGCTTTATTGCAAACACTTATGCACTGTTGTTTTGGATTCAGATTACTGCTAACCAGAACTCCTAAATCCTTTTCGCAATCAGTAATATTAAGATCGACATTATTTAGTTTATATGTGGCATGGTTATTTTCCTGTCCAACATTTAGAACTTTGCATTTGTCTATATTAAACTGCTTCTGCCACTTCTCCGACCATTGCGTCAGTCTATTCAAATCATCCTGGAGTGCTCTAATGTCCTCATTGTAATGAATTGGACGGCCTATTTTGGTGTCATCAGCAAATTTGCTTATGTCGCTATTTATTCCCTCATCTATGTCATTTATATAAATTGTGAACAACAAGGGGGCCCTGTGGAACACCGCTTTTGACGTGTCCCCACTCTGATTTCTTCCCCGTTATGCAAACTCTCTGCTGTCTATTTCTCAACCATGCTTCTACCCAGGAAAAAATTTCTCCTTGGCTAAGAAAGTAAGGATTGGTTTAATGATAGCGAGACAAAAATAATCGAATCATCCCCACAAACTGTCCCCTAAACCATCAGAAAGCTACTGCTTACGTAACAGTCACCGCTGCACGTCTCTGGTCTCTGGTTGCCGTGCTTACAGCAGGCAAAATTCACTACTTTACTGTGGTTTGTCTTGCGTGCGCTGAATATTTAAATACATGGCGTATGTAACATTCATATTGGATGATAATTCTCCTTCCAGGATATAATTCAGTCTACGATACTGACACTCAAAGTTATTTTCAAGATTTTACTACAATAAGACGTACGCACAATAACTACTGTGTTAGAAGTTGTGTTAATGAAGCATGTAAGGGTGCCTTTCAAGTTAACTCTTCAAGGGCTTGGTCTTCGGCATTCCCAGTCTCATCTGAAGGTTTTATGTTTTCCAGGAAATGGTAACATGTATTTTCAAATGCAAGAATCGGAAGCGGGTACACTAATTTCTTTTCAATGTTAGACATCATCCTGTCCTATTGGACAACGAGCCAAGTGATGCTGAAAAACTTTGCCTTCAGAATCTCAGGGATGTCTTCCCGATTCTTCAGTCACTGACAACCGATCGATGAGTGACTGATTTCCACCTTAGACAGGTTTTTGACAAAATGACATAGTGGTCCAGGCGAAGGTCGCTTTTCGATTTTAAACTTTCGTTTGATCAAGAGAGCTTGTGAACTGCTGAGTTAATTATAGTTTGCTGGGATCGTCTGTTAGGATTTGGACTTATGGATATCGAAGTGCCATCGCGTCATCTTTCACTTTTCTTGGTGTTTCTTGAGTATAAGGATACCAGTACGAGAGATGAAAACCTCATCAAGTTTTTTTTTTTCAGAAGTGTTTCCTTGATAGCTAGTTATTCATGTGTTATCGAAAAATTAATCAAAGGAATCTACGGTTCTGGTTCTTTCTGACTTCGTTCTCTTCATCAAAAGCTGAAAAACTGATACAAGAATGCATTTTTGTCGGCAATATAAGAACCAGTGCCACGAAACGCTGTCTGGTTTACCGCCTGCCGAAGAGTCTGTGTGAGGAGATCGTAGAAGTAGGCCAGAAGTTGGTAACTTATCCCCCCTAATTCACCTCACTTTGCATCTACAAATAAGATTAGTAATAAAGGTAGAATTAACAGCAATATGTTTGGTAAAAGGAGACACGTGCAACTAATGAAGCCGGCCTAGTGATCAACGAAGCAAGCTTCCGAACACATAAATGCACTTAGACAACTTTAATCGCCATTTCAACCAGATTTCTGCTCAAAACAATAAATTCTGCCATCAGCTAAGAACCTAGGGTTACCTCCACTCATTCTGCTAATACTGCAATAACAACTACAACTACTGTTACCTACTACATGGGCCTACTCTTTCACTTTACGTGGTACCTATATATAACCTTTACGCCTATATATATATATATATATATATATATATATATATATATATATATATATATATATATATATATATATATATATATATATATAACCCCTGCAAAAGGATGTAAACGGTAGACCACTTGACATGAGTGCTCACCGTGCCCCTGTAACACGGCTTTAAAAGGTATATCACTCTGACACTACTTCGGGAGCCACTGCCGGGTCATCACATGGAGAAGACCAGGATCCGTCCTGGCAAACCTACATGAACCTGGGTCATCACATGGAGAAGACCAGGACCCGTCCTGGCAAACCTACATGAACCTGGGTCATCACATGGAGAAGACCAGGATCCGTCCTGGCAAACCTACATGAACCTGGGTCATCACTTGGAGAAGACCAGGACCCGTCCTGGCAAACCTACATGAACCTGAACTTTGTATTAATATTTGCAATGGCTTGAGAAATTTCTTGCTGAGCGAAACGTTGCCACAATAAAATGTCACAGTAGTTGAATGTGTACCCTTTTCCCTACCAATTATCAGATGTTTGGAATTCTGGCTGTTGTATTATTTTTTTCTGTAGCCAAATGAACCTAAATAAAAAAGTGAAATCATGCATAGGGAAACGTCAGCCTCTGGTAGCGAAATGAAAATATTTTACGATTCCAATAAAATAACATTCGAAGTACATTTTTACCTAATGAAATATTTTGACCATGTGTCCTATAAAAAAAAGCCTACTTGAAATATTCACGCATGAATCGTGACCCCTTTTATGCATAAAGAAAAATATACGTGATCTTGAGGTAACCGATCGATAAGACAATGGCAGACTAAACTGCTTGGAAGATGATAAAGGGGAAAACAGTGTGAAGCTGAAGACGTTGATGAACAACTGGAATGAAAGAAGTATTTTAGTCTCAATGTAGTTTTAAAAACAGTGGTGGAAACAAACTTAATACACAGTTTCAAGAGGACGGAAAGCAGTGAAGTTAATTAAAGTAGTCTAGGAGGTGGGACCAAGAGCCTAGGCTCAAACCCTACCAATACAACTCAGTAAATACGTATTTTCTATACAAATTAATTTTTTTTTAATCTTGCTCCCTTTACACTTTCTGACACCTCTACCTCTATTCGTTTTGCACAATATCTGTTAGAGATATCTATCACCTGCTTCTACTTTGCTCGTAGTTTGGTAGGATTTGTCTTAAATTGTCTCCTGTTATTGACACACTGCAGTGAATATGTGAGGTCGCATGGACCCTTCAGGATCCGAAGTTCTGATGCAAATACTTATCTTCTTTATTTCAAATATATTGTTTATATATTTGAAAGTGTTCTGGGCAATTTGTTTTATTATAGCTATTCTGAGAGAGAGAGAGAGAGAGAGAGAGGAGATGGGAGCACACTGGAAAGGCGAATTGCAGAGTTGTTTGTGAATTAGTCATGTGTAGCATTTGGGTATTTTTATTTTGCAGACGTTTCGCTAACCTGAGGTTTGATCAGTACAATAAAGAAATATAAGAAGACTGTAGACTGTAGTCTAGGAGGAGGTGTTCTATACCGCAGTGTTTGTGTACGAATGGTATATAATACCGACAAGATGAGAGTAAGACACATGTGCAACATCTGGGTATCTTTATTGTAGACGTTTCGCCATCCAGTGGCTTTATCAATACAAATTCCAGGACATAACTTGAAGACAGTAGAACTATGTACAGAAGATGAGGTAATCAGTCCCTCAACCTAGGAGTAGGTGCGAACAGCACCATAGTCGTGGAGATTCTGAAGCAGAAGAAAGAATCCTGGCGCTTATATAGTAACGTCAGGTGAAGCAGACGAGGGCAAATTCACTGGTAGGCGGGATTCCCCAGTGGAAGTAGGTCCTTCCCAAAGAGATGGGTTAGTTGTAGTAGTAGTTGTCGTAGTCGTGAAGGTTATGTACATGTCCTCAGAATTAAGATTCCATGATGTTGCAGTGTCTGACAAGTTGTGTACGAATGGTATATAATACCGACAAGATGAGAGTAAGACACATGTGCAACATCTGGGTATCTTTATTGTAGACGTTTCGCCATCCAGTGGCTTTATCAATACAAATTCTAGGACATAACTTGAAGACAGTAGAACTATGTACAGAAGATGAGGTAATCAGTCCCTCAACCTAGGAGTAGGTGCGAACAGCACCTATGGTGCTGTTCGCACCTACTGTTAAAGGCGAACTGTTTCCCAGTTAGACTTTATTTGGATTTTTTTATAGACGTTGGTCCTGCCTTGAGATCATTTACTTATTTTGGCAAAAGGACAGACCCAATATCCGACCCCAGATGAACTCTACTGCTTAGTCCAAGCCATTCCAACTTCTCAGTCGAGTACCACTCTGTTACGTATCTCTGAACCACTTTCTTATTTAAGCATGAAGGTTGTCTCCTGTACCAATTATATTACATACTGGCCATTACTCTTCCCTGGGGTGTCTTGTCGGATGCCTCTTGGAAATCTAGAATTGCAGTATCTCACAGGAAGTCTCCTCCTAGTTTTTCATCCAAGAGTAACGCTGCCGTTTATCAGAGAGAAAAAAAAACAGAAGTGTATTGTAAAGAAGGTAACAAGTGACGAATTGCACCGCAGATCTCAAATTTAACACAGCAATAATAAATAAATTCTGATGCTTCTTATAACATACGATAAACTCTTGTACTTCATTGATATTCTTTTAATTCATTAGGTCAAACAGTTTAATAATCTCACCCATAGTTAATATTCTATTAACTTATTCAACTTAATCGTAACATGAATAACTTGTTCCAACTATATGATACATATATGAGAAAAATTGAATGATTTACTTTGACCAAACACGATGAAAAACAATTCATGAATTACACAGGATTTTTCATTATTTGAGAGAAAAGACAGGAGATCAAGCTGATCATTTATTATTCAAAACACGTACTTAAGTGATCACACAGCATAGGTAATTACGAGCACGTCATAAATTAATAACAACGGTAATTATTATCTCTCATAACTGGAATGATCACTCTGACATCAGTATACTTGCACTGAGCGTAATCGTAGGAATCTGTTCATAAATTTCGTGACTGTGTATATATCAGCAGTATTAACTGAACCAGGGCCCACAAAAGGCTGTAACACAATCACTGCAAAATTAGAAAGAATATAAATACAAAAACAGCAAAACGAGCATTAAACCATGCAATAACCTAACGTAGCTAGAGAGGTCCAGGAAGCAGCACACCCTTCTCTAACGTCCAAGGTCCAAGGTCCAAGGTCCAAGGTCCAAGGTCCACAAAAATAATGAAAAGTTCTCGGGCAAGGCTCCGTAATTCTACTGAATCCCAGGCTGTGGAAGCACACAGATATTCAAATGAGAGCGTAAATGCTTGGCTTTTACACATTCATGACCTGCTAATACTAACACTAATTTCCAGAAATCTTGCCTATTCACCGCGATACTCTCAGTCTGCAAAATAAAACAATTAATGCCACATTCAGTTGACCTCTCCCCAAGTTGATATATAGTAACAATAAGTAGCTACAACATGTGGCATAATTATATGTAAAAGTATGAAACAGAACGGACTAATTGCTACCTTGAATGTCATTAACCTGTTGTTTTCTATGCCTTATAATGCATATGGAAATGACCAAGTTGGGCAGATTAGAAATAGCCAAATGTGATTAAAAAAAAAAGAAACATATTTCACCAAATCAAGTGTCTTCTGTCACCTGCCGGTACTTCTTGACAAGCAATCCCCTCACAAAGGGCTTCACGAGGCTTTCCAAAGAGTCCGAAAAAAATATGTAAGTCTCTTGACTTAGCTAAACCACAGAACATCACAGGATCTCAATCAAGACTTCAAGAACAAGCTACAGGACAAAAGAGATGCTGGTATGGTTGTGCAGGAGTGTGACTGAATTCTGTATTAGGTTCGCTGGTCTCGTCCTGGCCCGGGTCTTTTCCAGATAGTGGCCCGGCAGGAGTGTGACAGTGTCAGTTACGCCTCTGTGCGTTGTTTTTCCTTTAGAAAAGTATGGAGAAGTCTGCTACACACCTCCTGCCATCATTGTGACCCAAGAGCAAGTGATTGTTTTCTCTTCAAGGAACATTATCAACTTTTGGCTTGAGATCGTGCAAATCAAGATGCAGTGTGAGAGAAAAGCGAGCCACTGAAAACCAAAAGAATACCTGGTATGAAGTGTGAACTCTCGCCGTGGTATACAAACTACTGTAAAGTTGGTTTATGATAAGCTTAGCCATATCTATACACATAAATAAATGAAATGAAATGGAAGGTAATGCTGTGTTTTGAACTAATGACATTAGTGGATTAGGTAAAATGTTCAGGATTACAATGCACACTAAGAATTACATTTAGAAAACTGATGGTTCTATTTCTGATTCCATTACAATATGAAAATGAAGAAATGGCTAGGTAAGTCGGGATTAAATTTTTCTTGCGGTTAATGTTGTTTCCGGTAATTAGTTTATTATTTTCCAAGTCCTTAATAATTAACTCATTTGCTATGTAAAATTGGTGTTATGCTAATAAGATGATAGTTGAGGCACATGTTAGGTTATTTTTCTAAATCTAGGAGAAACACTTAGTATTTAACTAATTTGTTGTCTGCATTTTTTGATAACTCTGGCAGGTAAGTTATCTGATGTGTTTCATTTATTCATATTAAGGTATTTCATGTAATGTATTATGTGCTGGTTGCAAATTTCGTTGGTCAGTGTCAGATCACGAAAGCGATTTTTGGGACCTGGGAAAAGTAATATGATCAGATGTAAATACGAAGCAGAGGGACGTGTTGAGAAATGCCGCCATACCTCCGTTGCTGTTTGTTATTCTGTCGTTACCAGTAGATAAAAGATCCTCTCGTTGCTTGTACAGATTAACCTTCCTGATATATCTGAATAATTCCTTCAGATTTTCCATGTTACTTTGTATAACTCGTCTTTCGATTTCATATTAGAGAGAGAATATGAGAGAATATGAAAATATTCAATGATGCTTGCACACGGTAAGTCGATACAAGAGCATAAGAAAGAAGCTCCCGCTTCACACACGGAGGGCCCGGGTTCGATTCCCGGCGGGTGGAAACATTCGACACGTTTCCTTACACCTGTTGTCCTGTTCACCTAGCAGCAAATAGGTACCTGGGTGTTAGTCGACTGGTGTGGGTCGCATCCTGGGGACAAGATTAAGGACCCCAATGGAAATAAGTTAGACAGTCCTCGATGACGCACTGACTTTCTTGGGTTATCCTGGGTGGCTAACCCCCCGGGGTTAAAAATCCGAGCGAAATCTTATCTTATCTTATCTTAACACTGCAACAGGCCTACTGACTCATGCAAAGCAGGTCCATGACCCCGCCCACGGATTAGATCAATGACCCCCTCCCCGGATTATCCCAATGACCCACCCAGTCTGGTCACCTCCACTCAAGGATGGAGCACGGCACCAGACCCAGCAGCACAAACTAGTCAGGTCCACTCACACCCACCCACACCAACTCATATATTTATCTAACCTATTTCTAAAACTACACAACGTTTTAGCCTCAACAACTGTACTCGGGAGTTTGTTCCACTCACCCACAAGTCTGTTACCAAACCAGTGCTTTCCTATATCCTTCCTGAATCTGAATTTTTCCACCTTGAAACCATTGCTGCGAGTCCTGTCTTGGCTGGAAGTTTTCAGCACGCTATTTACATCCCCTTTACTTATTCCTGTTTTCCATTTATACACCTCGATCATATCATCCCTAATTCTACGCCTTTCGAGAGAGTGCAGATTCAGGGCCCTCAGTCTATCCTCATAGGGAAGATTTCTGATACATGGGATCATCTTTGTCATCCTCCTTTGTACGTTTTCCAGAGCATTTATATCCATTCTGTAATACGGTGACCAGAATTGAGCAGCATAGTCTAAATGAGGCCTAACCAAGGATATATAGAGTTGAAGAACAACCTGAGGACTTCTATTATTTATACTTCTAGATATGAAGCCAAGAATTCTGTTAGCTTTATTGCGAACACTAATGCACTGTTGTCTTGGTTTTATGTTACTGCTAACCAGAACTCCTAAATCCTTTTCGCAATCAGTAGTATTAAGATCTACATTATTTAGTTTATATGTGGCATGGTTATTTAACTGTCCAACATTTAGAACTTTGCATTTGTCAATATTAAACTGCATCTGCCACTTCTCCGACCATTGCGTCAGTCTATTCAAATCATCCTGGAGTGCTCTAATGTCCTCATTAGAATGAATTGGACGGCCTATTTTGGTGTCATCAGCAAATTTGCTTATATCGCTATTTATTCCCTCATCTATGTCGTTTATGTAAATTGTGAACAACAACGGGCCCAACACTGACCCCTGAGGAACACCGCTTGTGACGTGCCCCCATTCTGATTTCTCCCCATTTATGCAAACTCTCTGCTGTCTATTTGTCAGCCATGCCTCTACCCAGGAAAAAATTTCTTCTCCTATTCCTTGTGCCCTAAGTTTCCTCAATAGCCTCTGGTGTGGAACTCTATCGAAAGCCTTACTGAAGTCCGTATACACAATATCATATTCATTACCATGATCTACCTCCTGAAACACCTTAGTGAAAAAAATTAGTAAATTCGTAAGACAGGAACGCCCCTTTGTAAAACCGTGTTGAGAATCATTAATCAATTTATGCCTCTCAAGATGGCTACGAATTGCTTCGGCAATTATTGATTCAGTAAATTTTCCCACTATGGAGGTAAGACTTATTGGTCTATAGTTCGAAGCTGTGTAGTCCTCCGGGTTTAGCGCTTCCCCTTGATTATAATAATAATAATAATATAGTTCGAAGCCAAGGACCTGTCACCTGCCTTGTAAATAGGTATTACATTTGCCATTTTCCACTTATCAGCCACTATGTCAGTTTGTAGTGATATGTTAAAAATATTAGCCAAAGGTATGCTAAGTTCCTCTTTACATTCCTTTAACACCCTTGCAAACAGTTCATCAGGACCTGGGGATTTGTTAGGCTTTAGTTTCTCTATTTGTCTGAGGACCATGTCACTAGTTACCGCAATCATACAGTTTATTATCGTCCTGTTCTACATAATCTATTATTTCAAGAATATCGCTAGTATTTTCCTGGGTGAAAACTGAGAGGATGTAGGTATTTAGAATTTCACACATATCCTTATCACTGTCAGATATAATACCATGAGTACCACCAGTCTCACATTCACCTGACATATTATATAAGTACCAGTCTCACGTTCATCTGACATACTACCATGAATTCCAGTTTCACTTTCACCCGACATACTACCATGAATACCAGTTGTACATTCACTTGGCATAATACCATGAGTACCAGTCTCACATTAGCCTCACATACAACCAGGAACATTATCCGCTCTTCCCCAGTGGTACATCTACCCAATGTCACAAAATTTATCCCGTGGGTTAAGAACAAGCATTACCACCCATTATCTCTGCCCACCGATGCATTATGAAAACAAACGCTGCGAATTAATTAAACCATAAGCAAGCAAGTGAAGTTTTTGCTTTAAAGCACAATTGTCACCCATTCATGCATTATTTGTACAGATATACTCAAATTCTCCACTCCATAAGGCACAGTTCAAGAGAACAGGGTGTGCAAAGTGCTTTTGCCTTTTTAAACTGAGATAAAATATATATTTGCGAAACAGCTTCATATAATGTCTCCTTGGCTATTCTGCGTCATATGATTTAGTTGCAATATCTCAGCATCAGACTACAAAATGTATTTTAGACATCAGTTTACAGCATCAGCTGTATCGCAAGCGCTAACTAACGATTATCGACTTGACAACTTCGGTTCTATTCCTCTCAGCTACTGTTGCGGAGAAATATTTTTTTTATAAATGTCTTCTACGTTTATAAATAGTGCCAAAATATGATCATAGCATCGTCTCCTGTCTGCCCTTGATTGTCACTATGTCATGGCTTCCTGGACAACACTATCACACATATACTTATGCCTGATTATTTTATTTGCTTGCGATAGTTGTCATTCCCGGGGAGTAATAAAATATTTCCTAAAATGCTTGTGGTTCATTTGAGTCTTGAATTTTTAAATTTGCCTTGTGTTATATCTTCCTGTTTTTCAAATAGTCCTTTTACTCCCACAAAATCAGGTCCTCATTGCATATTAGAGATCATTCTTATGTATCTTCTAGTTTATTTTGGAGCAAGATCGCCTGCGTACTCAGCTCACATACTGAGATCCGGAGTTCGAATCTCCTCCCGTAAGGCTGGTAAACATTAGTGACGTGTTTCCATAAGACACCTGCTGTCCCTGTTCTCGTTCACCAATCACTTTAAAATGGGTACCTGGGTGTTAGTCGACTGGTGTGGGTCGCATCCTGGGACAAAACTGACCTAATTTACACGAAATGCTCAGCACAACAAGCGGCTTTCTATATAGTAGTATGTCATTGATGTCAGCTAGGCCTGTATACCATGTACATATACTTGTAGTAAATGAAGATATTATTATTATTATTATTATTATTATTATTATTATTATTATTATTGTTATTAATGTACAAAGGGAAATAACTTGCTTGATTTGGTTCTGGCTAACAATGATGCCCTTATTAATAATCTAGAGATTACAAAGTAACTTGGCTCTAGGGGCCACAACTCGATTGCCTATAGAATCGATTGGTTTTATGATAGTAGAGATAATTTAGTAACAGTCCCAGATTTTCACTTAGAAGATTACAATGGGCCTAGAGAACACCTCTCATCTTTGGGCTGGGGTATCGAGGAGAACTCTCAATATCACAGTTTTCTAAACATTGTACACACTGCACAGAGAAATTTCTTTCCGCTTAGAGAAATGAGATCGAATAGAAATTATCCGAAACGGATGAAACATCTTTCATGGCAGAAGAAAGGATTGATAGGCGAATCAAAAAGATGAGGCATCTCATGGATCAGTATACTCACACTAAGAGGGAGGTTAAAAAAAAGGGATAAATGCTAAACGGGACTATGTTTAATTAAAGTAGTAAATGATTCTAAAACTAACCCAAAAGGCTTTCTTCAGGTATGTAGAGCAAAAGTTAGAGAAAAGTTAGGTCCTCTTAAATCTAACTCTGGACAGTTTACTGAAAAGGAGACTGAAATGTGCTCGATTTTTAATAAATGTTTCATCTCGGGTTTCACACACAAAAAAAGACACTAACGATATCCCAGTAATTATTTTTTTTTAAGTGGGCCTAAAGAAAATATTTTTTGTAATATCACAGTCACTAGGGATATGGTGAACAAACAGGTTAACCGAATAAAGCTAGATAAATCCCCGGGTCCTGATGAACTTTATTCAAAGGTTTTTAAGGAGTGCAAAAACGAACTCTGTGAGCCATTAACTAGCATTTTTAATATATTATTTCAAACAGTTGTAGTGTGTGATATATAGGAGATGGCTAATTTAATTCCTATTTTTGAAGCAAGGAATAAGTCGTTACCGTCAAATTACCGTCCAATAATCTTGATTTCATTTGTAGGCAAATTACTAGAGTCAATTATGGCTCTTTTAAGAAACTCCTTGTTAAACATAATTTGATAGACGATACTCAGCATGAATTCACGAGGGACCGTTCCTGCCTGACTAATTTACTGACCTTCTTCAGTAAAGGTTTTGAGGCAATTGATCATAATAAATAATGCGACACTATTTATTTTGATTTTAGTAAAGCTTTTGATAGAGTACAACGCAAAAGATTGTTAAAGGAAGTGACAGTTCACCGTATTGGGGAAACGTCCAGTCATGGATAAAGGCATGGCTGGGCAACAGGACGCAGGGAGTCTACATAAACGGGGTGAAATCTGAATGAGGATCAGTCACAAGTGACGTTGTACAAGGATCAGTTACAGGCTCATGTTAGTCATAATATGCATTAATGACCTTGACGAAGCAATAACAAGTTAAAGGAGAAAATTAGCAGATGACACAAAAATATGCAGGATTATTATCTCAGAGGAAGATGTTACCGTACCTCAGGAGAAGTTACACAAGCTCATATTATGGTCTGAAAAGTGGTAGATGCAGTTCAGTGTTGACACATACAAATTCAGAAGTTCAGTAATGTAAATAACCCTAGCACATAAACCAAAGAATATCGAATTTGAAAAAACAGAATGCGAGAGGGACTTACGAGTTATAGGAAGCAGTAGCCGGAAGCTAAGACAGCAATGCCTAAGCGTACGTAATAAGGCAAACAAACAAATGGAATTTATGTCAAGAAGTATAAGCAACATGAGTCCAGAGGTAATACTACAGCTCTACACATCACTCGACTCACGAAATCGTAATGACACGATTGCAAACAAACCATACCACGGGCGGGGTTAGAACCCGCGATCAGAGAGTCTCAAAATCCAGACCGTCGCGTAATGACCGTTGTGTCATTACATTTCGTGAGTCATGTTCACGGCTTTGAGGAGACTTGATCTAGAGTTCGTCACGGCCACACTTGCTGGAGATTCTTCTGTAAAAACTTGCATTTGTGGTCAGAGTAGTGCCTATGCTAACCTTCCTATAGTGTATAAATATACCTAGTTGGATGAATCTTATTGTGGCTAGCTGGCCCAGTGGCTAACTTGACGGTCTGGAGTTTTGAGACTGATCGCGGGTTCTAACCCCACCCGTTTTATGGCTTCTCTACACATCATTAGTAAGGCCTCAGTTAACATAAGAACAATGACACCATTCAAACCCAGCCCCTCCCACTCATATATTTGTCCAGTCTCTTCTTGAAGCTACCCAAGGTCCTAGCCTCTATCACCCCACTGGGAAGACTGTTCCACGCATCTACAGCTCTGTTAGAAAACCAGTACTTACCTATGTCCTTTCTAAATCTAAATTTATCCAACTTAAATCCATTATTTATGGTTCTTACCTGGTTCGACACCCTCAGTACTTTATTAATATCTCCCTTGTTTATGCCCGTCTTTCACTTATACACTTCAATGATGTCTCCCCCTCATTCTACGCCTCTCCAGAGAGTGGAGATTTAAGGCTTTAAATCTATCTTCATACAGGAGGTTCCTTACACAGTAAATCATTTTAGTCATTCTTCTCTGTATGTTCTCTAATGAGTCTATATCCATCCTGTAGTAAGGGGACCAAAACTGAGCAGCATAATCTAAATGAGGCCTCACTAGTGATGTATAGAGCTGTAAAATAACTTTTGGACTTCTGTTACTTATACTTCTTGAGATAAATCCAAGTAATCTGTTGGCCTTGTTGCGCACACTGAGGCACTGCTGTCTTGGCTTTAGATTTCTGGAAATAAATGGTATAAAATACCGACACAATGGCAATATAAACACAAATGCAGTATAATGTGATCCTTTATTGACTACGTTTCGCCCACACAGTGGGCTTTTTCAAGTCACAAACAGAACTGTTTGTGACTTGAAAAAGCCCACTGTGTGGGCGAAACGTAGTCAATAAAGGATCACATTATACTGCATTTGTGTTTATATTGCCTTTAGATTTCTGCTCACCATGACTCCCAAGTCCTTTTCACATTCTGTATGATCAAGCTCTACTTCACCTAGATTATAGCTTCGAGGGTTATTTTCATTACCAAGGGCTAGTACCTTACACTTATCAACATTGAACTTCATCTGCCATTTTTCAGACCAGGACATTAATTTGTCCAAATCCTCCTGGAGTTCACTGATATCCTCCTCAGAGTTAATTATACGGCCAATCTTTGTATCATCAGCAAACTTACTCATGTCACTCATAATCCCTTCAACAAGGTCATTAATGTAAATTATGAACAAGAGAGGGCCTAAAACTGATCCTTGTGGAACGCCACTAGTGACTAATCCCCATTAAGATTTCCATATTGCAGAATGGATATAAATTCGTTAGAAAGCATTCAGAAAAGAATGACAACATTAATCCATTGTAAGAGAAATCTTCCTTACGAAGAAGGATTGAAGACTCTTAAATTACATACATTCGTAAGGCGAAAAATGAGGTTAGACATGATTGAAGTGTATAATGGGAATAAATAAAGAAGATATAAATAAGGTCCTGAGGATATCCAGCCAAGAAATA
This sequence comes from Cherax quadricarinatus, assembly GCF_038502225.1. NCBI lineage: Eukaryota > Metazoa > Arthropoda > Malacostraca > Decapoda > Parastacidae > Cherax > Cherax quadricarinatus. Next base: position 49,389,448 of record NC_091299.1, on the reverse strand, counting down.
ACATGAAATAATGGATTTCAATTGGATAAGTTTAGATTTAGAAAGATATAGGAAAGTATTGGTTTGGAAATAAAGTAGTTGATAGGTGGAATAGTCTGCCTAGTAGGGTTGTTTAAGACAAAACCTTGGTTAGCTTAAATTTAGGTTGGATAAATGGTATAAACCTTGGAAATTGATACTGACAAATTGGTTTAGAAAGACACGTAAAAAACACTAGGACATATTAGAAAACGTTTTGGTCCTGCGACCTTGATCACTTCTAACATAGTAGGCTTAAAATGACAGTAAATATAGGCGGAGAGTGAAGTGTGACAAAATGTGACCTGACAAAATTGTCACGTAGGGTTGAGGACAGGTAGACAATGTGATCACATGACTCCTGAGTATAATTTCTAGTATTATGTTCTATGGTGACGGTGATTAGCTGGGCTTCCAAACATCGTTTGCATCTAAGGTCTTGTATATATATATGTCGTGCCGAATAGGCAGAACTTGCGATCTTGGCTTAAATAGCAACGTTCATCTTGCCATATAGGACAAGTGAAAATTTGTGTATGCAATAATTTCGCCAAAATCATTCTGAACCTAACGAAAAAAATATATTTCACTGTGTTTGTTTAGTATTAAATTACTGTTAACAAATCTAAAATATATTTAGTTGGGTTAGGCTAAAATATATTTTTCTTGTTATAATAAGGTTAGGTAAGTTTTCTAAGATTCTTTTGGTGCAATTTTAAAATTTTTTACATTAACATTAATGAAAAAATATATATCTTTAAACGTATAAGAGAAAATTTTAGAAAGGATTTAATTTTAAATGAGTTCTTGCTAATTGACCAGTTTTACATATTCGGCACGACATATATATATATATATATATATATATATATATATATATATATATATATATATATATATATATATATATATATATATATATATATATATATATATATATATATATATCCATGTATAGCCTCTAAGTCATCCTGTTTTGCTCCAGCCTTAAAATGTCCATACTATCTCAATAGCCACTCCTCATCTTTCTGGATAGTACTTGTAACAATCCTACACCTCAATAAAATCTCCAAATTACGAATTCTAGTAATTCCACACATTGCTGTGAGACACGCCATCTTCACTGCCTCCAGCTTCCTCCTGGCTGCAATGTTTAAAACTCATGTCTGGTACCATTATAATACTTTTGGTACCACTATCCTCTGCTACATTCCCCTTTTTGCTTTCTCCAATCTTTTTCTCTTGGTTAGTTTTATAATTCATTTATTCTTTCATAGACCTGACTGCCGACGAGTCCACTACCAAATGTCTGAATATATTCATTTCCTTCATACTCCCTCCCTTCTCTCTGATATCCAGTCTTTCATTACCTAATTTTTTGCTACTCTCATTACCTTGCTTTTTCTAAAGATCACTTTTAATTTTTACATACCCTCTCAAATTCATTCACCAACCTGTGCAACTTTTCTTCATAATCTCCCAAAAGCACCGAGTCATCAGTAAAAAGCTACTACCACTTCATAATAGATTCTTTATCTTCCAATCTCACATCTCTCACTCACACCTTATCATTCATTTAATTTACAATCGAATCGATAAATATGTTAAATAACCAAAGACACATTCAGCTTCACTATCTTCATATAAAATCACAACTTCATTCAGTTACCTACTACCTATTCTGTACAGTCTGCTATATTACTTCGCTTTCCACTCTATATTATGCCTTTACTAAAGCCATATATGTAACGAAAACTTCCTTACCCTTATCTAAATATTGTTCATTTATATGTTACCATATAAACACTCATCCTAAATCTTCCTTGTTCATCTGCGATCCTACTCTCTGTCTTTGCCCTATTTTCTTTTAACGAATAACGTTACGTATATTTTCATAAACAGACTTATGTGGATCGATAGAATGTTGAGCAGATAGTTTGATAAACATATACCAAATATACTTCTTCTTTCAACAAACCGGCCGTATCCCACCGAGGCAGGGTGGCCCAAAAAGAAAAACAAGAGTTTCTCTTTTAAATTTAGTAGTTTATAGACGAGAAGAGGTTACTAGCCCCTTACTCCCCTCATTTTGGTCGCCTCTTACGACACGCATGGCTTACGGAGAAAGAATTCTGTTACGGAGGAAGAATTCTTAAATATTAATGGAATGTAAGTCCTATGAAATATTATCTCAGAGACAGTAAGTGTTTCGGAACTAATTTCATGTTACAGTCAGCCCTTCCTTTATAATATAGCTGAGGCCCCAGGCATGGTAGAATACCATTCCTTATAACACTGAAAGTCTGATACACACGACTTGCTTTTAGATCACGTCTTTTACTTTCGCAACTTTCAGAATCATACATCAGGTATTTTGTCTTTATGACAGCTTTGTATGTTGTTTATAGATTTATTACCAACTATTATATTAAAAAATTCCCTTTGAGCTAATTTATTTAGGAATTCTGGAGCACAAACCGGAGAAATTTTACATTAACATATGCAAAATTTAATGCTGTACCGTAAATTTAAACGAAGTACCTGCAGTATGAAATATGCCGCGACCAACCTCATCTCGCTTGTAAAAGTTCCAAATCTTTTTGCGAATATTATATATAAATACGTGGCAGGGACCATTTTCAAGGCAGCTCTCGTTAAATAATATTCCGAGACGTCTAGCCAAGAGGAGAGGGACTGGCAGAGGGTCTTAAAATGCTTGGGGCCCGTGCCTGTCCCTGTGCATTACTCTCTTGAGGTTATTAATATGCAATACAGAAGAACAGAAGAGTAATGCAGAAACACATTGATCTACAATTCAGTGGAATTCTATAAAAAAATAAGAGGAAATCGGTGAGGCGTAGATAATGGCGTACATTATATGTTGCAAATTGGTTTAATTCTTAAAAGAATGTGAAGGTAGTGTGTCATCCCATCTTTGTTTTTACATTTTCTTTACTCGTTACTTAGTGTCCAGTTTTCAATGTTTCTTATATAAACAAATTTGGTTTTATTTTATTTAAATTAGATTAATCTAGATTCATAATCATAAGTTGCCTAAATTTACTTACAAAAACCTATTTCCAAAATCACAACCAAAAAAAAAAAACCTTACATTTTAGGTATTCATGAAGAGGTACATTTAATTAGTTGACAGAATTTTTTTTCCAGTTTTTATTTGAAATTTTTAAACGGCTCGGAAGTTGTAACTAAGGAAAGGTTCACACAACTACTTGTACGCAGAGATTCCTTCTGGTCACTTGTATAGTGACAACTCTCAAATTTGGTTGGGATTGTTATGCAGGTTGTCAACGGTAATTTAAGAAGATTATTTTTTTAATTATTGTAGCATTATTGGCTGTCAGTAAGCTTGAGGGTTACATCTTCTGAACGATTTCTATTTAAAAGCTGATGAATTTTATGAACACGATAATGCCCAATTAGCACAGGCTTCATAGTTGCTAATTACCAAATTTTCAACGTTAACTAATTGGAATCATTGGTCTTCGAGCAATAATAGGTGAATACCTCTACTATTTGGCTTTATGCTTTCAACACAGGTGGGCTTTGTCAATTGAAAATTCGCATCGATTTTAAGGAGAACAAGTTTTTGTCATTTTATTAAAAACGTTATGTTTTATGCACTAACTGGTGAATGACTCTTCTGGTCGGATTCGAAAATTTAACTCTGCTTCATTATCACTAGATAAATTTTTTAATTAGCCATGAGAGTTGGACGGTAAAGTTTATTATAGCTGCATAATCATACCAAGAACGAGAATTCACATGTATCATCTCAGATTTCTTCCATTGTTGATACTTCCTTATTACCTCTGAAGGAAGAAAGAAAATGATGATGCTAGGCTTCATATTCAAGAGGCAAGATATGCCCCGGTGAATTATTCTGAAAAAGCCATTTCTGCAAAAGTATTCTCTTATTACAGTTATTGAAGAGTTACTTTCACTTTGTCTTCAACTAAAGCTTATATCTTTGGAGGACGGTTTCTTTCCCTCGAAGAGCAGAAGATATTTAGTAATGTTTGAGTAAGTCTCAGAGGAACTTCAACTAAGACTATACACTTATAATATAGTCACACTGAAGGAGATAACTTCTTCAGTATTTCTTACCCTCGAGCAGAAGATATTTAGTACTGTTATAGTAAGTCTCTGAGGTACTTCAGTTTAGACTATACACTTATAATATAGTCACACTGAAGGAGTGTTTCTTACCCTTGAAGAGCAGAAGATATTTCGTACTGTTATAGTAAGTCTCTGAGGTACTTCACCTTAGACTATACACTTATAATATAGTCACACTGAAGGAGTGTTTCTTACCCTCGAAGAGCAGAAGATATTTAGTACTGTTATAGTAAGTCTCTGAGGTACTTCACCTTAGACTATACACTTATAATATAGTCACTCTGAAGGAGTGTTTCAGTACTGTTATAGTAAGTCTCTGAGGTACTTCACCGTAGACTATACATTTATAATATAGTCACACTGAAGGAGTGTTTCTTTCCCTCGAAGAGCAGAAGTTATTTAGTACTGTTATATTAAGTCTCTGAGGTACTTCACCTCAGACTATACACTTATAATATAGTCACACTGAAGTAGTTCACTCCTTCAGTATTTCTTACCCTTGAAGAGCTGAAGATATTTAGTACTGTTATAGTAAGTCTCTGAGGTACTACACTTTAAACTCTACAGTTACAGTTAGACACACTCAAGAATTTCACTCCTTCAGTGCCTTAACTATATTACAGTACTTCAAGTTCTTTAATATATTATAGTACTTCAAGGTCTTAAATATATTATATTACTTCAAGGTCTTAAGGACAGTATATTACTGTACTTAACCTGGACTATTCACACAGACAGTCTCCATTATATAATTATTATACTATCACCTCAACTAAAATCAGTCCTTTCATTTAAAAAATAATAATATCGAAAATATCCTCATATATTTTTTGTGGTCTTCTTCATTGGATGTAGTTCTTGCTTGGTTACTACAAGTGATAGCAGCCCAGAAGGATTGATTCAGTGAAAGAGAGCATCCAGGTCGAAATCATAATCTTGGGTTTCCTGTACAGATTGTGGCTTTGTGTCAAAGTTGACAGGTGGAGTTGTTTCTTCTACAGGATTTGGTGGTTTGTCAGGGAAGAGAAGCTCCTCAATGAAGGTCTCCAGTTCTTGCTGTTCTTTTGGTGGTTTGTCAGGGAAGAGGAGCTCCTCAATGAAGGTCTCCTGTTCTTGCTGTTCTTTTGGTGGTTTGTCAGGGAAGAGAAGCCCCTGAATGAAGGTCTCCTGTTCTTGCTGTTCTTCTGACTCAGCTGCTGCTCCAGTAGAAACTATAAAGTTGTTTATGTAATTACTTATAAGAGAATCATTGTCAGTAGTGGTTTCCTGACTTGTGACCTTGTTAGATTCCCCATCAGTCTGTACTTCTGGATCAGTTGTGGGAGGTGGCAGTTCCTTGTCACTGCTTGAAACTTCCTCACCTTCCTTCTCCATTCTTTTTTCTTCTCTTTTAGTTTTTTCCTGTTCCTTCTTCTTTTTGCTGTCTTCTAGTTTTTGTTTTTTTCGGGAAATTTCATCCAATAGAGGCTTTTTTCTCTTAACACTACGTTCATAAACAGTTTTACCAGAAGTATCAATCCATCTCATTCCTTGATAGGCATACTCAAAGTTATACCTGGCACTCATTCTCTTGATGCCTATGCCAGAAGTGCTTAAGTGTTTTCCAAAGTCCACAGAATTAGCAAATCGTAGTCCTGCCTCAACTGCGTATTTTGCATACAGTTGAGTTAATTCCATCTGGAAAACAAAATCTTCAGGATCTATGGAAATAAGAATATTTTCCTTCAAGAAGCTTTCAAAGCATTCTTTGCCTGCGTAGTTTCTTTCACATCCAAGGACCACCAGCATGTTCTCCTCGTATTTCTTCATATTGAGGTCTTCCAGCTGGCGACTCTTGTGTTTCAAGATGTTCTTCTGAACTTTCACTTTGTCTTCAACTAAAGCTTATATCTTTGGAGGACAGTTTCTTACCCTCGAAGAGCAGAAGATATTTAGTAATGTTTGAGTAAGTCTCAGAGGAACTTCAACTTAGACTATACACTTATAATATAGTCACACTGAAGGAGTTCACTTCTTCAGTATTTCTTACCCTCGAAGAGCAGAAGATATTTAGTACTGTTATAGTAAGTCTCTGAGGTACTTCAGTTTAGACTATACACTTATAATATAGTCACACTGAAGGAGTGTTTCTTACCCTTGAAGAGCAGAAGATATTTAGTACTGTTATAGTAAGTCTCTGAGGTACTTCACCTTAGACTATACACTTATAATATAGTCACACTGAAGGAGTGTTTCTTACCCTCGAAGAGCAGAAGATATTTAGTACTGTTATAGTAAGTCTCTGAGGTACTTCACCTAAGACTATACACTTATAATATAGTCACACTGAAGAAGTGTTTCTTACCCTCGAAGAGCAGAAGATATTTAGTACTGTTATAGTAAGTCTCTGAGGTACTTCACCTTAGACTATACACTTATAATATAGTCACACTGAAGGAGTGTTTCTTTCCCTCGAAGAGCAGAAGATATTTAGTACTGTTATAGTAAGTCTCTGAGGTACTTCACCTCAGACTATACACTTACAATATAGTCACAATGAAGTAGTTCACTCCTTCAGTATTTCTTACCCTTGAAGAGCTGAAGATATTTAGTACTGTTATAGTAAGTCTCTGAGGTACTACACTTTAAACTATACAGTTACAGTTAGACACACTCAAGAATTTCACTCCTTCAGTGCCTTAACTATATTACAGTACTTCAAGTTCTTTAATATATTATAGTACTTCAAGGTCTTAAATATATTATATTACTTCAAGGTCTTAAGTACAGTATATTACTGTACTTAACCTGGACTATTCACACAGACAGACTCCATTATATAATTATTATACTATCACCTCAACTAAAATCAGTCCTTTCATTTAAAAAATAATAATATCTTCCTAAAAATTTTTAAAAATAAAATTTTCAATTGTGAAAATATCCTCATATATTTTTTGTGGTCTTCTTCATTGGATGTAGTTCTTGCTTGGTTACTACAAGTGATAGCAGCCCAGAAGGATTGATTCAGTGAAAGAGAGCATCCAGGTCGAAATCATAATCTTGGGTTTCCTGTACAGATTGTGGCTTTGTGTCAAAGTTGACAGGTGGAGTTGTTTCTTCTACAGGATTTGGTGGTTTGTCAGGGAAGAGAAGCTCCTCAATGAAGGTCTCCAGTTCTTGCTGTTCTTTTGGTGGTTTGTCAGGGAAGAGGAGCTCCTCAATGAAGGTCTCCTGTTCTTGCTGTTCTTTTGGTGGTTTGTCAGGGAAGAGAAGCCCCTGAATGAAGGTCTCCTGTTCTTGCTGTTCTTCTGACTCAGCTGCTGCTCCAGTAGAAACTATAAAGTTGTTTATGTAATTACTTATAAGAGAATCATTGTCAGTAGTGGTTTCCTGACTTGTGACCTTGTTAGATTCCCCATCAGTCTGTACTTCTGGATCAGTTGTGGGAGGTGGCAGTTCCTTGTCACTGCTTGAAACTTCCTCACCTTCCTTCTCCATTCTTTTTTCTTCTCTTTTAGTTTTTTCCTGTTCCTTCTTCTTTTTGCTGTCTTCTAGTTTTTGTTTTTTTCGGGAAATTTCATCCAATAGAGGCTTTTTTCTCTTAACACTACGTTCATAAACAGTTTTACCAGAAGTATCAATCCATCTCATTCCTTGATAGGCATACTCAAAGTTATACCTGGCACTCATTCTCTTGATGCCTATGCCAGAAGTGCTTAAGTGTTTTCCAAAGTCCACAGAATTAGCAAATCGTAGTCCTGCCTCAACTGCGTATTTTGCATACAGTTGAGTTAATTCCATCTGGAAAACAAAATCTTCAGGATCTATGGAAATAAGAATATTTTCCTTCAAGAAGCTTTCAAAGCATTCTTTGCCTGCGTAGTTTCTTTCACATCCAAGGACCACCAGCATGTTCTCCTCGTATTTCTTCATATTGAGGTCTTCCAGCTGGCGACTCTTGTGTTTCAAGATGTTCTTCTGAACTTTCACTTTGTCTTCAACTAAAGCTTATATCTTTGGTGGACGGTTTCTTACCCTCGAAGAGCAGAAGATATTTAGTAATGTTTGAGTAAGTCTCAGAGGAACTTCAACTTAGACTATACACTTATAATATAGTCACACTGAAGGAGTTCACTTCTTCAGTATTTCTTACCCTCGAAGAGCAGAAGATATTTAGTACTGTTATAGTAAGTCTCTGAGGTACTTCAGTTTAGACTATACACTTATAATATAGTCACACTGAAGGAGTGTTTCTTACCCTTGAAGAGCAGAAGATATTTAGTACTGTTATAGTAAGTCTCTGAGGTACTTCACCTTAGACTATACACTTATAATATAGTCACACTGAAGGAGTGTTTCTTACCCTCGAAGAGCAGAAGATATTTAGTACTGTTATAGTAAGTCTCTGAGGTACTTCACCTAAGACTATACACTTATAATATAGTCACACTGAAGAAGTGTTTCTTACCCTCGAAGAGCAGAAGATATTTAGTACTGTTATAGTAAGTCTCTGAGGTACTTCACCTTAGACTATACACTTATAATATAGTCACACTGAAGGAGTGTTTCTTTCCCTCGAAGAGCAGAAGATATTTAGTACTGTTATAGTAAGTCTCTGAGGTACTTCACCTCAGACTATACACTTACAATATAGTCACAATGAAGTAGTTCACTCCTTCAGTATTTCTTACCCTTGAAGAGCTGAAGATATTTAGTACTGTTATAGTAAGTCTCTGAGGTACTACACTTTAAACTATACAGTTACAGTTAGACACACTCAAGAATTTCACTCCTTCAGTGCCTTAACTATATTACAGTACTTCAAGTTCTTTAATATATTATAGTACTTCAAGGTCTTAAATATATTATATTACTTCAAGGTCTTAAGTACAGTATATTACTGTACTTAACCTGGACTATTCACACAGACAGACTCCATTATATAATTATTATACTATCACCTCAACTAAAATCAGTCCTTTCATTTAAAAAATAATAATATCTTCCTAAAAATTTTTAAAAATAAAATTTTCAATTGTGAAAATATCCTCATATATTTTTTGTGGTCTTCTTCATTGGATGTAGTTCTTGCTTGGTTACTACAAGTGATAGCAGCCCAGAAGGATTGATTCAGTGAAAGAGAGCATCCAGGTCGAAATCATAATCTTGGGTTTCCTGTACAGATTGTGGCTTTGTGTCAAAGTTGACAGGTGGAGTTGTTTCTTCTACAGGATTTGGTGGTTTGTCAGGGAAGAGAAGCTCCTCAATGAAGGTCTCCAGTTCTTGCTGTTCTTTTGGTGGTTTGTCAGGGAAGAGGAGCTCCTCAATGAAGGTCTCCTGTTCTTGCTGTTCTTTTGGTGGTTTGTCAGGGAAGAGAAGCCCCTGAATGAAGGTCTCCTGTTCTTGCTGTTCTTCTGACTCAGCTGCTGCTCCAGTAGAAACTATAAAGTTGTTTATGTAATTACTTATAAGAGAATCATTGTCAGTAGTGGTTTCCTGACTTGTGACCTTGTTAGATTCCCCATCAGTCTGTACTTCTGGATCAGTTGTGGGAGGTGGCAGTTCCTTGTCACTGCTTGAAACTTCCTCACCTTCCTTCTCCATTCTTTTTTCTTCTCTTTTAGTTTTTTCCTGTTCCTTCTTCTTTTTGCTGTCTTCTAGTTTTTGTTTTTTTCGGGAAATTTCATCCAATAGAGGCTTTTTTCTCTTAACACTACGTTCATAAACAGTTTTACCAGAAGTATCAATCCATCTCATTCCTTGATAGGCATACTCAAAGTTATACCTGGCACTCATTCTCTTGATGCCTATGCCAGAAGTGCTTAAGTGTTTTCCAAAGTCCACAGAATTAGCAAATCGTAGTCCTGCCTCAACTGCGTATTTTGCATACAGTTGAGTTAATTCCATCTGGAAAACAAAATCTTCAGGATCTATGGAAATAAGAATATTTTCCTTCAAGAAGCTTTCAAAGCATTCTTTGCCTGCGTAGTTTCTTTCACATCCAAGGACCACCAGCATGTTCTCCTCGTATTTCTTCATATTGAGGTCTTCCAGCTGGCGACTCTTGTGTTTCAAGATGTTCTTCTGAACTTTCACTTTGTCTTCAACTAAAGCTTATATCTTTGGTGGACGGTTTCTTACCCTCGAAGAGCAGAAGATATTTAGTAATGTTTGAGTAAGTCTCAGAGGAACTTCAACTTAGACTATACACTTATAATATAGTCACACTGAAGGAGTTCACTTCTTCAGTATTTCTTACCCTCGAAGAGCAGAAGATATTTAGTACTGTTATAGTAAGTCTCTGAGGTACTTCAGTTTAGACTATACACTTATAATATAGTCACACTGAAGGAGTGTTTCTTACCCTTGAAGAGCAGAAGATATTTAGTACTGTTATAGTAAGTCTCTGAGGTACTTCACCTTAGACTATACACTTATAATATAGTCACACTGAAGGAGTGTTTCTTACCCTCGAAGAGCAGAAGATATTTAGTACTGTTATAGTAAGTCTCTGAGGTACTTCACCTAAGACTATACACTTATAATATAGTCACACTGAAGAAGTGTTTCTTACCCTCGAAGAGCAGAAGATATTTAGTACTGTTATAGTAAGTCTCTGAGGTACTTCACCTTAGACTATACACTTATAATATAGTCACACTGAAGGAGTGTTTCTTTCCCTCGAAGAGCAGAAGATATTTAGTACTGTTATAGTAAGTCTCTGAGGTACTTCACCTCAGACTATACACTTACAATATAGTCACAATGAAGTAGTTCACTCCTTCAGTATTTCTTACCCTTGAAGAGCTGAAGATATTTAGTACTGTTATAGTAAGTCTCTGAGGTACTACACTTTAAACTATACAGTTACAGTTAGACACACTCAAGAATTTCACTCCTTCAGTGCCTTAACTATATTACAGTACTTCAAGTTCTTTAATATATTATAGTACTTCAAGGTCTTAAATATATTATATTACTTCAAGGTCTTAAGTACAGTATATTACTGTACTTAACCTGGACTATTCACACAGACAGACTCCATTATATAATTATTATACTATCACCTCAACTAAAATCAGTCCTTTCATTTAAAAAATAATAATATCTTCCTAAAAATTTTTAAAAATAAAATTTTCAATTGTGAAAATATCCTCATATATTTTTTGTGGTCTTCTTCATTGGATGTAGTTCTTGCTTGGTTACTACAAGTGATAGCAGCCCAGAAGGATTGATTCAGTGAAAGAGAGCATCCAGGTCGAAATCATAATCTTGGGTTTCCTGTACAGATTGTGGCTTTGTGTCAAAGTTGACAGGTGGAGTTGTTTCTTCTACAGGATTTGGTGGTTTGTCAGGGAAGAGAAGCTCCTCAATGAAGGTCTCCAGTTCTTGCTGTTCTTTTGGTGGTTTGTCAGGGAAGAGGAGCTCCTCAATGAAGGTCTCCTGTTCTTGCTGTTCTTTTGGTGGTTTGTCAGGGAAGAGAAGCCCCTGAATGAAGGTCTCCTGTTCTTGCTGTTCTTCTGACTCAGCTGCTGCTCCAGTAGAAACTATAAAGTTGTTTATGTAATTACTTATAAGAGAATCATTGTCAGTAGTGGTTTCCTGACTTGTGACCTTGTTAGATTCCCCATCAGTCTGTACTTCTGGATCAGTTGTGGGAGGTGGCAGTTCCTTGTCACTGCTTGAAACTTCCTCACCTTCCTTCTCCATTCTTTTTTCTTCTCTTTTAGTTTTTTCCTGTTCCTTCTTCTTTTTGCTGTCTTCTAGTTTTTGTTTTTTTCGGGAAATTTCATCCAATAGAGGCTTTTTTCTCTTAACACTACGTTCATAAACAGTTTTACCAGAAGTATCAATCCATCTCATTCCTTGATAGGCATACTCAAAGTTATACCTGGCACTCATTCTCTTGATGCCTATGCCAGAAGTGCTTAAGTGTTTTCCAAAGTCCACAGAATTAGCAAATCGTAGTCCTGCCTCAACTGCGTATTTTGCATACAGTTGAGTTAATTCCATCTGGAAAACAAAATCTTCAGGATCTATGGAAATAAGAATATTTTCCTTCAAGAAGCTTTCAAAGCATTCTTTGCCTGCGTAGTTTCTTTCACATCCAAGGACCACCAGCATGTTCTCCTCGTATTTCTTCATATTGAGGTCTTCCAGCTGGCGACTCTTGTGTTTCAAGATGTTCTTCTGAACTTTCACTTTGTCTTCAACTAAAGCTTATATCTTTGGTGGACGGTTTCTTACCCTCGAAGAGCAGAAGATATTTAGTAATGTTTGAGTAAGTCTCAGAGGAACTTCAACTTAGACTATACACTTATAATATAGTCACACTGAAGGAGTTCACTTCTTCAGTATTTCTTACCCTCGAAGAGCAGAAGATATTTAGTACTGTTATAGTAAGTCTCTGAGGTACTTCAGTTTAGACTATACACTTATAATATAGTCACACTGAAGGAGTGTTTCTTACCCTTGAAGAGCAGAAGATATTTAGTACTGTTATAGTAAGTCTCTGAGGTACTTCACCTTAGACTATACACTTATAATATAGTCACACTGAAGGAGTGTTTCTTACCCTCGAAGAGCAGAAGATATTTAGTACTGTTATAGTAAGTCTCTGAGGTACTTCACCTAAGACTATACACTTATAATATAGTCACACTGAAGAAGTGTTTCTTACCCTCGAAGAGCAGAAGATATTTAGTACTGTTATAGTAAGTCTCTGAGGTACTTCACCTTAGACTATACACTTATAATATAGTCACACTGAAGGAGTGTTTCTTTCCCTCGAAGAGCAGAAGATATTTAGTACTGTTATAGTAAGTCTCTGAGGTACTTCACCTCAGACTATACACTTACAATATAGTCACAATGAAGTAGTTCACTCCTTCAGTATTTCTTACCCTTGAAGAGCTGAAGATATTTAGTACTGTTATAGTAAGTCTCTGAGGTACTACACTTTAAACTATACAGTTACAGTTAGACACACTCAAGAATTTCACTCCTTCAGTGCCTTAACTATATTACAGTACTTCAAGTTCTTTAATATATTATAGTACTTCAAGGTCTTAAATATATTATATTACTTCAAGGTCTTAAGTACAGTATATTACTGTACTTAACCTGGACTATTCACACAGACAGACTCCATTATATAATTATTATACTATCACCTCAACTAAAATCAGTCCTTTCATTTAAAAAATAATAATATCTTCCTAAAAATTTTTAAAAATAAAATTTTCAATTGTGAAAATATCCTCATATATTTTTTGTGGTCTTCTTCATTGGATGTAGTTCTTGCTTGGTTACTACAAGTGATAGCAGCCCAGAAGGATTGATTCAGTGAAAGAGAGCATCCAGGTCGAAATCATAATCTTGGGTTTCCTGTACAGATTGTGGCTTTGTGTCAAAGTTGACAGGTGGAGTTGTTTCTTCTACAGGATTTGGTGGTTTGTCAGGGAAGAGAAGCTCCTCAATGAAGGTCTCCAGTTCTTGCTGTTCTTTTGGTGGTTTGTCAGGGAAGAGGAGCTCCTCAATGAAGGTCTCCTGTTCTTGCTGTTCTTTTGGTGGTTTGTCAGGGAAGAGAAGCCCCTGAATGAAGGTCTCCTGTTCTTGCTGTTCTTCTGACTCAGCTGCTGCTCCAGTAGAAACTATAAAGTTGTTTATGTAATTACTTATAAGAGAATCATTGTCAGTAGTGGTTTCCTGACTTGTGACCTTGTTAGATTCCCCATCAGTCTGTACTTCTGGATCAGTTGTGGGAGGTGGCAGTTCCTTGTCACTGCTTGAAACTTCCTCACCTTCCTTCTCCATTCTTTTTTCTTCTCTTTTAGTTTTTTCCTGTTCCTTCTTCTTTTTGCTGTCTTCTAGTTTTTGTTTTTTTCGGGAAATTTCATCCAATAGAGGCTTTTTTCTCTTAACACTACGTTCATAAACAGTTTTACCAGAAGTATCAATCCATCTCATTCCTTGATAGGCATACTCAAAGTTATACCTGGCACTCATTCTCTTGATGCCTATGCCAGAAGTGCTTAAGTGTTTTCCAAAGTCCACAGAATTAGCAAATCGTAGTCCTGCCTCAACTGCGTATTTTGCATACAGTTGAGTTAATTCCATCTGGAAAACAAAATCTTCAGGATCTATGGAAATAAGAATATTTTCCTTCAAGAAGCTTTCAAAGCATTCTTTGCCTGCGTAGTTTCTTTCACATCCAAGGACCACCAGCATGTTCTCCTCGTATTTCTTCATATTGAGGTCTTCCAGCTGGCGACTCTTGTGTTTCAAGATGTTCTTCTGAACTTTCACTTTGTCTTCAACTAAAGCTTATATCTTTGGTGGACGGTTTCTTACCCTCGAAGAGCAGAAGATATTTAGTAATGTTTGAGTAAGTCTCAGAGGAACTTCAACTTAGACTATACACTTATAATATAGTCACACTGAAGGAGTTCACTTCTTCAGTATTTCTTACCCTCGAAGAGCAGAAGATATTTAGTACTGTTATAGTAAGTCTCTGAGGTACTTCAGTTTAGACTATACACTTATAATATAGTCACACTGAAGGAGTGTTTCTTACCCTTGAAGAGCAGAAGATATTTAGTACTGTTATAGTAAGTCTCTGAGGTACTTCACCTTAGACTATACACTTATAATATAGTCACACTGAAGGAGTGTTTCTTACCCTCGAAGAGCAGAAGATATTTAGTACTGTTATAGTAAGTCTCTGAGGTACTTCACCTAAGACTATACACTTATAATATAGTCACACTGAAGAAGTGTTTCTTACCCTCGAAGAGCAGAAGATATTTAGTACTGTTATAGTAAGTCTCTGAGGTACTTCACCTTAGACTATACACTTATAATATAGTCACACTGAAGGAGTGTTTCTTTCCCTCGAAGAGCAGAAGATATTTAGTACTGTTATAGTAAGTCTCTGAGGTACTTCACCTCAGACTATACACTTACAATATAGTCACAATGAAGTAGTTCACTCCTTCAGTATTTCTTACCCTTGAAGAGCTGAAGATATTTAGTACTGTTATAGTAAGTCTCTGAGGTACTACACTTTAAACTATACAGTTACAGTTAGACACACTCAAGAATTTCACTCCTTCAGTGCCTTAACTATATTACAGTACTTCAAGTTCTTTAATATATTATAGTACTTCAAGGTCTTAAATATATTATATTACTTCAAGGTCTTAAGTACAGTATATTACTGTACTTAACCTGGACTATTCACACAGACAGACTCCATTATATAATTATTATACTATCACCTCAACTAAAATCAGTCCTTTCATTTAAAAAATAATAATATCTTCCTAAAAATTTTTAAAAATAAAATTTTCAATTGTGAAAATATCCTCATATATTTTTTGTGGTCTTCTTCATTGGATGTAGTTCTTGCTTGGTTACTACAAGTGATAGCAGCCCAGAAGGATTGATTCAGTGAAAGAGAGCATCCAGGTCGAAATCATAATCTTGGGTTTCCTGTACAGATTGTGGCTTTGTGTCAAAGTTGACAGGTGGAGTTGTTTCTTCTACAGGATTTGGTGGTTTGTCAGGGAAGAGAAGCTCCTCAATGAAGGTCTCCAGTTCTTGCTGTTCTTTTGGTGGTTTGTCAGGGAAGAGGAGCTCCTCAATGAAGGTCTCCTGTTCTTGCTGTTCTTTTGGTGGTTTGTCAGGGAAGAGAAGCCCCTGAATGAAGGTCTCCTGTTCTTGCTGTTCTTCTGACTCAGCTGCTGCTCCAGTAGAAACTATAAAGTTGTTTATGTAATTACTTATAAGAGAATCATTGTCAGTAGTGGTTTCCTGACTTGTGACCTTGTTAGATTCCCCATCAGTCTGTACTTCTGGATCAGTTGTGGGAGGTGGCAGTTCCTTGTCACTGCTTGAAACTTCCTCACCTTCCTTCTCCATTCTTTTTTCTTCTCTTTTAGTTTTTTCCTGTTCCTTCTTCTTTTTGCTGTCTTCTAGTTTTTGTTTTTTTCGGGAAATTTCATCCAATAGAGGCTTTTTTCTCTTAACACTACGTTCATAAACAGTTTTACCAGAAGTATCAATCCATCTCATTCCTTGATAGGCATACTCAAAGTTATACCTGGCACTCATTCTCTTGATGCCTATGCCAGAAGTGCTTAAGTGTTTTCCAAAGTCCACAGAATTAGCAAATCGTAGTCCTGCCTCAACTGCGTATTTTGCATACAGTTGAGTTAATTCCATCTGGAAAACAAAATCTTCAGGATCTATGGAAATAAGAATATTTTCCTTCAAGAAGCTTTCAAAGCATTCTTTGCCTGCGTAGTTTCTTTCACATCCAAGGACCACCAGCATGTTCTCCTCGTATTTCTTCATATTGAGGTCTTCCAGCTGGCGACTCTTGTGTTTCAAGATGTTCTTCTGAACTTTCACTTTGTCTTCAACTAAAGCTTATATCTTTGGTGGACGGTTTCTTACCCTCGAAGAGCAGAAGATATTTAGTAATGTTTGAGTAAGTCTCAGAGGAACTTCAACTTAGACTATACACTTATAATATAGTCACACTGAAGGAGTTCACTTCTTCAGTATTTCTTACCCTCGAAGAGCAGAAGATATTTAGTACTGTTATAGTAAGTCTCTGAGGTACTTCAGTTTAGACTATACACTTATAATATAGTCACACTGAAGGAGTGTTTCTTACCCTTGAAGAGCAGAAGATATTTAGTACTGTTATAGTAAGTCTCTGAGGTACTTCACCTTAGACTATACACTTATAATATAGTCACACTGAAGGAGTGTTTCTTACCCTCGAAGAGCAGAAGATATTTAGTACTGTTATAGTAAGTCTCTGAGGTACTTCACCTAAGACTATACACTTATAATATAGTCACACTGAAGAAGTGTTTCTTACCCTCGAAGAGCAGAAGATATTTAGTACTGTTATAGTAAGTCTCTGAGGTACTTCACCTTAGACTATACACTTATAATATAGTCACACTGAAGGAGTGTTTCTTTCCCTCGAAGAGCAGAAGATATTTAGTACTGTTATAGTAAGTCTCTGAGGTACTTCACCTCAGACTATACACTTACAATATAGTCACAATGAAGTAGTTCACTCCTTCAGTATTTCTTACCCTTGAAGAGCTGAAGATATTTAGTACTGTTATAGTAAGTCTCTGAGGTACTACACTTTAAACTATACAGTTACAGTTAGACACACTCAAGAATTTCACTCCTTCAGTGCCTTAACTATATTACAGTACTTCAAGTTCTTTAATATATTATAGTACTTCAAGGTCTTAAATATATTATATTACTTCAAGGTCTTAAGTACAGTATATTACTGTACTTAACCTGGACTATTCACACAGACAGACTCCATTATATAATTATTATACTATCACCTCAACTAAAATCAGTCCTTTCATTTAAAAAATAATAATATCTTCCTAAAAATTTTTAAAAATAAAATTTTCAATTGTGAAAATATCCTCATATATTTTTTGTGGTCTTCTTCATTGGATGTAGTTCTTGCTTGGTTACTACAAGTGATAGCAGCCCAGAAGGATTGATTCAGTGAAAGAGAGCATCCAGGTCGAAATCATAATCTTGGGTTTCCTGTACAGATTGTGGCTTTGTGTCAAAGTTGACAGGTGGAGTTGTTTCTTCTACAGGATTTGGTGGTTTGTCAGGGAAGAGAAGCTCCTCAATGAAGGTCTCCAGTTCTTGCTGTTCTTTTGGTGGTTTGTCAGGGAAGAGGAGCTCCTCAATGAAGGTCTCCTGTTCTTGCTGTTCTTTTGGTGGTTTGTCAGGGAAGAGAAGCCCCTGAATGAAGGTCTCCTGTTCTTGCTGTTCTTCTGACTCAGCTGCTGCTCCAGTAGAAACTATAAAGTTGTTTATGTAATTACTTATAAGAGAATCATTGTCAGTAGTGGTTTCCTGACTTGTGACCTTGTTAGATTCCCCATCAGTCTGTACTTCTGGATCAGTTGTGGGAGGTGGCAGTTCCTTGTCACTGCTTGAAACTTCCTCACCTTCCTTCTCCATTCTTTTTTCTTCTCTTTTAGTTTTTTCCTGTTCCTTCTTCTTTTTGCTGTCTTCTAGTTTTTGTTTTTTTCGGGAAATTTCATCCAATAGAGGCTTTTTTCTCTTAACACTACGTTCATAAACAGTTTTACCAGAAGTATCAATCCATCTCATTCCTTGATAGGCATACTCAAAGTTATACCTGGCACTCATTCTCTTGATGCCTATGCCAGAAGTGCTTAAGTGTTTTCCAAAGTCCACAGAATTAGCAAATCGTAGTCCTGCCTCAACTGCGTATTTTGCATACAGTTGAGTTAATTCCATCTGGAAAACAAAATCTTCAGGATCTATGGAAATAAGAATATTTTCCTTCAAGAAGCTTTCAAAGCATTCTTTGCCTGCGTAGTTTCTTTCACATCCAAGGACCACCAGCATGTTCTCCTCGTATTTCTTCATATTGAGGTCTTCCAGCTGGCGACTCTTGTGTTTCAAGATGTTCTTCTGAACTTTCACTTTGTCTTCAACTAAAGCTTATATCTTTGGTGGACGGTTTCTTACCCTCGAAGAGCAGAAGATATTTAGTAATGTTTGAGTAAGTCTCAGAGGAACTTCAACTTAGACTATACACTTATAATATAGTCACACTGAAGGAGTTCACTTCTTCAGTATTTCTTACCCTCGAAGAGCAGAAGATATTTAGTACTGTTATAGTAAGTCTCTGAGGTACTTCAGTTTAGACTATACACTTATAATATAGTCACACTGAAGGAGTGTTTCTTACCCTTGAAGAGCAGAAGATATTTAGTACTGTTATAGTAAGTCTCTGAGGTACTTCACCTTAGACTATACACTTATAATATAGTCACACTGAAGGAGTGTTTCTTACCCTCGAAGAGCAGAAGATATTTAGTACTGTTATAGTAAGTCTCTGAGGTACTTCACCTAAGACTATACACTTATAATATAGTCACACTGAAGAAGTGTTTCTTACCCTCGAAGAGCAGAAGATATTTAGTACTGTTATAGTAAGTCTCTGAGGTACTTCACCTTAGACTATACACTTATAATATAGTCACACTGAAGGAGTGTTTCTTTCCCTCGAAGAGCAGAAGATATTTAGTACTGTTATAGTAAGTCTCTGAGGTACTTCACCTCAGACTATACACTTACAATATAGTCACAATGAAGTAGTTCACTCCTTCAGTATTTCTTACCCTTGAAGAGCTGAAGATATTTAGTACTGTTATAGTAAGTCTCTGAGGTACTACACTTTAAACTATACAGTTACAGTTAGACACACTCAAGAATTTCACTCCTTCAGTGCCTTAACTATATTACAGTACTTCAAGTTCTTTAATATATTATAGTACTTCAAGGTCTTAAATATATTATATTACTTCAAGGTCTTAAGTACAGTATATTACTGTACTTAACCTGGACTATTCACACAGACAGACTCCATTATATAATTATTATACTATCACCTCAACTAAAATCAGTCCTTTCATTTAAAAAATAATAATATCTTCCTAAAAATTTTTAAAAATAAAATTTTCAATTGTGAAAATATCCTCATATATTTTTTGTGGTCTTCTTCATTGGATGTAGTTCTTGCTTGGTTACTACAAGTGATAGCAGCCCAGAAGGATTGATTCAGTGAAAGAGAGCATCCAGGTCGAAATCATAATCTTGGGTTTCCTGTACAGATTGTGGCTTTGTGTCAAAGTTGACAGGTGGAGTTGTTTCTTCTACAGGATTTGGTGGTTTGTCAGGGAAGAGAAGCTCCTCAATGAAGGTCTCCAGTTCTTGCTGTTCTTTTGGTGGTTTGTCAGGGAAGAGGAGCTCCTCAATGAAGGTCTCCTGTTCTTGCTGTTCTTTTGGTGGTTTGTCAGGGAAGAGAAGCCCCTGAATGAAGGTCTCCTGTTCTTGCTGTTCTTCTGACTCAGCTGCTGCTCCAGTAGAAACTATAAAGTTGTTTATGTAATTACTTATAAGAGAATCATTGTCAGTAGTGGTTTCCTGACTTGTGACCTTGTTAGATTCCCCATCAGTCTGTACTTCTGGATCAGTTGTGGGAGGTGGCAGTTCCTTGTCACTGCTTGAAACTTCCTCACCTTCCTTCTCCATTCTTTTTTCTTCTCTTTTAGTTTTTTCCTGTTCCTTCTTCTTTTTGCTGTCTTCTAGTTTTTGTTTTTTTCGGGAAATTTCATCCAATAGAGGCTTTTTTCTCTTAACACTACGTTCATAAACAGTTTTACCAGAAGTATCAATCCATCTCATTCCTTGATAGGCATACTCAAAGTTATACCTGGCACTCATTCTCTTGATGCCTATGCCAGAAGTGCTTAAGTGTTTTCCAAAGTCCACAGAATTAGCAAATCGTAGTCCTGCCTCAACTGCGTATTTTGCATACAGTTGAGTTAATTCCATCTGGAAAACAAAATCTTCAGGATCTATGGAAATAAGAATATTTTCCTTCAAGAAGCTTTCAAAGCATTCTTTGCCTGCGTAGTTTCTTTCACATCCAAGGACCACCAGCATGTTCTCCTCGTATTTCTTCATATTGAGGTCTTCCAGCTGGCGACTCTTGTGTTTCAAGATGTTCTTCTGAACTTTCACTTTGTCTTCAACTAAAGCTTATATCTTTGGTGGACGGTTTCTTACCCTCGAGGAGCAGAAGATATTTAGTAATGTTTGAGTAAGTCTCAGAGGAACTTCAACTTAGACTATACACTTATAATATAGTCACACTGAAGGAGTTCACTTCTTCAGTATTTCTTACCCTCGAAGAGCAGAAGATATTTAGTACTGTTATAGTAAGTCTCTGAGGTACTTCAGTTTAGACTATACACTTATAATATAGTCACACTGAAGGAGTGTTTCTTACCCTTGAAGAGCAGAAGATATTTAGTACTGTTATAGTAAGTCTCTGAGGTACTTCACCTTAGACTATACACTTATAATATAGTCACACTGAAGGAGTGTTTCTTACCCTCGAAGAGCAGAAGATATTTAGTACTGTTATAGTAAGTCTCTGAGGTACTTCACCTAAGACTATACACTTATAATATAGTCACACTGAAGAAGTGTTTCTTACCCTCGAAGAGCAGAAGATATTTAGTACTGTTATAGTAAGTCTCTGAGGTACTTCACCTTAGACTATACACTTATAATATAGTCACACTGAAGGAGTGTTTCTTTCCCTCGAAGAGCAGAAGATATTTAGTACTGTTATAGTAAGTCTCTGAGGTACTTCACCTCAGACTATACACTTACAATATAGTCACAATGAAGTAGTTCACTCCTTCAGTATTTCTTACCCTTGAAGAGCTGAAGATATTTAGTACTGTTATAGTAAGTCTCTGAGGTACTACACTTTAAACTATACAGTTACAGTTAGACACACTCAAGAATTTCACTCCTTCAGTGCCTTAACTATATTACAGTACTTCAAGTTCTTTAATATATTATAGTACTTCAAGGTCTTAAATATATTATATTACTTCAAGGTCTTAAGTACAGTATATTACTGTACTTAACCTGGACTATTCACACAGACAGACTCCATTATATAATTATTATACTATCACCTCAACTAAAATCAGTCCTTTCATTTAAAAAATAATAATATCTTCCTAAAAATTTTTAAAAATAAAATTTTCAATTGTGAAAATATCCTCATATATTTTTTGTGGTCTTCTTCATTGGATGTAGTTCTTGCTTGGTTACTACAAGTGATAGCAGCCCAGAAGGATTGATTCAGTGAAAGAGAGCATCCAGGTCGAAATCATAATCTTGGGTTTCCTGTACAGATTGTGGCTTTGTGTCAAAGTTGACAGGTGGAGTTGTTTCTTCTACAGGATTTGGTGGTTTGTCAGGGAAGAGAAGCTCCTCAATGAAGGTCTCCAGTTCTTGCTGTTCTTTTGGTGGTTTGTCAGGGAAGAGGAGCTCCTCAATGAAGGTCTCCTGTTCTTGCTGTTCTTTTGGTGGTTTGTCAGGGAAGAGAAGCCCCTGAATGAAGGTCTCCTGTTCTTGCTGTTCTTCTGACTCAGCTGCTGCTCCAGTAGAAACTATAAAGTTGTTTATGTAATTACTTATAAGAGAATCATTGTCAGTAGTGGTTTCCTGACTTGTGACCTTGTTAGATTCCCCATCAGTCTGTACTTCTGGATCAGTTGTGGGAGGTGGCAGTTCCTTGTCACTGCTTGAAACTTCCTCACCTTCCTTCTCCATTCTTTTTTCTTCTCTTTTAGTTTTTTCCTGTTCCTTCTTCTTTTTGCTGTCTTCTAGTTTTTGTTTTTTTCGGGAAATTTCATCCAATAGAGGCTTTTTTCTCTTAACACTACGTTCATAAACAGTTTTACCAGAAGTATCAATCCATCTCATTCCTTGATAGGCATACTCAAAGTTATACCTGGCACTCATTCTCTTGATGCCTATGCCAGAAGTGCTTAAGTGTTTTCCAAAGTCCACAGAATTAGCAAATCGTAGTCCTGCCTCAACTGCGTATTTTGCATACAGTTGAGTTAATTCCATCTGGAAAACAAAATCTTCAGGATCTATGGAAATAAGAATATTTTCCTTCAAGAAGCTTTCAAAGCATTCTTTGCCTGCGTAGTTTCTTTCACATCCAAGGACCACCAGCATGTTCTCCTCGTATTTCTTCATATTGAGGTCTTCCAGCTGGCGACTCTTGTGTTTCAAGATGTTCTTCTGAACTTTCACTTTGTCTTCAACTAAAGCTTATATCTTTGGTGGACGGTTTCTTACCCTCGAGGAGCAGAAGATATTTAGTAATGTTTGAGTAAGTCTCAGAGGAACTTCAACTTAGACTATACACTTATAATATAGTCACACTGAAGGAGTTCACTTCTTCAGTATTTCTTACCCTCGAAGAGCAGAAGATATTTAGTACTGTTATAGTAAGTCTCTGAGGTACTTCAGTTTAGACTATACACTTATAATATAGTCACACTGAAGGAGTGTTTCTTACCCTTGAAGAGCAGAAGATATTTAGTACTGTTATAGTAAGTCTCTGAGGTACTTCACCTTAGACTATACACTTATAATATAGTCACACTGAAGGAGTGTTTCTTACCCTCGAAGAGCAGAAGATATTTAGTACTGTTATAGTAAGTCTCTGAGGTACTTCACCTAAGACTATACACTTATAATATAGTCACACTGAAGAAGTGTTTCTTACCCTCGAAGAGCAGAAGATATTTAGTACTGTTATAGTAAGTCTCTGAGGTACTTCACCTTAGACTATACACTTATAATATAGTCACACTGAAGGAGTGTTTCTTTCCCTCGAAGAGCAGAAGATATTTAGTACTGTTATAGTAAGTCTCTGAGGTACTTCACCTCAGACTATACACTTACAATATAGTCACAATGAAGTAGTTCACTCCTTCAGTATTTCTTACCCTTGAAGAGCTGAAGATATTTAGTACTGTTATAGTAAGTCTCTGAGGTACTACACTTTAAACTATACAGTTACAGTTAGACACACTCAAGAATTTCACTCCTTCAGTGCCTTAACTATATTACAGTACTTCAAGTTCTTTAATATATTATAGTACTTCAAGGTCTTAAATATATTATATTACTTCAAGGTCTTAAGTACAGTATATTACTGTACTTAACCTGGACTATTCACACAGACAGACTCCATTATATAATTATTATACTATCACCTCAACTAAAATCAGTCCTTTCATTTAAAAAATAATAATATCTTCCTAAAAATTTTTAAAAATAAAATTTTCAATTGTGAAAATATCCTCATATATTTTTTGTGGTCTTCTTCATTGGATGTAGTTCTTGCTTGGTTACTACAAGTGATAGCAGCCCAGAAGGATTGATTCAGTGAAAGAGAGCATCCAGGTCGAAATCATAATCTTGGGTTTCCTGTACAGATTGTGGCTTTGTGTCAAAGTTGACAGGTGGAGTTGTTTCTTCTACAGGATTTGGTGGTTTGTCAGGGAAGAGAAGCTCCTCAATGAAGGTCTCCAGTTCTTGCTGTTCTTTTGGTGGTTTGTCAGGGAAGAGGAGCTCCTCAATGAAGGTCTCCTGTTCTTGCTGTTCTTTTGGTGGTTTGTCAGGGAAGAGAAGCCCCTGAATGAAGGTCTCCTGTTCTTGCTGTTCTTCTGACTCAGCTGCTGCTCCAGTAGAAACTATAAAGTTGTTTATGTAATTACTTATAAGAGAATCATTGTCAGTAGTGGTTTCCTGACTTGTGACCTTGTTAGATTCCCCATCAGTCTGTACTTCTGGATCAGTTGTGGGAGGTGGCAGTTCCTTGTCACTGCTTGAAACTTCCTCACCTTCCTTCTCCATTCTTTTTTCTTCTCTTTTAGTTTTTTCCTGTTCCTTCTTCTTTTTGCTGTCTTCTAGTTTTTGTTTTTTTCGGGAAATTTCATCCAATAGAGGCTTTTTTCTCTTAACACTACGTTCATAAACAGTTTTACCAGAAGTATCAATCCATCTCATTCCTTGATAGGCATACTCAAAGTTATACCTGGCACTCATTCTCTTGATGCCTATGCCAGAAGTGCTTAAGTGTTTTCCAAAGTCCACAGAATTAGCAAATCGTAGTCCTGCCTCAACTGCGTATTTTGCATACAGTTGAGTTAATTCCATCTGGAAAACAAAATCTTCAGGATCTATGGAAATAAGAATATTTTCCTTCAAGAAGCTTTCAAAGCATTCTTTGCCTGCGTAGTTTCTTTCACATCCAAGGACCACCAGCATGTTCTCCTCGTATTTCTTCATATTGAGGTCTTCCAGCTGGCGACTCTTGTGTTTCAAGATGTTCTTCTGAACTTTCACTTTGTCTTCAACTAAAGCTTATATCTTTGGTGGACGGTTTCTTACCCTCGAAGAGCAGAAGATATTTAGTAATGTTTGAGTAAGTCTCAGAGGAACTTCAACTTAGACTATACACTTATAATATAGTCACACTGAAGGAGTTCACTTCTTCAGTATTTCTTACCCTCGAAGAGCAGAAGATATTTAGTACTGTTATAGTAAGTCTCTGAGGTACTTCAGTTTAGACTATACACTTATAATATAGTCACACTGAAGGAGTGTTTCTTACCCTTGAAGAGCAGAAGATATTTAGTACTGTTATAGTAAGTCTCTGAGGTACTTCACCTTAGACTATACACTTATAATATAGTCACACTGAAGGAGTGTTTCTTACCCTCGAAGAGCAGAAGATATTTAGTACTGTTATAGTAAGTCTCTGAGGTACTTCACCTAAGACTATACACTTATAATATAGTCACACTGAAGAAGTGTTTCTTACCCTCGAAGAGCAGAAGATATTTAGTACTGTTATAGTAAGTCTCTGAGGTACTTCACCTTAGACTATACACTTATAATATAGTCACACTGAAGGAGTGTTTCTTTCCCTCGAAGAGCAGAAGATATTTAGTACTGTTATAGTAAGTCTCTGAGGTACTTCACCTCAGACTATACACTTACAATATAGTCACAATGAAGTAGTTCACTCCTTCAGTATTTCTTACCCTTGAAGAGCTGAAGATATTTAGTACTGTTATAGTAAGTCTCTGAGGTACTACACTTTAAACTATACAGTTACAGTTAGACACACTCAAGAATTTCACTCCTTCAGTGCCTTAACTATATTACAGTACTTCAAGTTCTTTAATATATTATAGTACTTCAAGGTCTTAAATATATTATATTACTTCAAGGTCTTAAGTACAGTATATTACTGTACTTAACCTGGACTATTCACACAGACAGACTCCATTATATAATTATTATACTATCACCTCAACTAAAATCAGTCCTTTCATTTAAAAAATAATAATATCTTCCTAAAAATTTTTAAAAATAAAATTTTCAATTGTGAAAATATCCTCATATATTTTTTGTGGTCTTCTTCATTGGATGTAGTTCTTGCTTGGTTACTACAAGTGATAGCAGCCCAGAAGGATTGATTCAGTGAAAGAGAGCATCCAGGTCGAAATCATAATCTTGGGTTTCCTGTACAGATTGTGGCTTTGTGTCAAAGTTGACAGGTGGAGTTGTTTCTTCTACAGGATTTGGTGGTTTGTCAGGGAAGAGAAGCTCCTCAATGAAGGTCTCCAGTTCTTGCTGTTCTTTTGGTGGTTTGTCAGGGAAGAGGAGCTCCTCAATGAAGGTCTCCTGTTCTTGCTGTTCTTTTGGTGGTTTGTCAGGGAAGAGAAGCCCCTGAATGAAGGTCTCCTGTTCTTGCTGTTCTTCTGACTCAGCTGCTGCTCCAGTAGAAACTATAAAGTTGTTTATGTAATTACTTATAAGAGAATCATTGTCAGTAGTGGTTTCCTGACTTGTGACCTTGTTAGATTCCCCATCAGTCTGTACTTCTGGATCAGTTGTGGGAGGTGGCAGTTCCTTGTCACTGCTTGAAACTTCCTCACCTTCCTTCTCCATTCTTTTTTCTTCTCTTTTAGTTTTTTCCTGTTCCTTCTTCTTTTTGCTGTCTTCTAGTTTTTGTTTTTTTCGGGAAATTTCATCCAATAGAGGCTTTTTTCTCTTAACACTACGTTCATAAACAGTTTTACCAGAAGTATCAATCCATCTCATTCCTTGATAGGCATACTCAAAGTTATACCTGGCACTCATTCTCTTGATGCCTATGCCAGAAGTGCTTAAGTGTTTTCCAAAGTCCACAGAATTAGCAAATCGTAGTCCTGCCTCAACTGCGTATTTTGCATACAGTTGAGTTAATTCCATCTGGAAAACAAAATCTTCAGGATCTATGGAAATAAGAATATTTTCCTTCAAGAAGCTTTCAAAGCATTCTTTGCCTGCGTAGTTTCTTTCACATCCAAGGACCACCAGCATGTTCTCCTCGTATTTCTTCATATTGAGGTCTTCCAGCTGGCGACTCTTGTGTTTCAAGATGTTCTTCTGAACTTTCACTTTGTCTTCAACTAAAGCTTATATCTTTGGTGGACGGTTTCTTACCCTCGAAGAGCAGAAGATATTTAGTAATGTTTGAGTAAGTCTCAGAGGAACTTCAACTTAGACTATACACTTATAATATAGTCACACTGAAGGAGTTCACTTCTTCAGTATTTCTTACCCTCGAAGAGCAGAAGATATTTAGTACTGTTATAGTAAGTCTCTGAGGTACTTCAGTTTAGACTATACACTTATAATATAGTCACACTGAAGGAGTGTTTCTTACCCTTGAAGAGCAGAAGATATTTAGTACTGTTATAGTAAGTCTCTGAGGTACTTCACCTTAGACTATACACTTATAATATAGTCACACTGAAGGAGTGTTTCTTACCCTCGAAGAGCAGAAGATATTTAGTACTGTTATAGTAAGTCTCTGAGGTACTTCACCTAAGACTATACACTTATAATATAGTCACACTGAAGAAGTGTTTCTTACCCTCGAAGAGCAGAAGATATTTAGTACTGTTATAGTAAGTCTCTGAGGTACTTCACCTTAGACTATACACTTATAATATAGTCACACTGAAGGAGTGTTTCTTTCCCTCGAAGAGCAGAAGATATTTAGTACTGTTATAGTAAGTCTCTGAGGTACTTCACCTCAGACTATACACTTACAATATAGTCACAATGAAGTAGTTCACTCCTTCAGTATTTCTTACCCTTGAAGAGCTGAAGATATTTAGTACTGTTATAGTAAGTCTCTGAGGTACTACACTTTAAACTATACAGTTACAGTTAGACACACTCAAGAATTTCACTCCTTCAGTGCCTTAACTATATTACAGTACTTCAAGTTCTTTAATATATTATAGTACTTCAAGGTCTTAAATATATTATATTACTTCAAGGTCTTAAGTACAGTATATTACTGTACTTAACCTGGACTATTCACACAGACAGACTCCATTATATAATTATTATACTATCACCTCAACTAAAATCAGTCCTTTCATTTAAAAAATAATAATATCTTCCTAAAAATTTTTAAAAATAAAATTTTCAATTGTGAAAATATCCTCATATATTTTTTGTGGTCTTCTTCATTGGATGTAGTTCTTGCTTGGTTACTACAAGTGATAGCAGCCCAGAAGGATTGATTCAGTGAAAGAGAGCATCCAGGTCGAAATCATAATCTTGGGTTTCCTGTACAGATTGTGGCTTTGTGTCAAAGTTGACAGGTGGAGTTGTTTCTTCTACAGGATTTGGTGGTTTGTCAGGGAAGAGAAGCTCCTCAATGAAGGTCTCCAGTTCTTGCTGTTCTTTTGGTGGTTTGTCAGGGAAGAGGAGCTCCTCAATGAAGGTCTCCTGTTCTTGCTGTTCTTTTGGTGGTTTGTCAGGGAAGAGAAGCCCCTGAATGAAGGTCTCCTGTTCTTGCTGTTCTTCTGACTCAGCTGCTGCTCCAGTAGAAACTATAAAGTTGTTTATGTAATTACTTATAAGAGAATCATTGTCAGTAGTGGTTTCCTGACTTGTGACCTTGTTAGATTCCCCATCAGTCTGTACTTCTGGATCAGTTGTGGGAGGTGGCAGTTCCTTGTCACTGCTTGAAACTTCCTCACCTTCCTTCTCCATTCTTTTTTCTTCTCTTTTAGTTTTTTCCTGTTCCTTCTTCTTTTTGCTGTCTTCTAGTTTTTGTTTTTTTCGGGAAATTTCATCCAATAGAGGCTTTTTTCTCTTAACACTACGTTCATAAACAGTTTTACCAGAAGTATCAATCCATCTCATTCCTTGATAGGCATACTCAAAGTTATACCTGGCACTCATTCTCTTGATGCCTATGCCAGAAGTGCTTAAGTGTTTTCCAAAGTCCACAGAATTAGCAAATCGTAGTCCTGCCTCAACTGCGTATTTTGCATACAGTTGAGTTAATTCCATCTGGAAAACAAAATCTTCAGGATCTATGGAAATAAGAATATTTTCCTTCAAGAAGCTTTCAAAGCATTCTTTGCCTGCGTAGTTTCTTTCACATCCAAGGACCACCAGCATGTTCTCCTCGTATTTCTTCATATTGAGGTCTTCCAGCTGGCGACTCTTGTGTTTCAAGATGTTCTTCTGAACTTTCACTTTGTCTTCAACTAAAGCTTATATCTTTGGTGGACGGTTTCTTACCCTCGAAGAGCAGAAGATATTTAGTAATGTTTGAGTAAGTCTCAGAGGAACTTCAACTTAGACTATACACTTATAATATAGTCACACTGAAGGAGTTCACTTCTTCAGTATTTCTTACCCTCGAAGAGCAGAAGATATTTAGTACTGTTATAGTAAGTCTCTGAGGTACTTCAGTTTAGACTATACACTTATAATATAGTCACACTGAAGGAGTGTTTCTTACCCTTGAAGAGCAGAAGATATTTAGTACTGTTATAGTAAGTCTCTGAGGTACTTCACCTTAGACTATACACTTATAATATAGTCACACTGAAGGAGTGTTTCTTACCCTCGAAGAGCAGAAGATATTTAGTACTGTTATAGTAAGTCTCTGAGGTACTTCACCTAAGACTATACACTTATAATATAGTCACACTGAAGAAGTGTTTCTTACCCTCGAAGAGCAGAAGATATTTAGTACTGTTATAGTAAGTCTCTGAGGTACTTCACCTTAGACTATACACTTATAATATAGTCACACTGAAGGAGTGTTTCTTTCCCTCGAAGAGCAGAAGATATTTAGTACTGTTATAGTAAGTCTCTGAGGTACTTCACCTCAGACTATACACTTACAATATAGTCACAATGAAGTAGTTCACTCCTTCAGTATTTCTTACCCTTGAAGAGCTGAAGATATTTAGTACTGTTATAGTAAGTCTCTGAGGTACTACACTTTAAACTATACAGTTACAGTTAGACACACTCAAGAATTTCACTCCTTCAGTGCCTTAACTATATTACAGTACTTCAAGTTCTTTAATATATTATAGTACTTCAAGGTCTTAAATATATTATATTACTTCAAGGTCTTAAGTACAGTATATTACTGTACTTAACCTGGACTATTCACACAGACAGACTCCATTATATAATTATTATACTATCACCTCAACTAAAATCAGTCCTTTCATTTAAAAAATAATAATATCTTCCTAAAAATTTTTAAAAATAAAATTTTCAATTGTGAAAATATCCTCATATATTTTTTGTGGTCTTCTTCATTGGATGTAGTTCTTGCTTGGTTACTACAAGTGATAGCAGCCCAGAAGGATTGATTCAGTGAAAGAGAGCATCCAGGTCGAAATCATAATCTTGGGTTTCCTGTACAGATTGTGGCTTTGTGTCAAAGTTGACAGGTGGAGTTGTTTCTTCTACAGGATTTGGTGGTTTGTCAGGGAAGAGAAGCTCCTCAATGAAGGTCTCCAGTTCTTGCTGTTCTTTTGGTGGTTTGTCAGGGAAGAGGAGCTCCTCAATGAAGGTCTCCTGTTCTTGCTGTTCTTTTGGTGGTTTGTCAGGGAAGAGAAGCCCCTGAATGAAGGTCTCCTGTTCTTGCTGTTCTTCTGACTCAGCTGCTGCTCCAGTAGAAACTATAAAGTTGTTTATGTAATTACTTATAAGAGAATCATTGTCAGTAGTGGTTTCCTGACTTGTGACCTTGTTAGATTCCCCATCAGTCTGTACTTCTGGATCAGTTGTGGGAGGTGGCAGTTCCTTGTCACTGCTTGAAACTTCCTCACCTTCCTTCTCCATTCTTTTTTCTTCTCTTTTAGTTTTTTCCTGTTCCTTCTTCTTTTTGCTGTCTTCTAGTTTTTGTTTTTTTCGGGAAATTTCATCCAATAGAGGCTTTTTTCTCTTAACACTACGTTCATAAACAGTTTTACCAGAAGTATCAATCCATCTCATTCCTTGATAGGCATACTCAAAGTTATACCTGGCACTCATTCTCTTGATGCCTATGCCAGAAGTGCTTAAGTGTTTTCCAAAGTCCACAGAATTAGCAAATCGTAGTCCTGCCTCAACTGCGTATTTTGCATACAGTTGAGTTAATTCCATCTGGAAAACAAAATCTTCAGGATCTATGGAAATAAGAATATTTTCCTTCAAGAAGCTTTCAAAGCATTCTTTGCCTGCGTAGTTTCTTTCACATCCAAGGACCACCAGCATGTTCTCCTCGTATTTCTTCATATTGAGGTCTTCCAGCTGGCGACTCTTGTGTTTCAAGATGTTCTTCTGAACTTTCACTTTGTCTTCAACTAAAGCTTATATCTTTGGTGGACGGTTTCTTACCCTCGAGGAGCAGAAGATATTTAGTAATGTTTGAGTAAGTCTCAGAGGAACTTCAACTTAGACTATACACTTATAATATAGTCACACTGAAGGAGTTCACTTCTTCAGTATTTCTTACCCTCGAAGAGCAGAAGATATTTAGTACTGTTATAGTAAGTCTCTGAGGTACTTCAGTTTAGACTATACACTTATAATATAGTCACACTGAAGGAGTGTTTCTTACCCTTGAAGAGCAGAAGATATTTAGTACTGTTATAGTAAGTCTCTGAGGTACTTCACCTTAGACTATACACTTATAATATAGTCACACTGAAGGAGTGTTTCTTACCCTCGAAGAGCAGAAGATATTTAGTACTGTTATAGTAAGTCTCTGAGGTACTTCACCTAAGACTATACACTTATAATATAGTCACACTGAAGAAGTGTTTCTTACCCTCGAAGAGCAGAAGATATTTAGTACTGTTATAGTAAGTCTCTGAGGTACTTCACCTTAGACTATACACTTATAATATAGTCACACTGAAGGAGTGTTTCTTTCCCTCGAAGAGCAGAAGATATTTAGTACTGTTATAGTAAGTCTCTGAGGTACTTCACCTCAGACTATACACTTACAATATAGTCACAATGAAGTAGTTCACTCCTTCAGTATTTCTTACCCTTGAAGAGCTGAAGATATTTAGTACTGTTATAGTAAGTCTCTGAGGTACTACACTTTAAACTATACAGTTACAGTTAGACACACTCAAGAATTTCACTCCTTCAGTGCCTTAACTATATTACAGTACTTCAAGTTCTTTAATATATTATAGTACTTCAAGGTCTTAAATATATTATATTACTTCAAGGTCTTAAGTACAGTATATTACTGTACTTAACCTGGACTATTCACACAGACAGACTCCATTATATAATTATTATACTATCACCTCAACTAAAATCAGTCCTTTCATTTAAAAAATAATAATATCTTCCTAAAAATTTTTAAAAATCCAATTGTGAAAATATCCTCATATATTTTTTGTGGTCTTCTTCATTGGATGTAGTTCTTGCTTGGTTACTACAAGTGATAGCAGCCCAGAAGGATTGATTCAGTGAAAGAGAGCATCCAGGTCGAAATCATAATCTTGGGTTTCCTGTACAGATTGTGGCTTTGTGTCAAAGTTGACAGGTGGAGTTGTTTCTTCTACAGGATTTGGTGGTTTGTCAGGGAAGAGAAGCTCCTCAATGAAGGTCTCCAGTTCTTGCTGTTCTTTTGGTGGTTTGTCAGGGAAGAGGAGCTCCTCAATGAAGGTCTCCTGTTCTTGCTGTTCTTTTGGTGGTTTGTCAGGGAAGAGAAGCCCCTGAATGAAGGTCTCCTGTTCTTGCTGTTCTTCTGACTCAGCTGCTGCTCCAGTAGAAACTATAAAGTTGTTTATGTAATTACTTATAAGAGAATCATTGTCAGTAGTGGTTTCCTGACTTGTGACCTTGTTAGATTCCCCATCAGTCTGTACTTCTGGATCAGTTGTGGGAGGTGGCAGTTCCTTGTCACTGCTTGAAACTTCCTCACCTTCCTTCTCCATTCTTTTTTCTTCTCTTTTAGTTTTTTCCTGTTCCTTCTTCTTTTTGCTGTCTACTAGTTTTTGTTTTTTTCGGGAAATTTCATCCAATAGAGGCTTTTTTCTCTTAACACTACGTTCATAAATAGTTTTACCAGAAGTATCAATCCATCTCATTCCTTGATAGGCATACTCAAAGTTATACCTGGCACTCATTCTCTTGATGCCTATGCCAGAAGTGCTTAAGTGTTTTCCAAAGTCCATAGAATTAGCAAATCGTAGTCCTGCCTCAACTGCGTATTTTGCATACAGTTGAGTTAATTCCATCTGGAAAACAAAATCTTCAGGATCTGTGGAAATAAGAATATTTTCCTTCAAGAAGCTTTCAAAGCATTCTTTGCCTGAGTAGTTTCTTTCATATCCAAGGACCACCAGCATGTTCTCCTCGTATTTCTTCATATTGAGGTCTTCCAGCTGGCGACTCTTGTGTTTCAAGATGTTCTTCTGAACTTTCACTTTGTCTTCAACTAAAGCTTATATCTTTGGAGGACGGTTTCTTTCCCTCGAAGAGCAGAAGATATTTAGTAATGTTTGAGTAAGTCTCAGAGGAACTTCAACTTAGACTATACACTTATAATATAGTCACACTGAAGGAGTTAACTTCTTCAGTATTTCTTACCCTCTGAGGTACTTCACCTTAGACTATACACTTATAATATAGTCACACTGAAGGAGTGTTTCTTACCCTCGAAGAGCAGAAGATATTTAGTACTCTTATAGTAAGTCTCTGAGGTACTTCACCTTAGACTATACACTTATAATATAGTCACTCTGAAGGAGTGTTTCAGTACTGTTATAGTAAGTCTCTGAGGTACTTCACCGTAGACTATACATTTATAATATAGTCACACTGAAGGAGTGTTTCTTTCCCTCGAAGAGCAGAAGTTATTTAGTACTGTTATATTAAGTCTCTGAGGTACTTCACCTCAGACTATACACTTATAATATAGTCACACTGAAGTAGTTCACTCCTTCAGTATTTCTTACCCTTGAAGAGCTGAAGATATTTAGTACTGTTATAGTAAGTCTCTGAGGTACTACACTTTAAACTCTACAGTTACAGTTAGACACACTCAAGAATTTCACTCCTTCAGTGCCTTAACTATATTACAGTACTTCAAGTTCTTTAATATATTATAGTACTTCAAGGTCTTAAATATATTATATTACTTCAAGGTCTTAAGTACAGTATATTACTGTACTTAACCTGGACTATTCACACAGACAGTCTCCATTATATAATTATTATACTATCACCTCAACTAAAATCAGTCCTTTCATTTAAAAAATAATAATATCTTCCTAAAATTTAAAATAAAATTTTCAATTGTGATATCCTCATATATTTTTGTTATCTTCTTCATTGGATGGTAGTTCTTTGCTTGCTACCTTACAAAGTGATATAGTCTGTAAGGATTGATTCAGTTGAAAGAGCATTCCAGGTCTATCCATTAATCCTTGGGTTTCCTGTACCAGATTGTGGTTTTGTGTCAAAGTTTTTGACAGGTTGGAGTTGTTTCTTCTTACAGGATTTTTTTGGTGGTTTGTCCAGGAAGAGAAGCTCTCAATGAAGGTTCCTTCCAGTTCTTGCTGTTCTGGTGGTTTGTCATTGGTTATGAGCTCCTCAATGAAGGTCTCCTGTTCTTGCTGTTCTTTGGTGGTTTGTCAGTTACCAAGCTCTGAATGAAGGTCTCCTGTTCTTGCTGTTCTTCTGAACTCAGCTGCTGCCCAGTAGAAACTATAAAGTTGTTTATAATTACTTATAAAGAACTAGCTGGTCAGTAGTGGCTCTGACTGTGGAACCTTGTTAGATCTCCCCAATCCAGTCCTGCATTTCCTTGGATCAGCTGTGGGAAGGCAGTTCCTTCACTGCTTGGACCTTCCTGGGCCTTCCTCCTTCTCCATTCTCTTCTCTTTCAGTTTTTCCCGTTCCTTCTTCTTTTGGTCGCTCTCTAGTGTTTCCTTTCGGGATTTCATCCAATAGAAGGCTCTTTAACACGTTCATTAAACAGTACCAGAAGTATCCAAATCCATCTCATTCCTTGGATAGGCCATAATTAAAGTTAATTACCTGGCACTCATTCTTTGATGCCTATGCCAGAAGTGCCTTAAAGTGTTTCCAAAGTTCCAAGAATTAGCAAATCGTGAGTCCCGCCTCAACTGGCGATTTTGCATACAGTTGAGTTAATTCCATCTGAAAACAAAATTCTTCAGGATCTGTGGAAATAAGAATATTTTCCTTCTTCAAGAAGCTTTCTAGCATTCTTTGCCTGAGTAAGTTTCTTTTTCATATCTGAAGGACCAATTGAGCATGTTCTCCTCAGTATTTCTTCTTCATATTGAGGTCTTCCAGCTGGCGACTCTGTGTTTCAAGATGTTCTTCTGAACTTTACATACTTTGTCTTCTCTAAAGCAACTTATATATCTTTGGATGGACTGGCTTTCTTTCCCCTCGAAGAGCAGAAGATATTTAGTAATGTCGAGTAAGTCTCAGAGGAAACTTCTTCAACTTAGACTATGTTAACTTTATAATTATAGCTCACACTGAAGGAGTTAACTTTTCAGTATTTCATCCTCTAAGAGCAGAAGATATTTATACTGTTATAGTAAGTGTTCTGAAGGTGTTCTTGAGCTTTAGACTATACACTTTATAATATAGTCACACTGAAGGAGTGTTTTTACCCTTGAAGACAGAAGATATTTAGTACTGGTTATAGTAAGTCTTCTGATAATTTCCACCTTAGACTATACACTTATAATAGTTCACACTGAAGGAGTGTTTCTAACCTCAAGAGCAGAAGATATTTAGTACTGTTATAGTAAGTCTCTGAGGTGTACTTCACCTTTAGACTCATACACTTATAATATAGTCACCTGGAAGGAGTGTTTCAGTACTGTTAATAGGTAAGTCTTCTGAGGTACTCTCACCGTTAGACTAATACATTTATAATATACACTGAAGGAGCAGTTTTCCTCTAAGAGCAGAAGTTATTTAGTACTGTTATATTGGGTCTCTGAAGGTACTTCACCTCAGGACTATACACTTATAATATAGGTCACACTTGAAGTAGTTCACCTTCAGCATTTCTTACCCTTGAAGAGCTTGGAAGATAATAGCACAGCATAGTGTCTCTGAGGTACCTACACCTAAACCTCTACAGTTAACAGGCATAGACACACTCAAGAATTTCACTCCTTCAGTGCTCAACTATATTACAGTTACTTCAAGTTCTTTAATATATTATAGTACTTCAAGGTCTTATATATTATATTACTTCAAGGTCTTAAGTACAGTTATATTACTGTACCTTAACCTGGACTATTCACACAGACAGTGTCCATAATATAATTCACATAATTAATCACCTCAACTACTAAAATCAGTCCTTTTCATTTAAAAAAATAATAATATCGATATCCTCATATTTTGTTGTCTTCTTCAAGGTGGATGTGTTTCTTTGCCTTGGTTACTAACAAGTGATAGCTGCCCAGAAGGATTGATTTCAGTGAGAGAGCATCCAGGTTCGAACCAATAATTCTTGGTTTCTGTAACAAATTCTGGGTCGTCAAAGTTGACAGGTGGACTTGTTTCTTCTACCCAGGATGTAGTTGATTGTAATATAGCTCCTCAATGAAGGTCTCCAGTCATGTTCTTTTTGGTGGTTTGTCAAGGAAGAGGAGCTTCCTCAATGAAGGTGTCCTGTTCTTGCTGTTCTTGGTAGTTTGTCAGGGAAGAGAAGCCCTGAATGAAGGTCTCCTGTTCTTTGCTGTTCTCTGACTCAGCTGTTGCCCAAGTAGAAACTATAGTTGTTCATGTAATTACTTATAAGAGAATCATTGTCAGTAGTGGTTTCCTGATTCTGGAGACCTTGTTAGATTCCCCATCATTCTGTACTTCTGGATCAGTTAGAGGTGGCAGTTCCTTGTCACTGCTTGAATCTTCTCACCTTCCTTCTCCATTCTTTTTTTCTTCTCTCTTTAGTTTTTCCTGTTCCTTCTTCTTTTTGGGTTGGTCTACTGTTTTTGTTTTTTAAATTTATCCAATAGAGTGCTTTTTCTCTAACACTACGTTCATAAATAGTTTTACCAGAAGTATCAATCCATCTCATTCCTTGATAGGCATACCAAAGTTATACTGCACTCATTCTCTGATGCCTATGCCAGAAGTGCTAAGTGTTTTCCAAAGTCCATAGAATAGCAACAGTCCTGGCCCTCAACTGGCGCATTTTTGCATACACAGTTGGAGTTATTTCCATCTGGAAAACAAAATCTTCAGGATCTCAGGAATAAGAATATTTTCCTTCAAGAAGCTTTTTCAAAGCATTCTTTTTGCCTGAGAAGGGTTTCTCTTTTTCATATCCAAGGACCACCAGCATGTTCTCCTCGTATTTCTTCATATTGAGGTCTTCCAGCTGGCGACTCTTATGTTTCAAGATGTTCTTCTGAACTTCACTTTGTCTTCAACTAAAGCTTATCTTTGGAGGACGGTTTTTCCTCAAGAGCAGAAGATATTTAGTAATGTTTGAGTAAGTCTCAGAGAACTTCAACTTAGACCATATTAATTTCATAATATAGTCACACTTAGTGGAGTTAACTTTTCAGTATTTCTTACTCCTAAGAGCAGAAGATATTTAGTACTGTTATAGTAAGTCTTGAGGTACTTCAGTTTAGACTATACACTTATAATATAGTCATTAATTGAAGGAGTGTTTCTTACCCTTGAAGAGCAGAAGATATTGTTTAGTACTGTTATAGTAAGTCTTGAGGTACTTCACCCAGACTATACACTTATAATATAATACACTGAAGGAGTGTTTTCACCCTGAAGAGCAGAATATTTAGTACTGTTAGTAAGTCTCTGGAGGTAATTTTACACCTTAGACTATACACTTATAATATAGTGACTTGAAGGAGTGTTTCAGTACTGCTATAGTAAAGTCTTCTGAGGTACTTCACCGTAGACTATACATTTATAATATAGTCACACTGAAGGAGTGTTTTCCTCAAGAGCAGTTATTTAGTACTGTTATTAAGTCTCTGAGGTACTTCACCTCAGACTATACACTTATAATATAGTCACACTGAAGTAGTTCACCTCCTTCAGTATTTCTTACCTCTTTGAAGAGCTGAAGATATTTAGTACTGTTATAGTAAGTCTCTGAGGTACTACACTTTAAACTCCACAGTTACAGTTAGACATACACTCAAGAATTTCACTTCAGTGCCTTAACTATATTACAGTATCAAGTTCTTTAATATATTAGTACTTCAAGGTCTTAAATATATTATATTACTTCAAGGTCTTGTGCATACAGTATATTACTGTAATTAACCTGGACTATTCACACAGACAGTCTCCATTATAATTATTATACTATCACCTCAACTAAAAATCAGTTCTTCATTTAAAATAATACCACATCGAAAAATATCCTCATATATTTTTGTGGTCTTCTTCAGTGGATAGTTCTGCTTCTTGTTACTACAAGTGAAAGCAAGAGAAGGATTTCGATTCAGTGAAAGAGAGCATCCAGGTCGAAATCATAATCTTGGTTTCTGCAATAAATTTGGCTTTGTGTCAAAGTTGACAGGTGGACTTGTTTCTTCTACAGGATTTGGTGGTTTGTCAGGGAACAGAAGTTCCTCAATGAAGGTCCCAGTTCTTGCTAGTTCTTTTTTTGGTGGTTTGTCAGGAAGAGAAGCTCCCCAATGAAGGTGTCCTGTTCTTGCTGTTCTTTTTGGTGGTTTGTCAGGAAGAGAAGCCCCTGAATGAAGGTCTCCTGTTCTGCTAGTTCTCTGACTCCAGTTTGCTCCAGAAACTATAGTTGTCCATGTAATTACTTATAAGAGAATCATTGTCAGTAGTGGTTTCGACTTGAGACCTTACAGGGGATTCCCCATCATTCTGGGTACTTCTGATCAGTTGTGGGAGGTGGCAGTTCCTTGTCACTGCTTGAATCTTTCCCACCTTCCTTCTCCATTTTTTCTTCTCTTTTTAGTTTTTTCTGTTCCTTCTTCTTTTGCTGTCTACTAGTTTTTTGTTTTTTTCGGTAGTTTTCATCCATTAGAGGCTTTTTTCTCTCTTAACACTACGTTCATAAATAGTTTTACCAGAAGTATCAGTCCATCTCATTCCTTGATAGGCATACTAAAGTTATACCTGGCACTCATTCTCTTGATGCCTGGTGCCAGAAGTGCTTAAGTGTTTTCCAAAGTCCATAGAATTAGCAAATCAGAACCTGCCTCAACTGCGTTTATTTTGCATACAGTTGAGTTAATTCCATCTGGAAAACAAAATTGTGATCTGTGGAAATAAGAATATTTTCCTTCAAGAAGCTTTCAAAGCATTCTTTGCCTGAGAAGCTCTTTTTCATATTCAAGGACCACCAGCATGTTCTCCTCGTAT
This sequence comes from Cherax quadricarinatus, assembly GCF_038502225.1. NCBI lineage: Eukaryota > Metazoa > Arthropoda > Malacostraca > Decapoda > Parastacidae > Cherax > Cherax quadricarinatus. The sequence continues at coordinate 49,350,106 of NC_091299.1, read as the reverse complement.
TTCTTCATATTGAGGTCTCTCCAGCTGGCGACTCTTTTTGTGTTTCAAGATGTTCTTCTGAACTTTCACTTTGTCTTCAACCCAAGCTTTATATCTTTGAGGACGGTTTCTTTTCCCTCAAGAGCAGAAGATATTTAGTAATGTTTGAGTAAGTCTCTCTAGAGAACTCAACTAGACATACACTTATAATATAGTCACACCTGAAGGAGTTAACTTCCTCTTTCAGTATTTCTACCCCCTAAGAGCAGAATATTTAGTACTGTTATAGTAAGTCTCTGAGGTACTTGAGTTTAGACTATACATTTATAATATAGTCACACTGAAGGAGTGTTTCTTTCCCTCAAAGAGCAGAAGTTATTCAGTACTGTTATATTAAGTCTCTGAGGTACTTCACCTCAGACTATACACTTATAATATAGTCACTCTGAAGGAGTATTTCAGTACTGTTATAGTGAGTCTCTGAGGTACTTCACCATAGACTATACATTTATAATATAGTCACACTGAAGGAGTGTTTCTTTCCCTCGAAGAGCAGAAGTTATTTAGTACTGTTATATTAAGTCTCTGAGGTACTTCACCTCAGACTATACACTTATAATATAGTCACACTGAAGTAGTTCACTCCTTCAGTATTTTTTCTTACCCCTTGAAGAGCTTGGAAGATATTTAAGTACTGTTATAGTAAGTCTCTGGAGGTACTACACTTTAAAACTTACTAGCTTACAGTTAGACACACCTGCAATAATTTCCACCCTTCCTTCAGTGCCTTAACTATGTTCATATGTGCATTTCAAGTTCTTTTTAATATATTATAGTACTTCAAGGTTCAAATATATTATATTACTTTCAATAGGTCTTAAGTTATTGTAGTATATTACTGTACTTAAACCTGGACTATTCACACATACAGTCCCCCTCCATTATATAATTATTATACTATCACCTCAACTAAAATCAGTCCTTTCATTTAAAAATAATAATATCGAAAATATCCTCATATGTGTGGTTTTCAGTGTGTATGTAAGTTCCCTTGCTTAGGTTACTACAAGGTGAATAAGCGCCCCTCTGTGAATGGGATTGATTCTAGTGAAAGAGAGCATCCACTGGTCCTGAAATCATAATCTTAAGGTTTCCTGGTACAAAATTCTGGCTGTGGTCAAAGCTTGACAGGTGGACTTGTTTCTTCTACAAGATTTGGTGGTTTGTCAGGGAAGAGGAAGCTCCTCAAATGAAGGTCTCCAGTTCTTTCT
>NC_091299.1:49225232-49348756 GCF_038502225.1 Cherax quadricarinatus | reverse complement strand
AAGAGCAGAAGTTATTTAGTACTGTTATATTAAGTCTCTGAGGTACTTCACCTCAGACTATACACTTATAATATAGTCACACTGAAGTAGTTCACTCCTTCAGTATTTCTTACCCTTGAAGAGCTGAAGATATTTAGTACTGTTATAGTAAGTCTCTGAGGTACTACACTTTAAACTCTACAGTTACAGTTAGACACACTCAAGAATTTCACTCCTTCAGTGCCTTAACTATATTACAGTACTTCAAGTTCTTTAATATATTATAGTACTTCAAGGTCTTAAATATATTATATTACTTCAAGGTCTTAAGTACAGTATATTACTGTACTTAACCTGGACTATTCACACAGACAGTCTCCATTATATAATTATTATACTATCACCTCAACTAAAATCAGTCCTTTCATTTAAAAAATAATAATATCGAAAATATCCTCATATATTTTTTGTGGTCTTCTTCAGTGGATGTAGTTCTTGCTTGGTTACTACAAGTGATAGCGGCCCAGAAGGATTGATTCAGTGAAAGAGAGCATCCAGGTCGAAATCATAATCTTGGGTTTCCTGTACAAATTCTGGCTTTGTGTCAAAGTTGACAGGTGGACTTGTTTCTTCTACAGGATTTGGTGGTTTGTCAGGGAAGAGAAGCTCCTCAATGAAGGTCTCCAGTTCTTGCTGTTCTTTTGGTGGTTTGTCAGGGAAGAGGAGCTCCTCAATGAAGGTGTCCTGTTCTTGCTGTTCTTTTGGTGGTTTGTCAGGGAAGAGAAGCCCCTGAATGAAGGTCTCCTGTTCTTGCTGTTCTTCTGACTCAGCTGCTGCTCCAGTAGAAACTATAAAGTTGTTCATGTAATTACTTATAAGAGAATCATTGTCAGTAGTGGTTTCCTGACTTGAGACCTTGTTAGATTCCCCATCATTCTGTACTTCTGGATCAGTTGTGGGAGGTGGCAGTTCCTTGTCACTGCTTGAATCTTCCTCACCTTCCTTCTCCATTCTTTTTTCTTCTCTTTTAGTTTTTTCCTGTTCCTTCTTCTTTTTGCTGTCTACTAGTTTTTGTTTTTTTCGGGAAATTTCATCCAATAGAGGCTTTTTTCTCTTAACACTACGTTCATAAATAGTTTTACCAGAAGTATCAATCCATCTCATTCCTTGATAGGCATACTCAAAGTTATACCTGGCACTCATTCTCTTGATGCCTATGCCAGAAGTGCTTAAGTGTTTTCCAAAGTCCATAGAATTAGCAAATCGTAGTCCTGCCTCAACTGCGTATTTTGCATACAGTTGAGTTAATTCCATCTGGAAAACAAAATCTTCAGGATCTGTGGAAATAAGAATATTTTCCTTCAAGAAGCTTTCAAAGCATTCTTTGCCTGAGTAGTTTCTTTCATATCCAAGGACCACCAGCATGTTCTCCTCGTATTTCTTCATATTGAGGTCTTCCAGCTGGCGACTCTTGTGTTTCAAGATGTTCTTCTGAACTTTCACTTTGTCTTCAACTAAAGCTTATATCTTTGGAGGACGGTTTCTTTCCCTCGAAGAGCAGAAGATATTTAGTAATGTTTGAGTAAGTCTCAGAGGAACTTCAACTTAGACTATACACTTATAATATAGTCACACTGAAGGAGTTAACTTCTTCAGTATTTCTTACCCTCGAAGAGCAGAAGATATTTAGTACTGTTATAGTAAGTCTCTGAGGTACTTCAGTTTAGACTATACACTTATAATATAGTCACACTGAAGGAGTGTTTCTTACCCTTGAAGAGCAGAAGATATTTAGTACTGTTATAGTAAGTCTCTGAGGTACTTCACCTTAGACTATACACTTATAATATAGTCACACTGAAGGAGTGTTTCTTACCCTCGAAGAGCAGAAGATATTTAGTACTGTTATAGTAAGTCTCTGAGGTACTTCACCTTAGACTATACACTTATAATATAGTCACTCTGAAGGAGTGTTTCAGTACTGTTATAGTAAGTCTCTGAGGTACTTCACCGTAGACTATACATTTATAATATAGTCACACTGAAGGAGTGTTTCTTTCCCTCGAAGAGCAGAAGTTATTTAGTACTGTTATATTAAGTCTCTGAGGTACTTCACCTCAGACTATACACTTATAATATAGTCACACTGAAGTAGTTCACTCCTTCAGTATTTCTTACCCTTGAAGAGCTGAAGATATTTAGTACTGTTATAGTAAGTCTCTGAGGTACTACACTTTAAACTCTACAGTTACAGTTAGACACACTCAAGAATTTCACTCCTTCAGTGCCTTAACTATATTACAGTACTTCAAGTTCTTTAATATATTATAGTACTTCAAGGTCTTAAATATATTATATTACTTCAAGGTCTTAAGTACAGTATATTACTGTACTTAACCTGGACTATTCACACAGACAGTCTCCATTATATAATTATTATACTATCACCTCAACTAAAATCAGTCCTTTCATTTAAAAAATAATAATATCGAAAATATCCTCATATATTTTTTGTGGTCTTCTTCAGTGGATGTAGTTCTTGCTTGGTTACTACAAGTGATAGCGGCCCAGAAGGATTGATTCAGTGAAAGAGAGCATCCAGGTCGAAATCATAATCTTGGGTTTCCTGTACAAATTCTGGCTTTGTGTCAAAGTTGACAGGTGGACTTGTTTCTTCTACAGGATTTGGTGGTTTGTCAGGGAAGAGAAGCTCCTCAATGAAGGTCTCCAGTTCTTGCTGTTCTTTTGGTGGTTTGTCAGGGAAGAGGAGCTCCTCAATGAAGGTGTCCTGTTCTTGCTGTTCTTTTGGTGGTTTGTCAGGGAAGAGAAGCCCCTGAATGAAGGTCTCCTGTTCTTGCTGTTCTTCTGACTCAGCTGCTGCTCCAGTAGAAACTATAAAGTTGTTCATGTAATTACTTATAAGAGAATCATTGTCAGTAGTGGTTTCCTGACTTGAGACCTTGTTAGATTCCCCATCATTCTGTACTTCTGGATCAGTTGTGGGAGGTGGCAGTTCCTTGTCACTGCTTGAATCTTCCTCACCTTCCTTCTCCATTCTTTTTTCTTCTCTTTTAGTTTTTTCCTGTTCCTTCTTCTTTTTGCTGTCTACTAGTTTTTGTTTTTTTCGGGAAATTTCATCCAATAGAGGCTTTTTTCTCTTAACACTACGTTCATAAATAGTTTTACCAGAAGTATCAATCCATCTCATTCCTTGATAGGCATACTCAAAGTTATACCTGGCACTCATTCTCTTGATGCCTATGCCAGAAGTGCTTAAGTGTTTTCCAAAGTCCATAGAATTAGCAAATCGTAGTCCTGCCTCAACTGCGTATTTTGCATACAGTTGAGTTAATTCCATCTGGAAAACAAAATCTTCAGGATCTGTGGAAATAAGAATATTTTCCTTCAAGAAGCTTTCAAAGCATTCTTTGCCTGAGTAGTTTCTTTCATATCCAAGGACCACCAGCATGTTCTCCTCGTATTTCTTCATATTGAGGTCTTCCAGCTGGCGACTCTTGTGTTTCAAGATGTTCTTCTGAACTTTCACTTTGTCTTCAACTAAAGCTTATATCTTTGGAGGACGGTTTCTTTCCCTCGAAGAGCAGAAGATATTTAGTAATGTTTGAGTAAGTCTCAGAGGAACTTCAACTTAGACTATACACTTATAATATAGTCACACTGAAGGAGTTAACTTCTTCAGTATTTCTTACCCTCGAAGAGCAGAAGATATTTAGTACTGTTATAGTAAGTCTCTGAGGTACTTCAGTTTAGACTATACACTTATAATATAGTCACACTGAAGGAGTGTTTCTTACCCTTGAAGAGCAGAAGATATTTAGTACTGTTATAGTAAGTCTCTGAGGTACTTCACCTTAGACTATACACTTATAATATAGTCACACTGAAGGAGTGTTTCTTACCCTCGAAGAGCAGAAGATATTTAGTACTGTTATAGTAAGTCTCTGAGGTACTTCACCTTAGACTATACACTTATAATATAGTCACGGTACTTCACCTTAGACTGTACACTTATAATAAAGTCACTCTGAAGGAGTGTTTCAGTACTGTTATAGTAAGTCTCTCAGGTACTTCACCGTAGACTATACATTTATAATATAGTCACACTGAAGGAGTGTTTCTTTCCCTCGAAGAGCAGAAGTTATTTAGTACTGTTATATTAAGTCTCTGAGGTACTTCAGTTTAGACTATACACTTATAATATAGTCACACTGAAGGAGTTAACTTCTTCAGTATTTCTTACCCTCGAAGAGCAGAAGATATTTAGTACTGTTATAGTAAGTCTCTGAGGTACTTCAGTTTAGACTATACACTTATAATATAGTCACACTGAAGGAGTGTTTCTTACCCTTGAAGAGCAGAAGATATTTAGTACTGTTATAGTAAGTCTCTGAGGTACTTCACCTTAGACTATACACTTATAATATAGTCACACTGAAGGAGTGTTTCTTACCCTCGAAGAGCAGAAGATATTTAGTACTGTTATATCTGAAGGAGTGTTTCAGTACTGTTATAGTAAGTCTCTGAGGTACTTCACCGTAGACTATACATTTATAATATAGTCACACTGAAGGAGTGTTTCTTTCCCTCGAAGAGCAGAAGTTATTTAGTACTGTTATATTAAGTCTCTGAGGTACTTCACCTCAGACTATACACTTATAATATAGTCACACTGAAGTAGTTCACTCCTTCAGTATTTCTTACCCTTGAAGAGCTGAAGATATTTAGTACTGTTATAGTAAGTCTCTGAGGTACTACACTTTAAACTCTACAGTTACAGTTAGACACACTCAAGAATTTCACTCCTTCAGTGCCTTAACTATATTACAGTACTTCAAGTTCTTTAATATATTATAGTACTTCAAGGTCTTAAATATATTATATTACTTCAAGGTCTTAAGTACAGTATATTACTGTACTTAACCTGGACTATTCACACAGACAGTCTCCATTATATAATTATTATACTATCACCTCAACTAAAATCAGTCCTTTCATTTAAAAAATAATAATATCGAAAATATCCTCATATATTTTTTGTGGTCTTCTTCAGTGGATGTAGTTCTTGCTTGGTTACTACAAGTGATAGCGGCCCAGAAGGATTGATTCAGTGAAAGAGAGCATCCAGGTCGAAATCATAATCTTGGGTTTCCTGTACAAATTCTGGCTTTGTGTCAAAGTTGACAGGTGGACTTGTTTCTTCTACAGGATTTGGTGGTTTGTCAGGGAAGAGAAGCTCCTCAATGAAGGTCTCCAGTTCTTGCTGTTCTTTTGGTGGTTTGTCAGGGAAGAGGAGCTCCTCAATGAAGGTGTCCTGTTCTTGCTGTTCTTTTGGTGGTTTGTCAGGGAAGAGAAGCCCCTGAATGAAGGTCTCCTGTTCTTGCTGTTCTTCTGACTCAGCTGCTGCTCCAGTAGAAACTATAAAGTTGTTCATGTAATTACTTATAAGAGAATCATTGTCAGTAGTGGTTTCCTGACTTGAGACCTTGTTAGATTCCCCATCATTCTGTACTTCTGGATCAGTTGTGGGAGGTGGCAGTTCCTTGTCACTGCTTGAATCTTCCTCACCTTCCTTCTCCATTCTTTTTTCTTCTCTTTTAGTTTTTTCCTGTTCCTTCTTCTTTTTGCTGTCTACTAGTTTTTGTTTTTTTCGGGAAATTTCATCCAATAGAGGCTTTTTTCTCTTAACACTACGTTCATAAATAGTTTTACCAGAAGTATCAATCCATCTCATTCCTTGATAGGCATACTCAAAGTTATACCTGGCACTCATTCTCTTGATGCCTATGCCAGAAGTGCTTAAGTGTTTTCCAAAGTCCATAGAATTAGCAAATCGTAGTCCTGCCTCAACTGCGTATTTTGCATACAGTTGAGTTAATTCCATCTGGAAAACAAAATCTTCAGGATCTGTGGAAATAAGAATATTTTCCTTCAAGAAGCTTTCAAAGCATTCTTTGCCTGAGTAGTTTCTTTCATATCCAAGGACCACCAGCATGTTCTCCTCGTATTTCTTCATATTGAGGTCTTCCAGCTGGCGACTCTTGTGTTTCAAGATGTTCTTCTGAACTTTCACTTTGTCTTCAACTAAAGCTTATATCTTTGGAGGACGGTTTCTTTCCCTCGAAGAGCAGAAGATATTTAGTAATGTTTGAGTAAGTCTCAGAGGAACTTCAACTTAGACTATACACTTATAATATAGTCACACTGAAGGAGTTAACTTCTTCAGTATTTCTTACCCTCGAAGAGCAGAAGATATTTAGTACTGTTATAGTAAGTCTCTGAGGTACTTCAGTTTAGACTATACACTTATAATATAGTCACACTGAAGGAGTGTTTCTTACCCTTGAAGAGCAGAAGATATTTAGTACTGTTATAGTAAGTCTCTGAGGTACTTCACCTTAGACTATACACTTATAATATAGTCACACTGAAGGAGTGTTTCTTACCCTCGAAGAGCAGAAGATATTTAGTACTGTTATAGTAAGTCTCTGAGGTACTTCACCTTAGACTATACACTTATAATATAGTCACTCTGAAGGAGTGTTTCAGTACTGTTATAGTAAGTCTCTGAGGTACTTCACCGTAGACTATACATTTATAATATAGTCACACTGAAGGAGTGTTTCTTTCCCTCGAAGAGCAGAAGTTATTTAGTACTGTTATATTAAGTCTCTGAGGTACTTCACCTCAGACTATACACTTATAATATAGTCACACTGAAGTAGTTCACTCCTTCAGTATTTCTTACCCTTGAAGAGCTGAAGATATTTAGTACTGTTATAGTAAGTCTCTGAGGTACTACACTTTAAACTCTACAGTTACAGTTAGACACACTCAAGAATTTCACTCCTTCAGTGCCTTAACTATATTACAGTACTTCAAGTTCTTTAATATATTATAGTACTTCAAGGTCTTAAATATATTATATTACTTCAAGGTCTTAAGTACAGTATATTACTGTACTTAACCTGGACTATTCACACAGACAGTCTCCATTATATAATTATTATACTATCACCTCAACTAAAATCAGTCCTTTCATTTAAAAAATAATAATATCGAAAATATCCTCATATATTTTTTGTGGTCTTCTTCAGTGGATGTAGTTCTTGCTTGGTTACTACAAGTGATAGCGGCCCAGAAGGATTGATTCAGTGAAAGAGAGCATCCAGGTCGAAATCATAATCTTGGGTTTCCTGTACAAATTCTGGCTTTGTGTCAAAGTTGACAGGTGGACTTGTTTCTTCTACAGGATTTGGTGGTTTGTCAGGGAAGAGAAGCTCCTCAATGAAGGTCTCCAGTTCTTGCTGTTCTTTTGGTGGTTTGTCAGGGAAGAGGAGCTCCTCAATGAAGGTGTCCTGTTCTTGCTGTTCTTTTGGTGGTTTGTCAGGGAAGAGAAGCCCCTGAATGAAGGTCTCCTGTTCTTGCTGTTCTTCTGACTCAGCTGCTGCTCCAGTAGAAACTATAAAGTTGTTCATGTAATTACTTATAAGAGAATCATTGTCAGTAGTGGTTTCCTGACTTGAGACCTTGTTAGATTCCCCATCATTCTGTACTTCTGGATCAGTTGTGGGAGGTGGCAGTTCCTTGTCACTGCTTGAATCTTCCTCACCTTCCTTCTCCATTCTTTTTTCTTCTCTTTTAGTTTTTTCCTGTTCCTTCTTCTTTTTGCTGTCTACTAGTTTTTGTTTTTTTCGGGAAATTTCATCCAATAGAGGCTTTTTTCTCTTAACACTACGTTCATAAATAGTTTTACCAGAAGTATCAATCCATCTCATTCCTTGATAGGCATACTCAAAGTTATACCTGGCACTCATTCTCTTGATGCCTATGCCAGAAGTGCTTAAGTGTTTTCCAAAGTCCATAGAATTAGCAAATCGTAGTCCTGCCTCAACTGCGTATTTTGCATACAGTTGAGTTAATTCCATCTGGAAAACAAAATCTTCAGGATCTGTGGAAATAAGAATATTTTCCTTCAAGAAGCTTTCAAAGCATTCTTTGCCTGAGTAGTTTCTTTCATATCCAAGGACCACCAGCATGTTCTCCTCGTATTTCTTCATATTGAGGTCTTCCAGCTGGCGACTCTTGTGTTTCAAGATGTTCTTCTGAACTTTCACTTTGTCTTCAACTAAAGCTTATATCTTTGGAGGACGGTTTCTTTCCCTCGAAGAGCAGAAGATATTTAGTAATGTTTGAGTAAGTCTCAGAGGAACTTCAACTTAGACTATACACTTATAATATAGTCACACTGAAGGAGTTAACTTCTTCAGTATTTCTTACCCTCGAAGAGCAGAAGATATTTAGTACTGTTATAGTAAGTCTCTGAGGTACTTCAGTTTAGACTATACACTTATAATATAGTCACACTGAAGGAGTGTTTCTTACCCTTGAAGAGCAGAAGATATTTAGTACTGTTATAGTAAGTCTCTGAGGTTTCACCTTAGACTATACACTTATAATATAGTCACACTGAAGGAGTGTTTCTTACCCTCGAAGAGCAGAAGATATTTAGTACTGTTATAGTAAGTCTCTGAGGTACTTCACCTTAGACTATACACTTATAATATAGTCACACTGAAGGAGTGTTTCTTACCCTCGAAGAGCAGAAGATATTTAGTACTGTTATAGTAAGTCTCTGAGGTACTTCACCTTAGACTATACACTTATAATATAGTCACTCTGAAGGAGTGTTTCAGTACTGTTATAGTAAGTCTCTGAGGTACTTCACCGTAGACTATACATTTATAATATAGTCACACTGAAGGAGTGTTTCTTTCCCTCGAAGAGCAGAAGTTATTTAGTACTGTTATATTAAGTCTCTGAGGTACTTCACCTCAGACTATACACTTATAATATAGTCACACTGAAGTAGTTCACTCCTTCAGTATTTCTTACCCTTGAAGAGCTGAAGATATTTAGTACTGTTATAGTAAGTCTCTGAGGTACTACACTTTAAACTCTACAGTTACAGTTAGACACACTCAAGAATTTCACTCCTTCAGTGCCTTAACTATATTACAGTACTTCAAGTTCTTTAATATATTATAGTACTTCAAGGTCTTAAATATATTATATTACTTCAAGGTCTTAAGTACAGTATATTACTGTACTTAACCTGGACTATTCACACAGACAGTCTCCATTATATAATTATTATACTATCACCTCAACTAAAATCAGTCCTTTCATTTAAAAAATAATAATATCGAAAATATCCTCATATATTTTTTGTGGTCTTCTTCAGTGGATGTAGTTCTTGCTTGGTTACTACAAGTGATAGCGGCCCAGAAGGATTGATTCAGTGAAAGAGAGCATCCAGGTCGAAATCATAATCTTGGGTTTCTCAGGTAAGATATATTGACCGTGCTTTTTGTAATTGGAATAAGAAGATGAGAGGTAGAGTGTGCTTCCCTGGAGCTGATGTTGGGGACATAGTTAACAGGCTGGATAATATCATGTCAGGTAATGGGAACAAGCCCATTATCTGTCTCAGTGCTGGTGGAAATGATATTGGGAAGGGTAGGAGAGAAGAGCTGCTAGATAAGTACAGGTCAGCTATAGATTTCATTAAGTCTAAGGGAGGGGTCCCAATCATATTTAGCATCTTGCCTAGAAGGGGAGTAGGAAATGAATGGTTGTCTAGGGCAATTGGTGTAAATTGCTGGCTAGAGAGATACTGCAAGGAACTTGCAATCCCATTCATTGACAACTGGAACAATTTTATGGCAAACATGATATGTATGCAAGGGATGGGGTACATCTCTCCGGGACTGGGGTGGTAGCACTTGCAAATGAGAAGGCCATTGGTGAAATGCCTGTGATTTTAAACTGATAGGAGATAGAGGTATGGGTGTGTGTGGGAAACAAGCAGGTTTCAACACTAGGGTTGGAAACAGTAAATGTATAAAAGGCATTCAGCATGAAGTTATAAATAAAGACAATAGATCAGGTCAGCAAACAAAGGGGGACAGCAGAGGGCAGCAAGGGACTAGCTCCCTTAAGGTTTACTGTACTAATAGCAGGAGTGCAAGAAATAAGATAGATGAGCTAAGATTAATTGCAAGTGCAGGAAACATAGATATTATTGCTATAACAGAGACCTGGCTCAATCTGAAAGATAGAGATATGCCCTCTGAATGTCACATACAAGGCTATAAATTATTCCACACTGACAGGGTCAACAGGAAGGGTGGTGGAGTAGCGATGTATGTCAGAGACAATTTAAATTGTTGTGTTAGACAAGATATAAAATTGGAAGCGTCAGCCACTGAATCTGTTTGGTTACAGCTTCTCGAGGGCCGAGAAAAACTAATTTTGGGTGTGATTTACAGGGCCCCAAATCTTGATAGGGAGTGCAGTGAACTTCTATGGGACGAAATTCGTAAGGCATCTACATACGAAAATGTTGTGCCAATGGGAGATTTCAACTATAGACAGATTGACTGGAGCAATTTGACAGGAAATTTAGAGTCAGGTGACTTTCTTGATACGATCCAGGAATGTTTTTTAAAACAGTTTGTGACAGAGCCAACTAGGGGAAATAACCTCCTTGACTTGGTTCTTGCCAATAGGGAAACACTAATTAATAATCTTGAGGTTAATGATGAGCTTGGGGAAAGTGATCACAAATCACTCAGTTTTAACATATCATGGAATTCCCCTAATCATGGCAATCAAGTCTCCGTCCCTGACTTTCGCTTGGCTGATTTCATAGGACTGAGAAATTACTTAGGTGGGCTGAACTGGAATGACCTGACTAAGGGTCAGGTACGTGGTGATGGTTTCCGATATGACGCTTTCCAGGGCATAGTTCTAGCTGCTCAGTCAAATTATGTTCCAAATAGGGAAATCAGATCAAACAAAAATGATCCTAAATGGATGAATAATAGATTAAAATACCTGATGTTCGGATATCGGTGAGTGAAAAGACACGTTTGCTGAAAGAGCTTTCATTGGAACAACGTTTCGAACTGTTGAGATCTTTATCAAATCATGCAGATACTAATTGCATGCATACATATACTAGTATTATTATTATTATTGGTCAAAAGAGAGGCATATATAGACAAATCAAAAGAGGAGAGGGGCAATTAAGAAATTGATATATTCAGTTAAAGAGAGAAATAAAAAAGGGAATTAGAAAAGCAAAAAGAGATTATGAGGTTAAAGTTGCAAGAGAATCGAAGACTAACCCAAAAGGATTCTTTCAGGTATACAGAAGTAAGATCAGGGACAAGATAGGCCCACTCAAAAGTTCCTCGGGTCAGCTCACTGACAGTGATAAGGAAATGTGTAGAATTTTTAACACATACTTCCTCTCAGTTTTTACACAGGAGGATACCAGCGATATTCCAGAAATGATAAATTATGTAGAACAGGACGATAATAAACTGTGCACGATTAGGGTCACAAGTGACATGGTCCTTAGGCAAATAGATAAATTAAAACCTAACAAATCCCCAAGCCCTGATGAACTGTATGCAAGGGTTCTTAAGGAATGTAAAGAGGAGCTTAGCAAACCTTTGGCTAATCTTTTCAACATATCACTACAAACTGGCATGGTGCCAGATAAGTGGAAAATGGCAAATGTGATACCTATTTTCAAAGCAGGTGACAGGTCCTTAGCTTCGAACTATAGACCAATAAGCCTAACCTCCATAGTGGGAAAATTTATGGAATCAATAATTGCCGAGGCAGTTCGTAGCCACCTTGAAAAGCATAAATTAATCAACGAATCTCAGCATGGTTTTACAAAGGGGCGTTCCTGCCTTACGAATTTATTAACTTTTTTCACTAAGGTATTTGAGGAGGTAGATCATGGTAATGAATATGATATTGTGTATATGGACTTCAGTAAGGCTTTTGACAGGGTCCCACATCAGAGACTATTGAGGAAAATTAAGGCACATGGAATAGGAGGAGAAATTTTTTCCTGGATAGAGGCATGGTTGACAAATAGGCAGCAGAGAGTTTGCATAAATGGGGAGAAATCAGAGTGGGGAAGCGTCACGAGCGGTGTTCCACCGGGGTCAGTGTTGGGCCCCCTGCTGTTCACAATCTACATAAACGACATAGATGAGGGCATAAAGAGCGACATCAGCAAGTTTGCCGATGACACCAAAATAGGCCGTCGAATTCATTCTGACGAGGACATTAGAGCACTCCAGGAAGATTTGAATAGACTAATGCAGTGGTCTGAGAAGTGGCAGATGCTGTTTAATATATACAAATTCAAAGTTCTAAATGTTGGACAGGACAATAACCATGCCACATATAAACTAAATAATGTAGATCTTAATATTACGGATTGCGAAAAAGATTTAGGAGTTCTGGTTAGCAGTAATCTGAAACCAAGACAACAGTGCATTAGTGTTCGCAATAAAGCAAATAGAATCCTTGGCTTCATATCAGGAAGCATAAATAATAGGAGTCCTCAGGTTGTTCTTCAACTCTATACATCCTTGGTTAGGCCTCATTTAGATTATGCTGCACAGTTTTGGTCACCGTATTACAGAATGGATATAAATGCTCTGGAAAATGTACAAAGGAGGATGACAAAGTTGATCCCATGTATCAGAAACCTTCCCTATGAGGATAGACTAAGGGCCCTGAATCTGCACTCTCTAGAAAGACATAGAATTAGGGGGGATATGATTGAGGTGTATAAATGGAAGACAGGAATAAATAAAGGGGATGTAAATAGTGTGCTGAAAATATCTAGCCTAGACAGGACTCGCAGCAATGGTTTTAAGTTGGAAAAATTCAGATTCAGGAAGGATATAGGAAAGTACTGGTTTGGTAATAGAGTTGTGGATGAGTGGAACAAACTCCCAAGTACAGTTATAGAGGCCAGAACATTGTGTAGCTTTAAAAACAGGTTGGATAAATACATGAGTGGATGTGGATGGGTATGAGTTGGACCTGATAGCGTGTGCTACCAGGTCAGTTGCCGTGTTCTTCCCTTAAGTCAATGTGACCTGACCTGACTAGGTTGGGTGCATTGGCTTAAGCCGGTAGGAGACTTGGACCTGCCTCGCATGGGCCAGTAGGCCTGCTGCAGTGTTCCTTCGTTCGTATGTTCTTATGTTCTTATATACAATTTCTTATCAGAAAGGAAAATCATCCCTACCTTTAACGGAAAGTTGACAGAGCCTTACACACCGACAACTGGAGTGCCACAAGACTCGTGCCTTAGCCCGATACTCTTCAATATATATGTAAACGATCTCCCTTATGTGTGCAATAAGAATATAACCACTCTAATTTATGTAAACTTCATTAGTGACTAATAAACACTTACATCTAACCATGTAACATCTGCGAACCTACTAAGGAAGGACACCACCTCTGAGGCAGCTGAGCTAAAAAGGATCTCCAGGAAGCAATCGACCTACATCCAACGCTCTTCAGTCGCAAAAAAAGGCAATTGCAGAAAGTATACCCCTTGCCAACTCAGCGTCATGAAGTTATACAAAAGTTATAAACGTGTGAAGCTGATGAATAAAGTGTAGTACCCCATTCAATGAAATTGATTTTATTATGAATAACACTTCACTCACACGCACTTGTATTAAAATGCACCAAAGTGGTTAGGCAACTTACCTACATTACCCCGCCTCCCCTCCCACCACCCACCCTTTTCCCACATTTCCATCCATACTCATCCTTCTTCCTTCCTCATTTTACCAAAGTTCTGGTCATAATTCGTTCGTTCGCACTAATGTGGAACCTACACCTTGTCAAACAAGACAAGACATTAGAGAAAGTGGAAAGGTTTGCAGAAAAACTAGTCCCGGTACCGAGGAGTTTGTCCTACGAGGAGATGTTAAGGGAACTGAACCTTACAACACTGGAAGACACGAGGGAACAGGGGATGACATGATAACAACAAGTAAAATACTGAGAGGAATTGACTGGTTGGATAGGGACAGGATGTTTCATAGATGTGACACAGCATCACGCGGTCACAACTGGAAGTTAAAAACTCAGAAA
The DNA here is from genome assembly GCF_038502225.1 of Cherax quadricarinatus. Taxonomy (NCBI): domain Eukaryota; kingdom Metazoa; phylum Arthropoda; class Malacostraca; order Decapoda; family Parastacidae; genus Cherax; species Cherax quadricarinatus. The sequence goes on along the minus strand of NC_091299.1, from coordinate 49,334,767 downwards.
AACCACAAGAATGTTAGGGCGTATTTCTTAAGCCATAGAGCTGTCAGGAAGTGATGTAGTGGAGGCAGGATCCATACATAGCTTTAAGAAGAGGTGTGATAAATCTCATGGAGCAGGGAGAGAGCAGACCTAGTAGCGACCAGTGACGAGGAGAGGCCAGGAGCAGTGAATCGACCCCTGTAACCACAATTAGGTGAGTACACACACCTAGAAGAGTACAAAGACACACATGCACAAAATATTATCGACAATTTTTTTTTTGCCATATAGTAACACAACAAGTTAAGTAATCACATTATTTAATATTTAACCTTCCTGTGTTATGTAATACTCTTTGTACAATATGTATTCCTTTATAAACTGAGCAGAGTAATTTAACTTTTAAAATATAAAAATAGAGGGAACGTATCAGTATCGATATCACCGAAAACTGGGTATAGATATCGTTAAAAGTTTTGGTATCGTCCTTTCCAATCTCTCTCTCTCTCTCTCTCTCTCTCTCTCTATATATATATATATATATATATATATATATATATATATATATATATATATATATATATATATAAATATATATATATATATATATATATATATATATATATATATATATATATATATATATATATATATATATATATATATATATCTCACTGCACTAGCCAAGGACACGAACCCATGCTGCTTTGGCCTGCCTCATGGTCGGCGAAAACACATGATGCCCTAATCAACTGGACCATACGATCCTTAAGAGTAGCGCATCCAGCGGAACTGGATGTTGTTCTCGTTACCCAAGAACACACAATGGTGTGGATGACTCTAGGGTAATTTCATTCTAGTCCCTGTTTGGTGTACTAGCACAATGAACAGTATTTTATATTTTTGTGACCACGAACGAGTGGTATTGATCAATAAGGCAGGCCAAAGCAGCATGGGTTCGAGTCCCTGGCTAATGCAGTGATGTTATTGATCAATACCACTCGTTCGAGGTCACAATAATATATATATATATATATATATATATATATATATATATATATATATATATATATATATATATATATATATATATATATATATATATATATATATATATATATATATATATATATATATATATATATATATATATATATATATATTCAACAAGTCGGCCGTCTCCCACCGAGGCAGGGTGACCCAAAAAGAAAGAAAATCCCCAAAAAGAAAATACTTTCATCATCATTCAACACTTTCACCACACTCACACATTATCACTGTTTTTGCAGAGGTTCTCAGAATACAACAGTTTAGAAGCATATACGTATAGATACACAACATATCCCTCCAAACTGCCAATATTCCAAACCCCTCCTATAGAGTGCAGGCATTGTACTTCCCATTTCCAGAACTCAAGTCCAACTATATAAAAATGACCGGTTTTGTGGGCGACAGGCTTGGACTTCCAGCAAGCGTGCGTGAGCATGTTAGATAGGAGTGAATGGAGACGAATGGTATTTGGGACCTGACGATCTGTTGGAGTGTGAGCAGGGTAATATTTAGTGAAGGGATCCAGGGAAACCGGTTATTTTTATGTAACCGGACTTGAGTCCTGGAAATGGGAAGTACAATGCCTGCACTCTAAAGGAGGGGTTTGGGATATTGGCAGTTTGGAGGGATATGTTGTGTATCTTTATACGTATATGCTTCTAAACTGTTCTGTTCTGAGCACCTCTGCAAAAACAGTGATTATGTGTGAGGTGAAAGTGTTGAATGATGATGAAAGTATTTTCTTTTTTTTTTTTGGGTCACCCTGCCTCGGTGCGAGACAGCCGATTTTAAAAATATACATATGTATATATATATATATATATATATATATATATATATATATATATATATATATATATATATATATATATATATATATATATATATATATATATATATATATATATATATATATATATATATATATATATATGTATATATATATATATATATATATATATATATATATATATATATATATATATATATATATATATATATATATATATATTTATATATATACATATACATACATATTTATATATATATATATATGTATATATATATAAATATATATATATATATTTATATATATATATATATATATATATATATATATATATATATATATATATATATATATATATATATATATATATATATATATATATATATATATTAACAAGTCGGCCGTCTCCCAACACAACAGTTTAGAAGCATATACGTATAAAGATACACAACATATCCCTCCAAACTGCTAATATCCAAAACCCCTCCTTTAGAGTGCAGGCATTGTACTTCCCATTTCCAGGACTCAATCCGGCTATATAAAAATAACCGGTTTCCCTGAATCCCTTCACTAAATACTACCCTGCTCACACTCCAACAGCTCGTCAGGTCCCAAAAACCATTCGTCTCCATTCACTCCTATCTAACACGCTCACGCACGCTTGCTGCAAGTCCAAGCCCCTCCCCCACAAAACCTCCTTTACCCCCTCCCTCCAACCTTTTCGAGAATGACCCCTACCCCGCCTTCCTTCTCCTACAGATTTATACGCTCTCCATGTCATTCTACTTTGATTCATTCTCTCTAAATGACCAAACCTCCTCAACAAACCCTCTTCAGCCCTCTGACTAATACTTTTATTAACTCCACACCTTCTCCTAATTTCCACACTCCGAATTTTCTGCATAATATTTACGCCTCACATTGCCCTTAGACAGGACATCTCCACTGCCTCCAACCGCCTCCTCGCTGCTGCATTCACAACCCAAGCTTCACACCCATATAAGAGTGTTGGTACTACTATACTTTCGTACATTCCCTTCTTTGCCTCCATAGATAACGTTTTTTTGTCTCCGCATATGCCTCAATGCACCACTCACCTTTTTTCCCCTCATCAATTCTATGATTAACCTCATCCTTCATAAATCCATCCGCCGACACGTTAACTCCCAAGTATTTGAAAACATTCACTTCTTCCATACTCCTCCTCCCCAATTGGATATCCACGAGCGGTGTTCCACAGGGGTCAGTGTTGGGCCCCCTGCTGTTCACAATCTACATAAACGACATAGATGAGGGCATAAAGAGCGACATCGGCAAGTTTGCCGATGACACCAAAATAGGCCGTCGAATTCATTCTGACGAGGACATTCGAGCACTCCAGGAAGATTTGAATAGACTGATGCAGTGGTCGGAGAAGTGGCAGATGCAGTTTAATATAGACAAATGCAAAGTTCTAAATGTTGGACAGGACAATAACCATGCCACATATAAACTAAATAATGTAGATCTTAATATTACGGATTGCGAAAAAGATTTAGGAGTTCTGGTTAGCAGTAATCTGAAACCAAGACAACAGTGCATAAGTGTTCGCAATAAAGCTAATAGAATCCTTGGCTTCATATCAAGAAGCATAAATAATAGGAGTCCTCAGGTTGTTCTTCAACTCTATACATCCTTGGTTAGGCCTCATTTAGATTATGCTGCACAGTTTTGGTCACCTTATTACAGAATGGATATAAATTCTCTGGAAAATGTACAAAGGAGGATGACAAAGTTGATCCCATGTATCAGAAACCTTCCCTATGAGGATAGACTAAGGGCCCTGAATCTGCACTCTCTAGAAAGACGTAGAATTAGGGGGGATATGATTGAGGTGTATAAATGGAAGACAGGAATAAATAAAGGGGATGTAAATAGTGTGCTGAAAATATCTAGCCTAGACAGGACTCGCAGCAATGGTTTTAAGTTGGAAAAATTCAGATTCAGGAAGGATATAGGAAAGTACTGGTTTGGTAATAGAGTTGTGGATGAGTGGAACAAACTCCCAAGTACCGTTATAGAGGCCAGAACGTTGTGTAGCTTTAAAAATAGGTTGGATAAATACATGAGTGGATGTGGGTGGGTGTGAGTTAGACCTGATAGCTTGTGCTACCAGGTCGGTTGCCGTGTTCCTCCCTTAAGTCAATGTGACCTGACCTGACTAGGTTGGGTGCATTGGCTTAAGCCGGTAGGAGACTTGGACCTGCCTCGCATGGGCCAGTAGGCCTTCTGCAGTGTTCCTTCGTTCTTATGTTCTTATGTTCTTATGTTCTTTGCAATTTTTCTTTAGAATCTCCCATGAGCACAGTATCATCAGCAAAAAGCAACTGCGTCAATTCTCATTTTGTATTTGATTCCCCATAATTTACTCCCACCCTTCTCCCAAACACCCTAGCATTTACTTCTTTTACAACCCCATCTATAAATATATTAAACAACTATGGTGACATTACATATCTCTGTCTAAGACCTACTTTTACCAGGAAGTATTCTCCCTCTCTTCTACACACCCTAACCTGAGCCTCACTATCCTCATAAAAACTCTTTCCAGCATTTAGTAACTTACCACCTATTCCATATACTTGCAACATCTGCCACATTGCTCCCCTATCCACTCTATCATATGCCTTTTCTAAATCCATAAATGCAATAAAAACTTCTCTACCTTCATCTAAATACTGTTCACATATATGCTTCAATGTAAGCACTTGATCTGCACATCCCCTACCCACTCGGAATCCTCCTTGCTCATCCGCAATCCTACATTCTGTCTTACCTCTAATTCTTTCCATTATAACCCTACCGTACACTTTTCGTGGTATACTCAGTAAACTTATTCCTCTATAATTTTTACAATCTCTTTTGTCCCCTTTCCCTTTATATAAAGGGACTATACATGCTCTCCGCCAATCCCTAGGTACCTTCCCCTCTTTCATACATTTATTAAACAAAAATACCAACCACTCGAACACTATTTTCCCCCCTGCTTTTAACATTTCTGTCATGATCCCGTCAGTTCCAGCTGCTTTACCCCCTTTCATTCTACGTAATGCCTCATGCAAGGAATAACTTGCGATTTTGACTTAAACAGCAACGCTTTTCTTGCCGAATATGGCAAGCGAAAATTTGTATATGCAGTAATTTCGTAAAAATCATTCTGAACCTTACGAGAAAAAAATATATTTTATTGTGTTTCCTTATTATTAAATTATTGTAAACTTATCTAAAATATGTTTAGTTGAATTAGGCTAAATTAAATTGCGCTTGTTATAATAAGGTAAGTTTTGGTGCGTAGACACAGGTCGAACTCGATAGCTATTTAGTAGAGTCTATTGTAAACACTCTTAAGCAACAATGGTATGCAATATCACAAGGTTGCTGATTATGCCAGATGGTTTCATGAAGGATTGATGACGCTCAACCTGTGTCTACACACCAAAACTTCAAGCTACGTCATTTGTGAATGGGTATATAACGCATTTATCTGTTAATGTACCATACATTGACAGGTACACAAGACTACGTGATGACATAGGTAGTGGGGTAAGACGATATTAGAAGTAGAAATTTCGACCATAGAAATACTATCGGAATGGTATAGAAGATTCCCAAGTAAGGTATAATAATCGACACTGAGAAGAATAGTAGGCAATATTTAGGAAGTTGGTAGAATTACCGACAATATGTAAAGTAAAAGGACACAAGTGCAACTAATGTGACATTTTATTGTGGCAACGTTTCGCTTTCCAGGAGCTTTATCAAGCTTGATAAAGCTCCTGGAGAGCGAAACGTTGCCACAATAAAATGTCACATTAGTTGCACTTGTGTCCTTTTACTTTACACAATATTTAGGAAAATATGAAGAGATACTTCTGAGTACCCCAGGGAACATTCGAGTACCCCGACCAGGACATTTAAACCGACAAAAAGCACATTCATTTCCTTTCTTTTATTAATTAAAAAGGTTTCACAGAATAATAGCTACCCATATGTATGTATGTATATATATATATATATATATATATATATATATATATATATATATATATATATATATATATATATATATATATATATATATATATATATATATATAATATATATATATATATATATATATATATATATATATATATATATATATATATATATATATATATATATATATATATATATATATATATATATATATATATATATATATATATATATATATATATATATATATATATATATATATATATATATATATATATATATATATATATATTATCCACTGAGAAACGCATTTTCTCAGGTCACATAACCTGTTCTAAGCGGCTAGAAAAAGCTTAGGGCTGGCTATTATATCTTCTAATTTCATAATACTTGACATCTGAAAACCCTCCTGCCCCATATGGGGAGGGGAGTGGGAATGGTGGGGGTGAGATGTTGGCACCAATCATTGGCCCATATTCTGAGAGAGGCTGGGACAGGCGACAGACCCGTACTGAGCTACTCAGAGAAAATTTCCTCTCACTCCTTCAGTTGCTGCCTTGCAACATTGCACAGCTCCTGATGACGCACGGAGAAATGTGAAAGTACTTGAGCTAAAGATTTTCACCCCCCGTCGTTTGTCTTGCATATATATATTTATTTATTTATACACAATATTCTCTGCCTCTTTGTCATTTAGATTCACCTTCTTATTTCTTGACTCATATCTGGTGTGATGTTGCATCAAATGTTTTTCTATAATTCAAGAATATGAAATTCATCAGACCTTGCTTTTCTTGCATTTTTTATTGTGATTGTCTCAGACCTCTAGCAAATTCGAAAAATAGGTTTTTATCGAATCTTCAATCACTGTTGTTTTCCAAGTACCACAATGTCCTTTTTCTTACTTCAGAAATTTTGTTAATATGCATGTTTGCGACACGGTATTGGTTTTTAATTCAGGACCTCTTGTCTGTTCCCAATTTTATATATGAGAACCACATTTGTCATTTTCTAATCTTCTGGCAGCTGTTCTGACTGAAGAGACCGGTTGAACATCTGCGTTACTGGATCATACAGGTGTTTAGCCCCAGCTCATAGCACCCATGGAGATATGTTATCTGGTTCCATTGCTGTTGTTACTTGCAGCTCTTGTAGGGGTCTCATCACTTCTTTTGTGTTGAAAGTCACCTGTACCTGCTGTTGTGTTCTGTCTACAGTGCAGTCCAGTAACTCCACTCTCCTCTATGAAGACTTCTTTGAATATTTTGGTAAGCACTTCATGTACTTCTGTATTAGTTCCCTTTCCTCAGCTTTATCACTTCTTCATAGTCACCTTTTTTTTAAGTGGTTGTGAAGTAACTTTGATGTTCTGTTTTGGCATGTAATGCTTTATCATTTTTCAGACTGTCTGTCAGTAACCCGCCTACTTTTCTTATTCTTGCATTTTTGTTTCTGGCTCTTCTGTTTGCCATTCGGCTTTCTGCATTTTTATTTGGCCTCTCTTCAATCTTGGTTAAGCAGTGGATCTCTATTTTTCCTGTTTTTCTTCATGCTTTGTATAAGTTTCGTTATTGCCTCTTCTCCTTAACTCTGCTATTTTAATTTTTTCTTGCACAGTTCTTCTTATCCATTACAGTTTTTCATTCTCCACTCACTTGGAGGCTCTCATTAGTTCTCGTAATTAGCTTTTGCAATAGTATATTTATTTTAAGTGAAAAAAATTTAAGCATCGTGGGATTTCCTCTTCTTACACTCTTGCTGTTTACTTCACATGTTTCCTCAGAGTCCTTCGTCCATAAACTTCTTTGTCCATGAGTCAGGTGCTCCAGTTTTTTTAAGGTTTAAGCTTCAATGATTTTTGACCATCAATTCCATCTCTCCTCTGAACCCTTCCCCAACTCTTTCTCTCATAGCTTCATCCTTGTCGATTTCCCACCTATATTTGGTTACCACTCTCGGATTCTTCTATCTTGCTGTTCTCTAGTGATATTATTCTGGGTGTAGTCTTGTTGCTTGCGCATCTGGTTGTAGCACGACAACCAAGGTAGAAATGAAGAACAAGTAAAAGACAGAAGTGAGTAAATACTTATATATATTTACTTCATCACAACATCATGTAAGTATAAATACAATATTTACAAAGGATATGTACAGAAAGGTAATTTGCAAGCAAGAGACACGGTAAGAACCGTCTTCCACCAGACTTGGGGGTAAATCTGCTAATGTTCATTCACGAGTGTTCAACATTTCCACACAACGTTGACGTTCTTGTGATTGGTTGGGTTGAACCAAGGTGCTAGCATAACAAGGAGGCCCCACTTGTTATATTTTTAACATCTGGTTCGCCGCTCGCGAGGGCATGCTTATACTAGTGTGTGACATACGCCGAATAAATATGTAACGTTCTCTTCGCACGCTACAGGAACACTGGAGTATTACCTGTTCTCCTTCTTTCTGTTGTTCCACTACTTTTCTGCAACAGGTGTTTTGTGTACAGCTTCCTTCCTCTGTTGTTTCCTCCTTTATCATATCTCTCTCCTTTGTTCCTTTTACGTTCAATGTTCGATGATTTACTTTGTGTTAAAATTTCGAGATCCATTCAGATTTGATTTCCATGTCATCATAAGGTTCCTCTTTGCTCATGAACACAATTTGTAATGACCTTGACCTTCCATTTATATCTTCCTTCCCGTTTAAAAGCACATATTTCATTTATCCCTCTTCTTCCATATTTATCCATCAGTTCTTCAATTTTTGTTCTTCTCTCATACGTTTCTCTCAGATTATCTTTCTTCATTTAGTTCGAACACCAGAACACTCCCATGCATCATGTTCTCTCTCCCTGTATCCTCAAGGCTGTTCTTTATACATTATCTTCATTGTCACTTACAGTTACTACTGCCTCCCTGATTACCTACTGAGCCTATGTCGGCTGATCATCTCATGTTGTTGTACTTTTTCATGTTCTTTCCTATCTGTAGTTTAACTCCATTTAATACATTCGTTATATTTTCTTTCTCTTTAAGCCTCTTTACTTCATAATCAAGATTATTGAATCTTTTAAGTGCAGACTCACTCTTGTCTTGAAGCATCTCAGCGAGATCTTCCTTTAACCTATTGAGCCTTTCCTCAATCTTTCTCTCTTGTTTCTAAATAACCCTTCTTTAGAATCTTAATCTAAGCCTCGAGGGCAGATTCCACTTGTGTGTGTGTGTGTGTGTGTGTGTACTCACCTATTTGTACTCACCTATTTGTGGTTGCAGGGGTCGAGTCTTAGCTCCTGGCCCCGCCTCTTCACCGGTTGCTACTGGGCCCTCTCTCTCCTCGCTCCATGAGCTTTATCAAACCTCGTCTTAAAACTGTGTATGGTTCCTGCCTCCACTACGTCATTTTCTAGGCTATTCCACTGCCTTACAACTCTATGACTGAAGAAATACTTCCTACTATCTCTCTGACTCATTTGTGTCTTCAACTTCCAATTGTGGCCTCTTGTGTGTGTGTGTGTGTGTATATGTGTGTGTGTGTGTGTGTGTGTGTATGTGTGTGTGTGTGTGTGTGTGTGTGTGTGTGTGTGTGTGTGTGTGTGTGTGTGTGTGTGTGTGTGTGTGTGTGTTTAATTGAGTGCATGTTCTAGTGCTGGTGAGCATCTGCGAGTGCTTGTGACAGGGCTTGCGTGTGCAAGTGTATATCTGTGTACGGTCCCTAGTTGGGCCAGTTGTTAACCTAATGGCTCCTCTCTCTCCTCCTCCTTTTGCATGTGTATGTGTGTGTGCGAATGTGTTTTGTATTTTTGTACTTGTATATGTGTTCGTGAGTGTACATGTGCGTGTATGCTGTTTTTTTTTTTTTGTTCTTGAATGTGTTTGTCTGAGTCCTTGCTTGAGCGTGTGTGGAAATGTACATTTTTGTGTCTAATTGATCTGTCGAGAAGTAAAAAAGAAATGACTTAAATGCCGAGAAACATTTCCCAGAAGCAATTTACAAGCCGTATTAAGCAGTGTTACACTGTGGAAGCCACCTACACAATTGACTCATGACTCACGTCAGTATTAAGCAGTGTTACACTGTGGAAGCCACCTAGACAATTGACTCATGACTCACGTCAGTATTAAGCAGTGTTACACTGTGGAAGCCACCTACACAATTGACTCATGACTCACGTCAGTATTAAGCAGTGTTACACTGTGGAAGCCACCTACACAATTGACTCATGACTCACGTCAGTATTAAGCAGTGTTACACTGTGGAAGCCACCTACACAATTGACTCATGACTCACGTCAGTATTAAGCAGTGTTACACTGTGGAAGCCACCTACACAATTGACTCATGACTCACGTCAGTATTAAGCAGTGTTACACTGTGGAAGCCACCTAGACAATTGACTCATGACTCACGTCAGTATTAAGCAGTGTTACACTGTGGAAGCCACCTACACAATTGACTCATGACTCACGTCAGTATTAAGCAGTGTTACACTGTGGAAGCCACCTACACAATTGACTCATGACTCACGTCAGTATTAAGCAGTGTTACACTGTGGAAGCCACCTAGACAATTGACTCATGACTCACGTCAGTATTAAGCAGTGTTACACTGTGGAAGCCACCTACACAATTGACTCATGACTCACGTCAGTATTAAGCAGTGTTACACTGTGGAAGCCACCTACACAATTGACTCGTGACTCACGTCAGTATTAAGCAGTGTTACACTGTGGAAGCCACCTACACAATTGACTCATGACTCACGTCAGTATTAAGCAGTGTTACACTGTGGAAGCCACCTACACAATTGACTCATGACTCACGTCAGTATTAAGCAGTGTTACACTGTGGAAGCCACCTACACAATTGACTCATGACTCACGTCAGTATTAAGCAGTGTTTCACTGTGGAAGCCACCTACACAATTGACTCATGACTCACGTCAGTATTAAGCAGTGTTACACTGTGGAAGCCACCTAGACAATTGACTCATGACTCACGTCAGTATTAAGCAGTGTTACACTGTGGAAGCCACCTACACAATTGACTCATGACTCACGTCAGTATTAAGCAGTGTTACACTGTGGAAGCCACCTAGACAATTGACTCATGACTCACGTCAGTATTAAGCAGTGTTACACTGTGGAAGCCACCTACACAATTGACTCATGACTCACGTCAGTATTAAGCAGTGTTACACTGTGGAAGCCACCTACACAATTGACTCATGACTCACGTCAGTATTAAGCAGTGTTACACTGTGGAAGCCACCTAGACAATTGACTCATGACTCACGTCAGTATTAAGCAGTGTTACACTGTGGAAGCCACCTACACAATTGACTCATGACTCACGTCAGTATTAAGCAGTGTTACACTGTGGAAGCCACCTACACAATTGACTCATGACTCACGTCAGTATTAAGCAGTGTTACACTGTGGAAGCCACCTACACAATTGACTCATGACTCACGTCAGTATTAAGCAGTGTTACACTGTGGAAGCCACCTACACAATTGACTCATGACTCACGTCAGTATTAAGCAGTGTTACACTGTGGAAGCCACCTAGACAATTGACTCATGACTCACGTCAGTATTAAGCAGTGTTACACTGTGGAAGCCACCTACACAATTGACTCATGACTCACGTCAGTATTAAGCAGTGTTACACTGTGGAAGCCACCTACACAATTGACTCATGACTCACGTCAGTATTAAGCAGTGTTACACTGTGGAAGCCACCTACACAATTGACTCATGACTCACGTCAGTATTAAGCAGTGTTACACTGTGGAAGCCACCTACACAATTGACTCATGACTCACGTCAGTATTAAGCAGTGTTACACTGTGGAAGCCACCTACACAATTGACTCATGACTCACGTCAGTATTAAGCAGTGTTACACTGTGGAAGCCACCTACACAATTGACTCATGACTCACGTCAGTATTAAGCAGTGTTACACTGTGGAAGCCACCTAGACAATTGACTCATGACTCACGTCAGTATTAAGCAGTGTTACACTGTGGAAGCCACCTAGACAATTGACTCATGACTCACGTCAGTATTAAGCAGTGTTACACTGTGGAAGCCACCTACACAATTGACTCATGACTCACGTCAGTATTAAGCAGTGTTACACTGTGGAAGCCACCTACACAATTGACTCATGACTCACGTCAGTATTAAGCAGTGTTACACTGTGGAAGCCACCTAGACAATTGACTCATGACTCACGTCAGTATTAAGCAGTGTTACACTGTGGAAGCCACCTACACAATTGACTCATGACTCACGTCAGTATTAAGCAGTGTTACACTGTGGAAGCCACCTACACAATTGACTCATGACTCACGTCAGTATTAAGCAGTGTTACACTGTGGAAGCCACCTACACAATTGACTCATGACTCACGTCAGTATTAAGCAGTGTTACACTGTGGAAGCCACCTACACAATTGACTCATGACTCACGTCAGTATTAAGCAGTGTTACACTGTGGAAGCCACCTACAAAATTGACTCATGACTCACGTCAGTATTAAGCAGTGTTACACTGTGGAAGCCACCTACACAATTGACTCATGACTCACGTCAGTATTAAGCAGTGTTACACTGTGGAAGCCACCTACACAATTGACTCATGACTCACGTCAGTATTAAGCAGTGTTACACTGTGGAAGCCACCTACACAATTGACTCATGACTCACGTCAGTATTAAGCAGTGTTACACTGTGGAAGCCACCTAGACAATTGACTCATGACTCACGTCAGTATTAAGCAGTGTTACACTGTGGAAGCCACCTAGACAATTGACTCATGACTCACGTCAGTATTAAGCAGTGTTACACTGTGGAAGCCACCTAGACAATTGACTCATGACTCACGTCAGTATTAAGCAGTGTTACACTGTGGAAGCCACCTACACAATTGACTCATGACTCACGTCAGTATTAAGCAGTGTTACACTGTGGAAGCCACCTACACAATTGACTCATGACTCACGTCAGTATTAAGCAGTGTTACACTGTGGAAGCCACCTACACAATTGACTCATGACTCACGTCAGTATTAAGCAGTGTTACACTGTGGAAGCCACCTACACAATTGACTCATGACTCACGTCAGTATTAAGCAGTGTTACACTGTGGAAGCCACCTACACAATTGACTCATGACTCACGTCAGTATTAAGCAGTGTTACACTGTGGAAGCCACCTACACAATTGACTCATGACTCACGTCAGTATTAAGCAGTGTTACACTGTGGAAGCCACCTACACAATTGACTCATGACTCACGTCAGTATTAAGCAGTGTTACACTGTGGAAGCCACCTACACAATTGACTCATGACTCACGTCAGTATTAAGCAGTGTTACACTGTGGAAGCCACCTAGACAATTGACTCATGACTCACGTCAGTATTAAGCAGTGTTACACTGTGGAAGCCACCTAGACAATTGACTCATGACTCACGTCAGTATTAAGCAGTGTTACACTGTGGAAGCCACCTACACAATTGACTCATGACTCACGTCAGTATTAAGCAGTGTTACACTGTGGAAGCCACCTACACAATTGACTCATGACTCACGTCAGTATTAAGCAGTGTTACACTGTGGAAGCCACCTAGACAATTGACTCATGACTCACGTCAGTATTAAGCAGTGTTACACTGTGGAAGCCACCTACACAATTGACTCATGACTCACGTCAGTATTAAGCAGTGTTACACTGTGGAAGCCACCTACACAATTGACTCATGACTCACGTCAGTATTAAGCAGTGTTACACTGTGGAAGCCACCTACACAATTGACTCATGACTCACGTCAGTATTAAGCAGTGTTACACTGTGGAAGCCACCTAGACAATTGACTCATGACTCACGTCAGTATTAAGCAGTGTTACACTGTGGAAGCCACCTACAAAATTGACTCATGACTCACGTCAGTATTAAGCAGTGTTACACTGTGGAAGCCACCTACACAATTGACTGATGACTCACGTCAGTATTAAGCAGTGTTACACTGTGGAAGCCACCTACACAATTGACTCATGACTCACGTCAGTATTAAGCAGTGTTACACTGTGGAAGCCACCTACACAATTGACTCATGACTCACGTCAGTATTAAGCAGTGTTACACTGTGGAAGCCACCTACACAATTGACTCATGACTCACGTCAGTATTAAGCAGTGTTACACTGTGGAAGCCACCTACACAATTGACTCATGACTCACGTCAGTATTAAGCAGTGTTACACTGTGGAAGCCACCTACACAATTGACTCATGACTCACGTCACTATTAAGCAGTGTTACACTGTGGAAGCCACCTACACAATTGACTCATGACTCACGTCAGTATTAAGCAGTGTTACACTGTGGAAGCCACCTACACAATTGACTCATGACTCACGTCAGTATTAAGCAGTGTTACACTGTGGAAGCCACCTACACAATTGACTCATGACTCACGTCAGTATTAAGCAGTGTTACACTGTGGAAGCCACCTACACAATTGACTCATGACTCACGTCAGTATTAAGCAGTGTTACACTGTGGAAGCCACCTACACAATTGACTCATGACTCACGTCAGTGTGTGTGTGTGTGAGCATAACAATAAGAGCTCTTTTTCACAGTAAAAATAATAATGTCATAATAAATATATTTATATCATTATATTTAAAATAAATCAATAATAATAATGAATAATACAAATAATAATTGAAAGAAAAATTATACTACTACTACTACTACTACTACTACTACTAATAATAATAATAATAATAATAATAATAATATCAGTAATAATATTATTATTATTATTATTATTATTATTATTATTATTATTATTATTATTATTATTATTAATGAATAATAAATTTGAAATATGAAATAATGTAATAAAAATTATGAAAAAAAGAAAAATACTTACATTATGATAAGTTATCTTGCAGCTGCGCTGTTATTATGGCCGCTGGACATAATTACATTTGGTTTCAAGTATATTTAATTATGGAAATTTTTTATGTATAATATAAAGAAGTATGAGATAATTGTTCTTAGAAATTGTACGATAAATTTTGTGTGATCTGTCGCTAGAAACAACGGAAACAACGGTACTGTTGTGCTGTTACAGAACAACAGTACTGTAATAATGTTGGTAGAATTACAGACAATATGTGAAGTAAAAGGACACAAGTGCAACTAATGTGACATTTTATTGTGGCAACGTTTCGCTCTCCAGGAGCTTTATCAAGCCGATACAAACAATAGATGGACACAGAGGTTATATATAGGCTCAGAGTGAGGTGTAATACTAGTGGTAGTAGTAGTAGTAGTAGTAGTAGTAGTAGTAGTAGTAGTAGTAGTAGTAGTAGTAGTGGTAGTAGTAGTAGTAGTAGTAGTAGTAGTAGAAGTAGTAGTAGTAGTAGTAGTAGTAGTAGTAGTAGTAGAAGTAATACAATATATAGAACAATTAACTTGCACAAGAGTAAACGATATAAAGGCTATTACTTGGGAAACAAAAAAAAATTGGTTAGACAAATATTTCTCTATCCAGCCTCCAATAGAAATATTTGTCTAACCAAATTTTTATGTTTCCCAAGTAATAGCCTTTATATCGTTTACTCTTGTGCAAGTTAATTGTTCTATATATTGTATTACTTCTACTACTACTACTACTTATACTACTACTACTACTACTACTACTACTACTACTACTGCCACTAGTATTTCACCTCACTCTGAGCCTATATATAACCTCTGTGTCCATGTATTGTTTGTAATGGCTTGATAAAGCTCCTGGAGAGCGAAACGTTGCCACAATAAAATGTCACATTAGTTGCACTTGTGTCCTTTTACTTTACAACAACAGTAGTGTTGTGCAGCTACAGAGCAACACTACCGTTGTGTTGCTACAGAACAACGCTACCGTTGTGTTGCTACAGAACAACGCTACCGTTGTACTGCTAATGAGCAACGGTACTGTTAAGCTGCTACTGAGCAACGGTACTCTTCTGCTGCTAATGAACAAATGTACTGCTGTGCTGCTGCTGAACAACGATGCTGCTGCTGAACAACGGTGCTGCTGCTGTACAACGGTGCTGCTGTGCCTCTAATGAAAGACGTTACTGTTGTGCTGCTAATAAACAACGCTACCGTTGTGTTGCTACTGAACAACGCTACTCGTTTCCAGCTGAACAACGCTACTGTTGTGCCGCTATTGAACAGAGCTACTGTTGTTCTGCTACTGAACAGCATTACTGTTGTGCTGCTAATGAACAGCATTACTGTTGTGCTGCTACTGATCAACGGTTCTGTTGTGATGCTCCTGAACACTGGAACTGTTGTGCTGCCTCTGAACAACGGTACTGTTGTGCTACTGAACAACGGTTCTGTTGTGCTGCTACTGAATCCGTGCTTGTTGTCGTTTATAGGCTTGTTCCTTTCTATGTGCTCCACCACTCTCTTTCTGATAATCTTCTCCATAACTTTGCATACTATACACGTCAGTGACACTGGTTTGTAGTTTAGTGCATCGTGTCTGTCTCATTTCTTAAAAAATGGGGACTACATTTGCCGTATTGCATACCTCAGGCATTTGCCCAGTTTCAATGGATTTGTTAAAAATTTATAAATTAGACATATGTGTAACACTTGGGTATCTTTACTGAGGAAATGTTTCTCCATACAGTTGCGAAACGTTTCGTAAATAAAAATACCCAAGTGTTGCTCATGTGTCTAATTTATCAACTTGTCAGTTCTCTGAACCATTTATCTACATTCGTGTTGAAAATTGTTGTTAGTAGCACACACAGTGACTCTGCCCCCTCTCTAAAAACCTACGGAGAGATGTCCGGTCCCACCGCCTTTGAGGTATCAAGTTCATTTAGAAGCTTCTTAACCTCCTCCTCGATAGTGTATCTCATCCAGCACTTGTTGGTATATTCCTTGTTGGTGTACCCTACTGTTCTGACTTCCCGGAATCCTTTGTGTTTTCACTGTAAATACTTCAATAAATATAATGTTGAGCTCCTCACATACTTCTTCGTCGCTTCTTGTGAGCTCCCCACCTTCCTTCCTCAGCCTGATTATCTGGTCCTTGACTGTTGTCTTCCTCCTGATATGGCTATACAACAGCGTCGGGTCAGACTTGACTTTATTGCTATGTCGTTTGATACTTTTGCTGGGCCTTCCTCCTTATCTGTGCTTATTTGTTTCTGACCCTTCGACTGTGCTTTTTCCATTCTCTAGCGCACTTAGTTTTTGCCTCCCAACACCTTTGGGTAAGCCAAGGGCTCGTTCTTGTCTTCCCATTATTTCAGTTGGCCTTAGGAAGAAACCTCTCCTCTCCTGCCATGCATTTAGTTGTCGTGAAGTCCATCATTTCCTTTACAGATTTTCCTACCAGTTCTCTTTCTCACTGAACCTCCTGCAAGTAGTTTCATTTCTTCTATTCTACTCCTGTTACCCTTTCCACCTCAAACTTTGCTATGTATTCAAATCCCAGAACTACGTGATCATTAGCTCCAAGGGGCTTTTCGTATGTTATGTCCTTGATGTCCGAGCTACTCAGGGTGAATACGAGGTCCAGTCTTCCTGGTTTATCCTCACCTCCCTCTCTCTCTCTCTCTCTGGTAGTATCCCTAACACGTTGATGCATGAGGTTTCCTAGTACCACATCCATCATCTTGGCTCTCCCATTCAATCTCCTTGTGATTGAAATCATCCATAACTTGTAACTTTGTTCTACCCCTGTGAGCTCTTCTGGCAAACCTCAGCTAGTGTGTCCACCATTGCTCTGTTGCTCTCATCATGTTCTTCTCTAGGCCTCCGGCAGTTCTGTAGCGGGTTGTACACCACTGCAATGACTTCCTTATGTCCCCCAGATTGAATTTTGCCTACTATGTAGTTCCCTTTCTTCCATTTCGTTCATTCCTTCCATTTCCTCAAATCCCCATCAGGTTTTAATGAGCAGTGCAACTCCTCCTCCCCCTCTGCTCCCACAATCTTCCATCAGGATCTGATATCCGGGTGGGAGGATTGCGTGTGGTATGCCAGCAAGTTTTGTTTCTGTGAGTGCTGTGATGCGTGGGGGATGTCTCCTTGATTCTTTCATGCGACTCCTCACATTTATTTGTTATTCCATCCGCATTCGTATACCAAATCTTCAACTTCTTTTCTAAAATTGTGGTGTGGGTAGAACATTATAGTTGGGGGAGCGGGAGACATGGCTGGGATGTATGTGTGTGTATTTGTGTTTGTGTGTATGTTGCGTTTGTGTGTGTCTGTGTGTTGTGTCTGTATGTTGTGTGTCCGTGTGTGTATCTGTGTGTCTGTGTGAATGTTAGATATATATGTTCAATGGGAAAAATAAATATATTTTCGCATATAGGGAATCCTTTTCTTAGTTTTATAATATTAGACATGAATGTGTTAACTTACATTCTTATGTAAAAGTATACTAAGATGAAAGAATATTTATTTAACCTAGTTAAGAACATAAGAAAAAAGGAGCACTGCAGCAGGCCTACTGACCTATGTGAAGCATGGGTCAGTTAGTCTGTCAGTTAATATGTATGTTGTGATTGAACATACATGAACTGGTTCACTCATATTATCCGTATGGCATTATCCCTCTTTCTCTCTCTCTCTTTCTCTCTCTCTCTCTCTCTCTCTCTCTCTCTCTCTCTCTCTCTCTCTCTCTCTCTCTCTCTCTCTCTCTCTCTCTCTCTCTCTCTCTCTCTCTCTCTCTCTCTCTCTCTCTGTCTCTGTCTCTCCTTCCTCGCTCTCTCAGTCTCCTTGTTCATACTCACTTCTTTTTTACTCTCGTACTCTCCTTCATCACTCTCCTCTCATTCCTCTGTTCTCTTGTTTCCTTGTCTTTTCCCAGCTATTTGTCTCAGCCTCCCTAACTCTTTTTGTTTTTTTACTCAAATTTTACAAGGTTAGGTTAAGGTTCCTAACTTTATATACAAGCTAAAGGCTGTTTTTATGAGACGTACAAACACGGAACAGGATGAAGTAGGAGTCATCTGTGTACCAGTGATTTCGATTGGTGCTTGTCTTTATTCCGTTGATGTCATTATAATGTACAAACATGTTCCATACACAAGTCTTCCTAGCATTAAATGATCTCAGGTGAAGCCATGTTCTGAAGAAGGGTACAGACCGAGTGCAGTTGTTGTTTGCTGTCCGTCTTGTAGTGTAGAAGCTCACTTCTCACTGTCCTTGTAATTTTAAGTACTACGCTTAGAGATCAAGCTTCAAGGTAATCACTGAGAAGGCACTGTGTACAGTCGGCGATTCCCAGCACTTGCAATTTTGCCAAGAATCACTGGTCTCTCTCTCTCTCTCTCTCTCTCTCTCTCTCTCTCTCTCTCTCTCTCTCTCTCTCTCTATCTCTCTCTCTCTCTCTCTCTCTCTCTCTCTCTCTCTCTCTCTCTCTCTCTCTCTCTCTCTCTCTCCCCTCTCTCTCTCTCTCTCTCTCTGTTACACTTCAACTAATTCCTTTATCTTCCATATTACCTCCTATCCTCCATTTCCTTCTATTGCTCCTTACAAAACTTTTTTCTAAAAACCTGTAAACTTTTTTTATATTCACTTATGCAGCATGCATTAATAAGTATATTTTGAATATTCTTCTTTGAATGGAAGACTTATTGTGTTATATTGTGTTTGTATTAATCTGCTCTTTGTATTACTTAGATTTTAAAATGTTATGGACTGATGGTGAATGGAAATATACTGGATATGCATCTTCTGTCTCTGTGTGTCTGTCTGTCTGCCTTCTGTCTCTCTCTCTCTCTCTCTCTCTCTCTCTCTCTCTCTGTTTTTTTTTTTTTTTTTTTTTTTTTTTTTTTTTTTTTTTTTTTTTTTTTACACAGGGTTTGACAAGGTTAAGGATCCCTAGCTTTATTGACAAGCTATTTACAGATTAAGGATTCCTAACTTTATTGGCAAACTAAGAGCTGTTACCTACATCAGCTCATTTGAAAGCATTTTTATTGTTATGAGACATACAAGTAGGGAACAGGATGAAGTTGAAGCCATCAGTGAGCCAGCATTTCATTTGATCAACTGACTTTATCTCGTTGACATCATTATGCTGTACGAATGTGTTCCATACTCGAGTCATCCTGGGTATATAGGATCTCAGGTGGAGTGAAGTTCTGGAGAAGGGTACAGCCAGAGTGAAGTTGGTGCTTTCTGCCCGTCTTGTGGCATAAAAGCTTGTTTCACGCTGTCCTCGAAGTGGATCCAAGTGTGGTACTTTGACAATATTGGCCTTGTACATAACAGTAAGGCCACCCACATCTCTCCTATGTTGAAGGGTCTGCTGAAATGACAAATCTATCCAGGATTGGTCCAGGCGAGAGATGAGACGTCTTGCTCTGTTCTCTACTCTGTCAAGCAGTCGCAGATGAGAGGGGGGCAAGCAAACCAAGAAAGTGGAGCATACTCAAGGTGCGAGCGTGCTTGTGCCTCGTACAGAATCTTCCAGCCCCTACTGTCAAATAGATGCGAGATACGGCGAAGTGCTGTAAGCTTCCTGGCTGCCTTGTTTGCAAGATTTAGAACATGGTTCTTCATGGTTAGTTTTGAGTCAAATTTCACCCCAAGGATATCAACTTCTTCTCCAGGTGCCAACACCCTCCCATTCATCCTTACTACTGCACCAGCATTTCCATCATGGTGCCTAGAGACGATCATCATTTGCATTTTCTCAGGTGCAAATGTTACTTGCCATCTATTTCCCAAAGCTGATATAGCTCTCAGCTGGTGATTGATGTAGCTTAGAGCAGCTGGCATTTCTTCTCTTGGATAAGTGAATGTCAGTGTGCAGTCGTCTGCATATGCATGTGATTCTGGGATGAGATGAAGAAGGTCGTTGAAGTAGACATTCCGTAACAATGGACCCAGCACGCTTCCTTGTGGAACACTTGCCCCAATAGGGTGTCTTGCTGATTCCATTCCATTGAGAACTACACTTAGAGATCTACCATGAAGTTAATCTCTGAGGAGACAGCGTAGAGCCTGCAATTCCCAGTGCTTGAAGTTTTGCTAAGAGGCCCTGGTGCCACACCCGGTCGAAAGCGCCAGCAATGTCCAGTGCTACCACACAGCTGACTTTGGATTCATCCAGTGACTGGTGCCACTTAATGGAGAGGTTTAACAACAGATAAGCAGCAGAGTAACCTTTGAAGATTGAGACACTTATGCAGCATATGGGAATCTTTATTCAGGAAACGTTTCGCCAGACAGTGGCTTCATCAGTCCAATACAAAGAGGAAGGCGTAAGGAGAGGAGTAGGATGAGGTAATCAGTCCCTCAGCTTGGAGTCGATGTGTTCAGTCCATCAATCTTGTAGAATGTACAGCATAGGGCCGTAGACGTGGCTTATATACTGTATTGGACTGATGAAGCCACTGTGTGGCGAAACGTTTCCTGAATAAAGATTCCCATATGCTGCATAAGTGTCTCAATCTTCAACTTGTCGGTTTTTCAAACCATTCATCACAACTGTCAGACACTGCAGCATCATGGGATCTTGTTACAAAGAATTCTTCAACACTTGTTCAACCTTTGGACGAAGACCTACTTCGACTAGTGGATGGTACCACTATGACCCCGCCTCCGCCTGCTTCACCTCACCTCACTACAGTATATAAGCCACGTCTACTGCCCTATGATGTACATTCTACAAGATTGATGGACTGAACACATCGACTCCAGGCTGAGGGACTGATTACCTCATACTACTTCTCTCCTTACGCCTTCCTCTTTGTATTAGACTGATGAAGCCACTGTGTGGCGAAACGTTTCCTGAATAAAGATTCCCATATGCTGCATAAGTGTCTCAATCTTCAACTTGTCGGTTTTTCAAATCATTCATCACAACTGTCAGACACTGCAGCTTCATGGGATCTTGTTACAAAGAATTCTTCAACACTTGTTCAACATTTGGACGAAGACCTACTTCGACTAGTGGATGGTACCACTATGACCCCGCCTCCGCCTGCTTCACCTCACCTCACTACAGTATATAAGCCACGTCTACGGCCCTATGCTGTACATTCTACAAGATTGATGGACTGAACACATCGACTCCAGGCTGAGGGACTGATTACCTCATACTACTCCTCTCCTTACGCCTTTGTATTGGACTGATGAAGCCACTGTGTGGCGAAACGTTTCCTGAATAAAGATTCCCATATGCTGCATAAGTGTCTCAATCTTCAACTTGTCGGTTTTTCAAATCATTCATCACAACTGTCAGACACTGCAGCTTCATGGGATCTTGTTACAAAGAATTCTTCAACACTTGTTCAACATTTGGACGAAGACCTACTTCGACTAGTGGATGGTACCACTATGACCCCGCCTCCGCCTGCTTCACCTCACCTCACTACAGTATATAAGCCACGTCTACGGCCCTATGCTGTACATTCTACAAGATTGATGGACTGAACACATCGACTCCAGGCTGAGGGACTGATTACCTCATACTACTCCTCTCCTTACGCCTTTGTATTGGACTGATGAAGCCACTGTGTGGCGAAACGTTTCCTGAATAAAGATTCCCATATGCTGCATAAGTGTCTCAATCTTCAACTTGTCGGTTTTTCAAACCATTCATCACAGAGTAACCTTTCCTGAAGCCATATTGACGATCACAAAGTAGTGAGTGATAGTCAAAAAACTCTGTCATTTGTCTTGAGGTTATTGTCTCAAGGATCTTACCAGTGATTGACAGGAGTGACACTGGTCTGTAGTTGCTGATTTCTGCTCTGCTCTTCTTTTTTTGAACAGGGACTACATTTGCCTCTTTCCATAGAGAGGGCCATTTACACTGTACTAGGCAGTGCTGAAAGATGCGAGTTAGAGGTGCTGCTAGCTGGTGTGCACATCTTCTCAGCAATCTTGGGCTCAACTTGTCTGGGCCCACAGCCTTTTCTTAGTCAAGCGATTTAAGAAGGAAATGCACCTCCTCCTCCCTTATTGTCACCACTGACAGTTTTGACACAGTTCTTGCAGCTAGCCAAGGAGGGTCCCTTGCTGGATCAGGAACTTGCATTTTGGTAGCAAAGTGTTCAGCAAAGAGGTCCGCCTTCTCTTGACTACTAGTAGAGGTGGTCCCATCTTGTCGACTTAGAGGTGGTATGAGTTCATCAGGCAGATAACCCTGTCTGTCCTTGACCAGGGACCACCAGGTTTTGGAGCCTACCCTACCTAATGCTAGCTTTCTTTTAGTGTCCACCTCCCATTTAGCAATGGCCCACTTTTGAACGTCACCCATATGTCTACAGGCTTGCCTGTGCAAGTTCCTGTTATAGGTGGTAGGATGTCTCTTATACCTTCGCCATGCTTTGTACTTAGCAGTAGCAGCCTCTTTACAACGAAAGCCAAACCAAGGCTGATCCGTAGGCTTCGTCACATATTGCCGGTGAGGAATGTGTTCTTGTTGTAGATTAAGGATGTGTCCAGTGAAGGCTTTCACTTGGTTGTCAATATCCCCTTGGAGAAGAGCATTCCAATCGGTGGTGGCGAGCTCAGAGTGAAGGGCCGGCCAATTACCTCTTTCCCATAGCCAGGTTGTGCGTGTGGACTCCTCACCTCGTTCTGTTGGGATCTTAAGTGTCGTAAAAACAGCCTTGTGGTCAGACGATCCAACATAGCCGAGGGGTTGACAAGTGACTATGCCTTCTGCCAGATCACTCACTACTGGGTCAAAAGAGGAGCCAGAGATGTGAGTAGGGAAATCAACAAAGTTTCTCATGTCAAACACTGCAAGAAGGTCATCAAAGTCCCTCTGTATAAGGTGCTGGTTGAGGTCACCAACAATTATGATATGTTGACAGTTGTGTTGTAGCAGAAGGGAGTCAATATTTTCCATTAGGAAGTTGATGGGATCTGCATGTTGCCACTGAGGTCTGTACATTGCACATGCTAGTGTTTATGCAGAGCTTGAAGAACATCATTTCAAGATGTGTAGGGGTGGCAACATCAATGTGCTGGGCATGAACACTTTTAGAGAAGCACACAGCAACACCTCCTCCTTGCCCTTGCCTGTCTCTTCTCATCCATGAGGTGTAGCCAGCAATTCTTGCAAAATTTTCTGGAGTCCTGTCAACGAAAAATGTTTCAACAACAGCTATCATGTCGGGACGTCGAGTGTTCACAAAACTGTGTGTGAGCTCTCCAACATTAGTAATGAAACCTCTAATGTTGGCCGACAGGATGCTGATAGACTGGCTCCTCATGATGATGTGGTCAGCTTGAGGTGGTGGGTGTGTAGGGCATGTAAGGTGCCTGCCCTTGAGAGAGGTAGGGTACTGAGGCAGCTGCAGGGATGTAGGTCTGTGGTCTTGTATAAGGCACAATACCACCTGCTGGGCTGGGATAGGAGTAGCTGAGTGGGTGACGTGTGAGTGTTCACCAATTCAGAGATCTTGCTGGTTTATTCTGAGAACAGGTCTCTAAACAGGTGGTCCTGTCTGTCAAGTTCCTTTTTCTTCCGACACTGGTCCTCCTGATGTCCTTTCTTGTAGCAGTAATTACACCTGGTATCTCGCAGGCAGTTGCTGGCAGTGTGCCCCTTCCGGTGACAGCGAGAGCACAACCTAGGTGCCTGGGAGGGTGGACTATGATTTGTTGCACCTCCTGTGGTTTGCAGATTTGTCCTCAGGTTCTGCCGCTGGAACTGTGTTAGTGGAGGGTGAGACAACTGTAGATGTCGTCCTCCTCCACGTCCTCTTCCACGTCCTCTGCCCCTTCCTCTACCAGTTCTGACAGATGTGTCCCTGCTGTTCGTACTTTGGCGCAGTAGGTGATCAGGTGAAGTGATAGTTCCCTGATTATTAACTGCACCAATCTCTGGTGGAGAAACTCCTGACTCAGAACTTGCTGATGAAGCACTGCTGCCAGATTCTGGAATAGTGTCGGCAGGTGTGCTGAGGGAAGCACTTCATGAGCTCCTCAAATCATTAGATAACCTCCAAGCTATTGTAGAAGGCCAGTGCAAGCCTACATCAAGTGACGTAAGCTGCTCAGCTGATGGTGACACTATTGACAAAGACTGGAAGTCCCACACTGAGCTTAACTCAGGGGAAAATAACTGGTGGAATTCTGTCATCGCTAAGGTCCCACAGACTGACAGAGTTCAAAACACTACCTTTGGGAATTCTAACACAATTCCTCTGACCACCACAGAGGGAACAAATCCTCTTCCAAGCAACGAAGGAAACCTTGGATCTGTTAATTCTCCTACACCTGACATCTCTGCTTCAGCCACTGCCAGTCCACTTGACAGTGCACATACCATCTGTGGTCCTGTCTCTCTCTCTCTCTCTCTCTCTCTCTCTCTCTCTCTCTCTCTCTCTCTCTCTTACTTTTTTCCTGCTTCTTCCTGGCACATGTGTTATTCCTGTTCTAGTTGTTATCTGTTTTCAGATATTTATGAATAAGACAGCTTTTTCTGAATCATTTTTTCCTGTCTGTTGACAATTTCCAGTTGACATGAATAGAAGTAATCACTGTGTTCCACTGGGGTGAACAGCTGCCAGATACCCATTTCAGGTGTGCAAATTCATCTAGGATCTTCACAACTCCAGCATCATCTATGATGATGCGCTCATCACTTACTCTCTTATCCATCATTTCGCAGCTTCTCTAATATCTTACTCCTCTCGCTTTCTTTACACTGACTCACCTCTAAACTCATCTACACTTCTCAGATCCTTTCTGCTAAGTAATATGTCTTAATATCTCTAAGTTCCTAATCATATTCTTGTTTATACGCTTTTATTTAAAAAAAATGATTCTTGTTTAGCTGAAGTGCCTCCTGCTGTGTTTTCTATTTTATATTTTTACTCTGGTCCTGTGTTTGTATATCATCCTGTGATCTATAATAAAGAAGGACTGATTAACGTTCGTGTCAGTACTAAGCGAGACAAACATTGCTAGTATTATTTAGTGAACACACACACACACACACACACACACACACACACACACACACACACACACACACACACACACACACACACACACACACACACACATACATCCACACAACCGGAGGAAGGCAGAGCAACAAAAGCAAGCACACATAGAACCATTCCCAGAACCCCACAACATAACACTCTATCCCAACACAAACCACAAGCCACATTTACAGCCCCCTACCCCACACCACACAGTAGACTCCCACAGCTCTCTGCCAGGTCCCCCGCCCTCTCAGACCCCCAGAACACAGTGTTGGAGAGGAAACTGATGGTATGATATACCAACGCTGATGGACTAACGAATAATTGGAAGGAGTGGCACGAGAGAGTTAAAGAGGCATCACGGGACACCATAGTTCTAACAGGAATGATAACAGATGCATGCCATCTTTCCAACGGGGTATCAAATCCTGAGGAAAAACAGAGGCAACAGACGGGATGGCGGAGTGGCACTGCCCATCAAAAACCAATGAGATTTTGATGAGCTAGAGAGAGGAGACAGAGGAGACGCAAGAGACTGCATAATAGGAACACTTCAGTCTGGAAGTATCAAGGTGGTAATTGCAGTGATGTGTAACCCACCACAGAACAGCAGGAGGCCAAGGCAAGAGTATGATGAGAGTAACAGAGCAATAGTTGACACACTGGCTGAAGTGGGCAGAAGGGCTCACGCGAGCAGGGCAAAGCTGATGATTATGGGTGACTTCAATCACAAGGAATTCGACTGGGAGAACCTGGAGCCACATGGGGGCACTTCCAGACAGAGAGGAGAGGATGATCCAGCAATACTGAACCTAGTATTCACCTTGAGTAGTGCAGATGTTGACGACATCATATATGAAAGACCCCTTGGGGCCAGTGACCATGCAGTTCTGAGCTTCGAATACACAGTAGAGTTATAAGTCGAGAGGGAGGAAGGAAGGGGAGGACAAATGAAGCCAAACTACAAGGGAGGGGACTACACAAGCATGAAGATTTTCCTGCAATGAGGGTTCAGTGGGACAGGGAACTGGCAATTCAGTGGGACAGAGAAATGACAGTTCAGTCTGGGGGGACATAAGGTAGTCATTGCAGTAATGTACAACCCGCCACAGAAATGCAGGAGGCCAAGAGAAGAATATGAAGAGAGCAACAGTGCAATGGTGGACACACTAGCTGAGGTAGCCAGAAGAGCTCACACGGGTAGGGCAAAGTTACTATTTATGGGCGTTTTCAGTCAGGAGATTGTTTGGGAAAACCTAGAGCTACATAGGGGTCTGGAAACATGAAGAGCCAAGATGACTGATGTGGTACTGGAAAACCTCGTGCATCAACATGTTAGGGACACTATTCGAGAGAGAGAGAGAGAGAGAGAGAGAGAGAGAGACAGAGAGACAGAGAGACAGACAGACAGACAGACAGAGACAGACAGAGAGACAGAGACAGAGAGAGAGAGAGAGAGAGAGAGAGAGAGAGAGAGAGAGAGAGAGAGAGAGAGAGAGAGAGAGAGAGAGAGAGAGAGAGAGAGAGAGAGAGAGAGAGAGACAGAGACAGACAGACAGACAGAGACAGAGACAGAGACAGAGAGAGAGAGAGAGAGAGAGAGAGAGAGAGAGAGAGAGAGAGAGAGAGAGAGAGAGAGAGAGAGAGAGAGAGAGAGAGACAGACAGACAGACAGACAGACAGAGAGACAGACAGAGAGACAGAGAGACAGAGAGACAGAGAGACAGAGAGACAGAGAGAGAGAGAGAGAGAGAGAGAGAGAGAGAGAGAGAGAGAGAGAGAGAGAGAGAGAGGAGGATGAACCAGCAAGACTGGACCTCGTGTTCAGCCTGAGTAGCTCGGACATTGAGGACATCACATATGAATGGCCCTTGGAGCTAGTGACCACGTGGTTCTGAGCTTTCACTACATAGCACAGTTACAAGTGGAGAGGGTAACAGGAGTAGGACGGGAAGAGCGAAACTACACAGTTGAGGACTTTCAGGCAAGAGGAACTTCCTGCAGGAGGTTCAGAGGGAAAGAGAATTGGTAGGAAAGTCAGTAAACGAAAGGATGGATTACATAACAACAAAATGCAATGAGGCAGACGAAAGGTTTGTTCCCAGGGCAACAGAAGTAATGGGAAGACCAGAATGAGCCCTTGTTTTACCCAAATGTGTGGGGAGGCTAAAACTACGAGCACTAAAGAATGGAAAATGTACAAAAGAGAAAGTACTCAGGAAAATAAAGAGAATAGTCGAAGAGCCAGAAACGAGTACTCGCAAATAAGGAGAGAGACCCAGCGACAGTACAAAAACGACATAGCATCAGAAGTCAAGTATGACCCGAAGCTGTTGTATAGCTACATCAGGAGGCAGGCAACAGTCAAGCACCAGGTGATCAGGCTAAGGAAAGAAGGTGGGGAGCTCACAAGAAACGATCAAGAATTACATGAGGAGCTCAATATGTGACTTAAGGAAGTATTTACACTGAAGACAGAAAGGACTCCAGGTAATCAAAACAGGGACAATCACCAACAAAGGATATAACAACAAGTGTTCGATGAAATACACTTAATCGAGGAGGAGGTGAAGAAGCTGCTAAGTGACCTTGATACCTTAAAGGCGGTAGGACCGGATATCTCTCCGTGGGTTGTTAGACAGGGAGCAGAGACGCTGTGTGTGCCACTAACAACAATTTTCATCACATCCATTGAAACTGGGGAACTACCTGAGGTATGGAAGACGTGAAATGTAGTCCCCATTTTTTAAGAAAGGAGGCAGGCACGAGGCAGTAAACTACAGACCAGTGTCACTGGTCCATGGCAAAGCCATGGAGAAGATTATCAGGAGAGTGGTAGAATACCTAGAATAGAACAAGCTTATAAACGACAACTAGCACAGAATCATGGAAGGTAAATCCTGTGTCACAAAGCTACTGGTGTTTTATGACAAGGTAACTGAAGTATGACACGAGAAAGAGGGGTGTGTAGATTGCATTTTCTAGGAGTGCAAGAAGGCCTTCGATTGAGCTCCTCACAATTGATTAGTGCCAAAGCTAGAGGATGAGGCAGGCATCAGAGAATACATGACAGGAGGCAACAGTGAGTCATGGTACGTGACGAGGTATGAGAGTGCGCACCTGTGACGGGTAGAGTTCCACTGGAGTCAGTCATAGGACCAGTGCTATTTTTGGTATATGTGAATGGCATGACGGAAGTGATTGACTCATGAGTTAATGAGGAGAATTAAATCCGATGAGGATCAAGCAGGAGCACAAAGAGACCTGGGCAGGTTGGAAGCTTGGTCCAGCAACTGACTCCTCGAGTTTATCTCCGCCAAATGCAAAGTCATTAAGATCGAGGAAGGGCAAAGAAGAACACAGACAGAGTATAGGCTAGGTGGCCAAAGACTGCAAACCTCACTCACTGAAAAGGATCTTGTGGTGAGTATAATAATGAGCACATCTCCTGAGGTGCACGTCAACTAGATAACTGCTGCAGCATATGGGCGCCTGGCAAACCTGAGAATAGCGTTGGGATACCTCGGTAAGGAATCGTGTAAGACTCTGTACACCGTGTACGTTAGGCTCATACTGGAGTATGTAGCACCAGTTTGGAACCCACACCTGGTTAAGTACGTCAAGGAATTAGAGAAAGTGCAAAGGCTAGCAACAAGACTAGTTTCAGAGCTAATGGGAATGTCCTCCGAGGAAATATAACTGAGGGACAGGAGGGTTAGAAGAAACATGATAACGACATACAAAATACTGCGAGGAATTGAAAAGATAGACTGAGACAGGATGTTCCAGAGAAATGGCACAGAAATAAGGGGTCACAATTGGACGTTGAAGACTCATATGAATCAAAGGGATGTTAGGAAGTATTTCTTTAGTTATAGAGTTGTCATGAAATGGAATAGTTTGGGAAGTGACGTAGTGAAGGCAGGAACACTGCGCAGTTTGAAAAAGATTTGATGAGCTTGATGAGGCACATGAAGCACAGTGAGAGAGGACCTAGTAGCAATCTGTGAAGAGGCCGGGCCAGGAGCTATGAATAGACCCCTGCAACCACAAATAGGTGAGTACACAGAGGCTTTCATTAAAATACATTACGATGTCCAGTGGCCTGGTGGCTAAAGCTCTCGTTTCACACGGCGAGGGTCCGTTTTGAATTTCCGGCGAGTGTAGAAATATTCGGTGTTTCTCTTTACACCGGTTGTCAATGTTCCCCATTAGTAAAATGGTACCTGGGAGTTAGTTGATTTGTGTGGGTCTCATCCTGGGGCAAAATTGACCTAATTTTCCCGAAATGTTCTGCAAAATAAGCCTCTTTACATGTATTAAAATATCATTGATGTCAGTTAGGCGTGTATACCTTGTACACTTACTTATAGTAATGAAGACATTATATTACATATATTATATTACAGGAGTGCAAACATGAGCACAGACACAAGCAATGGAAGAGAATATATATGGTTACTATTCGTGCTATTGTCTAAACTATTGTATTAACATGCAACAACACACAGTTATATTCTGATACTCAGTCTTATATAATAATACATTTCACAGACACTCAAAAAAATGATGAACTTAAAAGAAGTCATGGAGACTAGTATAGTAATAATACATTTAAAAGCAGTATACATTTATAGTATACTATTTTTAAATGCATAATTAAGGTTAGTACATAGGTAAGTACAATCATAAAGTAATACGAAGATCAATAAACTGAAAATCCCTTTATTATATTAATAGGAACGAGATTCAAAAGAAATCTTTACTTTCAAGTAGCATGTAGAATGAGTTGACGCTAGAGTGGTATTTAGGAGGAAGAACATTTGCACGTACCGACTGATAATCGTTCAAAATACAACGTTTACTGCCCTTTTGCGTTCCTCTTGTTACCCGACGTATCTCGGCCGGATATTTTTATTTATTTACTTGTGAATATATGTGTTTTTTTTTGCTTTGGGTAACCTAGCTAATCCAACTTAACCTAGCCAAATCTAGCCTAATGTAAATTAACTTAACCTAATTTACCATTACCTAATTTAGTCAAACCTAAGGAACCAAACGTAAACAAAGAGAATGGATCATTAGTAAATCTAGAGGAGAGTTTAGGAAACTGGAGTTCTGACTCGTGCGTGAAAACGTCAGTAGTAACATGAAAATAGTTTGTTGAGGAGATAATTCGAATTATAAGTAACAGAAACTTCTACAAAACATTGCATAACATAGAAAAACATTATTCCATTAATGTGCTCTAGTATCTATAATTTGGTAATTACAGACAATAATTAGTAAGGTAAACACACTTATAATCAAGAAAAAATGCAAGTATTGTAATGCTGCAAAGTTTATTCTGAATGTGAAATGATATCGACACCATGCCCAGCCCTTCTAGGGCAGGGTAGGTGCCTGAGCCAGAGCTTGCAGTTCACAAGACTGCCATTCCCATTAGCCCCCTTGGGGAGAAGATGGCAGGTCAGAGAGACCTAGCTTCTCCCTACGAGCCCCGTGAGGGTGGGGAATGTGGCTAGGCCTGGGGACAGTTGGCCTCACAGATAAGGGGGTACTTGTGCCTCCTCCCATGGGAGACTTAGGTGTCAGACACTCCCTCGACAGGGAGCCAAGGCCGGGCCACCACATGGAAAAGGCCCGGGCCGGGAGAATACCGGCGGATCTTTAATAATAATAATAATAATAATAATAATAATAATAATAATAATAATAATAATAATAATAATAATGAATGTGAATTCAGAGAAGTATAACTCTCCTAATGTGGTTTGACTGAGAGAAGTAATGTGAATACAAAGCTGGGTATATATACTTTTAATATTTGCTTTATCTTTGGCTGGTGGTGTATGAAATACATAACCTAAATAACCATCCAGTAGGAGATAGCCTTTAAATTTAATCAACCTACCAATCTGTTATCTGTTATTAGCAGTTAATAGGCTGTGTGGTGTTGCATGATTCTGAATAGATTGTAAAATCTACCCTCAGTTTTTACAATGAGATATTTATTAAATATCCCTGAAGGAGCACATTATAGAGGCTGCCCAGTGTTTGATCCTAAGATTTCCGCTAACGAATGAGAACTGCTCATCTCATCGGCTTTAAATTTTCATTGTTTGTGTACTGTGGCTAAGTAAAGGTTTGAGCAACTACTGACATGTGTACAGTCACTTGACAATGTAAACTTCTCTCGGTTTTTGGTTTCTGAGTGATAACCACAAACGTCTACTCATAGGCTTTTAATTTTCAACTCTTGAATATTTTTTTCAGAGGTAGGCTTGAACTGTAAATGGATAGCGTAGGTTCTAATTTACCAAGATTATTTTTTAAATGATGGTTTTTTCCTGTAAAATAATTTTGACTATGCCTCATTTACAAGACTTCAGTTATTATTGGCATATTTATTTTAGGAGAAAAATAGTACCCTGTAAGTTTGTGCAGTGTAAGTGTTTTTTTTTTTTAATTTACTACCATAATTAAAATCCTTGGATTTTTGGAATTCCGTGCATTTACTAAAGAATAACTTTCCTGGTCGACTTCAAACTTTCAGCACTCATGTGTTTTCTTAACACGAAGGTTTGTATCATTATTAGCCTGCATACGTTTCCATTTACCAACTATAATAAACAGTGTGAATTTCATTTCCATTCACTCTGATGAATGCCAGTTTTGATTGACTTCTAAACTTTATCATTAATGCACTTTGTGAAATCAACAGCACCCTATTGGTTTAAGTTATGTACGAGAAAATTACTAAATTCTGTACGATAACCGTAGCATTCCTCTTCTGGTCGACTTAAAATTTTCGGGGAAGAGTTAAAGTGGGCTTTGTAAGCCAAAAAAAATTATATTTTTTGCCCCCCCAAAAAAAAAAAAAATCCTTACTTTCGTGGAGCACAATAAACTTGCATAGCAATCCGATGGAGCACAATTAACTTGCATAGCAATCCGATGGAGCACAATAAACTTGCATAGCAATCCGATGGAGCACAATTAACTTGCATAGCAATCCGATGGAGCACAATAAACTTGCATAGCAATCCGATGGAGCACAATTAACTTGTATAGCTATCCGATGGAGAACAATAAACTTGCATAACAATCCGATGGAGCACAATTAACTTGCATAGCAATCCGATGGAGCACAATAAACTTGCATAGCAATCCGATGGAGCACAATAAACTTGCATAGCAATCCGATGGAGCACAATAAACTTGCATAGCAATCCGATGGAGTACAATAAACTTGCATAGCAATCCGATGGAGCACAATTAACTTGCATAGCAATCCGATGGAGTACAATAAACTTGCATAGCAATCCGATGGAGCACAATTAACTTGCATAGCAATCCGATGGAGCACAATTAACTTGTATAGCTATCCGATGGAGAACAATAAACTTGCATAACAATCCGATGGAGCACAATTAACTTGCATAGCAATCCGATGGAGCACAATAAACTTGCATAGCAATCCGATGGAGCACAATAAACTTGCATAGCAATCCGATGGAGCACAATAAACTTGCATAGCAATCCGATGGAGCACAATAAACTTGCATAGCAATCCGATGGAGCACAATTAACTTGCATAGCAATCCGATGGAGTACAATTAACTTGCATAGCAATCCGATGGAGCACAATTAACTTGTATAGCAATCCGATGGAGCACAATTAACTTGTATAGCAATCCGATGGAGCACAATTAACTTGCATAGCAATCCGATGGAGCACAATAAACTTGCATAGCAATCCGATGGAGCACAATTAACTTGCATAGCAATCCGATGGAGCACAATTAACTTGCATAGCAATCCGATGGAGCACAATAAACTTGCATAACAATCCGATGGAGCACAATTAACTTGCATAGCAATCCGATGGAGCACAATTAACTTGCATAACAATCCGAGAAATAAAACTTCAGTCTCCTGCAGACAATTTATTAAGCCATTTTTTTTGGAGGTTCAGAAGAACACTGCGAATCTTCAAAGGAAGGTTCGCAGTGTTAGTGGTCGTAAGTTCCAATTTACATATATTTTTTAACCAAACACAGAAAATGGTTTTTGCAAAATCAATGGGAAATGTATTAATTGATCAGAATGAAACCCTCATCGATGATATATTAAAACAGTTCCCAGCCCTCTTGAGAGTGTTGAATTACAGGTGCTTATTAACTTGCTTATTAACTTCTTGAGTATGTTGAGCAAATGCTCCTGGTCTACTTCAAGGTGATGTTATAACTATTATTTCCTTCACTGGTGAGTACTATAATCGTACGGTGTCATGGAAATATAAACACATATGCAGTATACGGTATCATGTCGAGCCTGGATGAGTGAGAATAGATTGATCAAATTTTTTTTATCATGACCCTTGAGAGATATCAAACATCTCCCTTAAGTGACTTAACGGTATTGATCTCCATGACTTCGACCTCATGTTGGGATTGAGCTATAGCTTAAGGTCTCTTCAGGGAGTCTAACTGCGGTTTCTCTGTCTCAGGAGGATTACGAGGTTCTAGTTTCATTCCTCTAGCGTGAGTTGGTGTTATGGGACATGTGGGGATAATTTTTCCTAACTGCACAGGAAGCAAAGTAAACTTAGTTACTTTATGGTACGGACAGATACAGTTGTAGTCCAGGGTCCGGTTACCAAACACTCCATGGAGCTGGACTACGTGGAATGTACCTGGAGACCGATTCGGAGAACAATGCTCCAGCCTCTCGGTCCCAGACTAAGCCACAGGGTGGATGACTTCATCATCTTTCTTATTTCTTCTGATATAAAAGTCACTATCGTCACAGCCTATGTACGCGAGAAAATATACTTCCTTTATTGTAAATAAATTGATAGATTGTAATAAAAACTTCAAAGGGAATAAGTATGTTATAATTATAATATGCAGGTAAATTACAGAGGTTATTTAAACTAAGTAACTGTTAGGGAAAGAGACAAAGAGGTGAGTATAACTATCAGTGCACATACAAAGGGAGAAAATGGCCGATAGTCACAAAACCAAATTAAGGTATTCAAAGTACATTCCCTAAATGTTAATTATAACTTATTTTGATCGGACATTCAGTATGTTTCAAAACTAAAATCAAAAATTTTTCACTCATGACCTGAGTTGTGCTCCATTAGGAAACTATTTGGAGTTGGCCATTACTTGTGGAAATAAGTGAAACAACGTGAGTGGACTCCGCAAAACCTCTCTCACTTTGCAATTGTTCATGGCTTTATTTAGTGTGGAAAATATCCCAGGCATGAACAAAAGTTTGGTAAGTACTCTATATAGTGTTTTGTGGTGTGTATGTGTGTGTGTGTGTGTGTGTGTGTGTGTGTGTGTGTGTGTGTGTGTGTGTGTGTGTGTGTGTGTGTTTCTGTCTGTCTTATGTCTATATGTATATGTGTGTGTACTCACCTAATTGTACTCGCCTAGTTGCGGTTGCATCTGTCGAGTCACAGCTCATGACCCCGAGTGTTCGCTGGTTGCTACTAGGTCTACTGTCTTCCTGTTCCATGAGCTTTACCAAACCTCTTCTAAAAGCTATGTATGGATCCTGCCTCCACTACATCCCTCTCCAGATTTTTCCACTTCCTGACAAATCTATGACTGAAGAAGTACTTCGTAACATCCTTAATACTCATCTGAGTTTTCAATTTCCAGTTGTGACCCCTTGTTATTGTGTCACGTCTCTGAATCATTGTCCTTATCCACCTTGTCAATTCGTTTCAGTAATTTATTTGTCGCTATCATGTCCTCCCTATCCCTCCTGTCCTCTAGTGTTGTCAGGTTAAGTTCCCTTAACCTCTTCTAGTAGGACAAATCCCAGAGCTCAGGGACTAGTATTCTTGCAAATCTTACCACTTTCTCTAATTTCTTGATGTTTGACCAGGTATGGGTTCCACACTAGTGCTACATACTCCAATATTGGTCTGATGTACACGATGTACAGTGTCATGAATGACTCCTTACTTTCGTGTCGATATCCTATTCTGAGGTTTGCAGGCGCCGGCATGCTGCAGCAGTTATTTGGTTAATGTGAGTCTCAGATGTGTTCGGTATGATGCTCACCCCAAGATCCTTTTCCTTGAGTGAGTTTTGCAGTTTCTGACCTCTTAGGCTGTTCTCCGTCTGTGGTCTCATTTGTCCTTCCCCATTCTTCATAGCTTTCCACTTGCTGAGGTTAAAGTCCAGGAGCCATTTGTCGGACAAGGCTTGTAGCCTGTCCAGATCCCATTCTAGGTCTACCTGGTCTGTGAACAGGGACACCTCTGAATCAACCCCTTCCATCATGTCATTCACATTTACAAAAAAAAGAACACCGAACGTAGGAATGACCCTTGTGTTACCCCACATGACACATGCACTCACTCTGACATTTCTTCGCTTAACGACACACGTTGTTTTCTTCCTGTCAGGTATTCCCTGATCCATTGCAGTACTATCCCTCCTATTCCTAAGTAAAGTAAAAGGACACAAGTGCAACTAATGTAACATTTTATTGTGGCAACGTTTCGCTCTCCAGGAGCTTTGTCAAGCCGATACAAGCAGTACATGGACACAGAGAGTATGTAAAGGCTCAGAGTGAGGTGCAATACTAGTGAGGTACCATTTCGATGTTCACTAGTGGTAGTAATAGTAGTAGTAGTAGTGACAATATGGTAGAGCAATTAATTCGTACATGAGTAAAAGGATATAAAAGTTATTACTTGGGTAACATAAAATTAGGTTGGACAAATATAGACTGGATAGAGAAGGCCTTTTTCAGTGTTCACTCTCTGTAATGTGCTATGTGTAGTATAACAGGAGAGACTATGTGATGGCAGGGTTCACTGTTTTCAGGAGGATTCTCGCTAAGACTTCAGAGATGGTCAAGCTGCCGTTGTTTTGTTTAATTGTATTCGAAACAGCGATCAGTGCAGCTTCGAGGCATTTGCGTCTGCGGAAATTAGTTTCTTTGATCACTAATTGGGCGTCCCTGAATTTCATGATATGATTGGTGGAATTTCGGTGTTGTACACAAGCGTTGTTCAGATTATCGTTCCTACATGCGTAAATGTGTTCACTGAGGCGGGTGTCGAGGTTTCTTGCTGTTTCACCTACATAAATCTTGTCACAGCCCTGCATTGACTGGTTCGGGGAGCTTTGATTTTGTCCTGGTTAGATCCTTTATTGAAGTGCTAGAAGCGATGGCGACTCTGGTGTT
The DNA here is from genome assembly GCF_038502225.1 of Cherax quadricarinatus. Classification (NCBI taxonomy): domain Eukaryota; kingdom Metazoa; phylum Arthropoda; class Malacostraca; order Decapoda; family Parastacidae; genus Cherax; species Cherax quadricarinatus. The sequence goes on along the minus strand of NC_091299.1, from coordinate 49,297,726 downwards.
AGCTTGTGAAAGTACTTTAGAAACATTCAGTGCAACCTGGCTGTTGGGAAGAATTATAACTTTGTTGGGAGTGGTGTTGGTGCGTGGAGAATTAATGATCCGAAGAGCTTTTTTCTTGCAGTCTTTGATGAAAAATGAAGGAAAATGTAACTCAGTGAAGGTTTAGTGAATGTATGTACATTCCTCGTCAAGAAACTCAGGACTACAAATTCGGTATGCTCTTAGGAAAAACCCGATAATGATGCCTCTTTTGGTCTTGGTATCTTGACTGGAATAGAAGTGTGTGAGATCATTTTTATTGGTAGGTTTCCGATAAACTTGAAATCTTAGGTTGTTGTCTACTTTGTGAATGAGGACGTCGAGGAAAGGTAGCTTGTCATTGGACTCTTCTTCTAGTGTAAACTGGATCGCCGGTTCAACTGCGTTGAGCCTTGCCTGAAGATTCCGTACATCAAAACGTTTGGGAGTTATTACGAGGACGTCGTCCACGTAACGTAACCAAGTGACGCTTGAAGGGATGATGTTTGCGATGTGTTCTGATTCTAGGTGTTCCATGTATAAGCTGGCTAGGACGGCACTGATGGGGGGACCCCATTCCCATGCCGTAGGTTTGTTTGTAGAGCTTGTTGTTGAAAGAAAACAGTTGAAATTAACACAGATTTCAATCAAGTCAACAAAATCTTCGGTAGGTAGAGGAAGATTAAGGTCCTGATTGACTTTACTTCGTAGAACCTCGATGGCTTTTGTGGTAGGTACTTTTGTGAAGAGGGAAGTCACGTCCAAACTGCTTAATTTCTTGTTACGGATGGAGAGGTTGCGGATGCGGTTGAGAAGGTCGCCTGAGTGTTTAAGATGAGCGGGGCTGATGGTCCCCAGAAGGCAGGAAAGATGTTTGGCACGATCTCCGGCTAGTTTGTGTGGAACACTGCCTATACCTGACGTGATGGGTCTGAGAGGAATATTGTGTTTATGGGTCTTGGGTAAACCATACATGTGTGCTGGTTTAGGGTTGCTTGGTAACAAGTACAGAAGTTTCTTCCCTTCTCTAGTGCGTTTGAGTATTTGTCTGGTTTTGTATAGAAAATCTTTGGTGAGTGTCTCCCACTGTTGAGTGCTGATGGGTTCGTATGTAGACTGATCACTCAAAAGGTCCATCATTTTAGTGTTGTAGTCACTGGTGTTGAGTATGACGACTCCACCTCCTTTGTCGGCGGTGGTGACGATAATGTTGGGGTCGTTGGCGAGGTCCTTAAGGGCAGTGATGTATCGTCTAGGAAGATTAGAAGAAGAAGGTTCACATAAAGCTGCAGTGAGAAGGCCCTGTATATAACCCATCTGGAAGTTGCTGTCACTGTGTCTATGGTTCCTGGTGACTAGATTGAGTTGATAGTTAGGTTTGCGTAAGTTGGTGGTAAATTTGAGTCCCAGACTCAGTGCTTGTTTCTCGTAGTCAGTTAAGGTGCGTGACGACAAGTTGTTTATCAGGGATTCGCGTCCCATTTCCTTCCATCGACTGTTAGTGCAGAGGTACTGAAGTTTGCGATTGAGTTTGATCTTCTGTTGGAGGTTGGCTTTGGTGACTGTGCTGAGAATATGCTCAGCAGTGTGTTGGTCAGTCTGAAGATTGGCCCTCATATTTCTTGCAGTTTCAAAGGTTTCCTTAGCGATGTTAGAAAGTTCTTCGGCACTTACATCTGTTGACTGGGGTAACGAAGAGAGCTGTCAATATGACAGTTTTCTGAACACTATACATGCTGTTCAACGAACGTTTATCCCGTATAAAGAAATTAGATCAAATAGAAATGACCCAAAATGGATGAATAATACGCTCAAATATCTACTAGGGCATAAGAAAGGAATTTATAGGCGTATCAAAAGAGGCGAGGGTCATCTTATGAATCAGTATATTGACATTAAGAGAGACATTAAAAAGGGGATAAGAAAAGCTAAAAGGGACTATGAAATTAAAGTTGCTAGGGATTCTAAAACTAACCCAAAAAGTTTTTCCAGGTCTATAGAACAAAAGTTAGAGATAAGATAGGTCCCCTTAAAAATAACTATGGGCATCTTACTGACAAATGTGCTCGATTTTAAATAATTATTTTCTCTCAGTTTTTACACAGGAAGACACTAACAATATTCCAGTAATTAATTTTTATAGTGGGCCAGAAGAAGATAAATTATGTAACATCACAGTCACTAGTGAAATGGTTGTGAAGCAGATAGACAGACTGAAGCTAAATAAGTCTCCGGGTCCTGATGAGGTTTTTTCAAGGGTTCTTAAAGAATGCAAAATGGAACTCTGTGAACATTAACTAATATTTTTAATTTATCTCTTCAAACAGGTGTAGTGTCTGATATGTGGAAGATGGCTAATGTAATTCCTATTTTTAAAACAGGGGACAAGTCGTTACCATCAAATTACTGCCCAATAAGCCTGACCTCAATTGTAGGCAAATTACTAGAGTCAATTATAGCCCAGATTATAAGAAGCCATCTCGATAAGCATAGCTTGATTGATGATACTCAGCATGGATTCACAAGAGGCCGGTCTTGTCTAACTAATTTATTAACTTTCTTCAGTAAAGCTTTTGAGGCTGTTGACCACGATAAAGAATTTGATATTATTTACTTAGATTTTAGTAAGGCTTTTGATAGAGTTCCGCACCAAAGACTGTTAAAGAAAGTGGCAGCTCATGGCATTGGGGGAAAAGTGCTCTCGTGGATCGAGTCATGGCTCACTGACAGGAAGCAGAGAGTGTCCATAAATGGAGTTAAATCCGAGTGGGGATCTGTAACAAGTGGCGTTCCACAGGGATCAGTCTTGGGCCCATTGTTGTTTATAATATATATCAATGATCTTGATGAGGGGAATTACTAGTGATATGAGCAAATTCGCCGATGACACAAAGATAGGTAGGATAATTGATTCAAACGTAGACATTAGGGAACTTCAGAAAGATTTAGACAAACTCTATTCTTGGTCAGAAAAGTGGCAGATGCAGTTCAATGTAGATAAATGCAAGGTTCTGAAGCTCGGGACTGTCCATAACCCTAGCACTTGTAAGTTAAATAATGTAGAACTTAGCCATACAGATTGCGAAAAGGACTTGGGGGTTATGGTAAGCAGCAACCTTAAACCAAGACAGCAATGCCTAAGCGTACGTAATAAGGCAAATAGATTACTGGGATTTATATCAAGAAGTGTAAGCAACAGAAGTCCAGAGGTCATACTGCAGCTTTATACATCATTAGTAAGGCCTCACCTAGATTATGCAGCTCAGTTCTGGTCTCCATATTACAGAATGGACATAAATTCGTTAGAAAACATTCAGCGTAGGATGACTAAATTAATACATAGCATCAGAAATCTACACAATACACAAATAACCCGCACATAAAAGAGAGAAGCTTACGACGACGTTTCTTCCCGTCAGGTATTCTACGATCCTTTTCAGTGCCTTCTCTTATACATACCTGGTCCTCCAGCTTTTTCACTAATTTCTTCTGCGGAACCGTATCAAAAGTCTTCCCAAAGTCCAAGAAAACACAGTCTACCCACCTCTCTCTCTCTCTCTCTCTCTCTCTCTCTCTCTCTCTCTCTCTCTCTCTCTCTCTCTCTCTCTCTTATATTATTGTTGTCACCTTGTCATAGAACTCCAGTAGGTTTGTGACACAGGATTTCCCATTCCTGAAACCATGCTGGTTGTCGTTGATAAGCTCATTCCTCTCTAGGTGCTCCACCACACTTCTGATAATCTTCTCCATGACTTTGCATACTATACATGTTAGTGACACTGATCTGTAGTTTAATGTTGTGTGTCTGTCTCCTGTTTTTAAAGTTGAAACTACATTTGCTGTCTTTCATACCTCAGGTAGTCGCCCTGTTTCCATAGACGTGTTGAAGATTGTTGTTAGTGGTACCCACGTGCCTCTGCTTCCTCTGTCAGGACCCATGGAGAGATATCCAGCCCCATCGCCTATGAGGTATCTAGCCGGCTTAGCAGCCTCTTCACCTCCTCCTCGGTTGTATGTATTGTATACAGCACATAATGGTGTATCCCACCTCTCCCTCTTTCTGGAGTTTCTTCGGTCTCCTCTGTGAATACTTGTTTGAATCTCATGTTGAGTTCCTCTCATACTTCTCGGGCGCTTTTTGTGATCTCCCTTCCTTCCTTCCTCAGGCTGATTACCTGATATTTGACTGTTATTTTTCTCCTGATGTGATTGCACAATGTGACTGTACCTGCAATGTTGTTGTTGGGCCTACCTCTTTACCTTAGCATTTTCATTTCTGGGTCTTCGACTGTTCTCCTTATTCTCCTGGATCCTTTGCCTTCTATACTTCTTCCATTCTCTAACACACTTGCTTTTGGTCTCTACACCTTTGGGTGAACCATGGGCTCTTGCTGGCCTTCTCGTTAGTTCTGCTGCCCTTGGGTACAAACCTCTCCTCTGCTTTCTTGCATATTGTTGTCACTTATTCCATCATCTCATTTACTTATCTCCCTGTCAGTTCTCTGTCCTACTGAACCTCGTGCAGCATATTCCTCATGCCTGTGTAATCCCTTCTCTTGTAGTTTGGCTTCATTCCTCCTGCCCTTCCTGCTTCCCTATGGACTTGTAACTCTGCTATATATTCGAAGCTCAGATCCAAGTGATCACTAACCCCGAGGGGTCTGTGTGTGTGTATGTGTGTACTCACCTAATTGTGGTTGCAGGAGTCGAGACTCAGGTTCTGGTCCCGCCTCTTCACTGAACGCTACTAGGTTCTCTCTCTCCCTGCTCCCTGAGTTTTATCATACCTCGTCTTAAAGCTATGTATAGTTCCTGCACTCCACTACTTCACTCGCCAGACTATTCCACTTCCTGACAACTCTATGACTGAAGAAATATATCCTAACATCCCGGTGACTCATCTGAGTCTTCAACTTCCAAGAGTGACCCCTCGTTTCTGTGTCCCCTCTCTGGAACATCTTGTCTCTGTCTATTCCACGCAGTATTTTATACGTTGTTATGATGTCTCCCCTAATCCTCCTCCCCTATGCCTCCTGTTCTCTGATCCATTGCAGTGCCCTTCACGTTATAGGCCCCTGATCCTCTAGTTTCTGCACTAATCTCTTGGGAGGAACTGTGTCGAAGGCTTTCTTGCAGTCCAAGAAAATGCAACCAATGAAAATGCAATTTTATGACAAATGTAACGTCTGTAACTTTGTCATAAAATTCCAGAAGGTTTATGACACACGATTTGTGTGTGTGTGTGTGCGTGTGTGTGTGTGTGTGTGTGTGTGTGTGTGTGTGTGTGTGTGTGTGTGTGTGTGTGTGTGCGTTGGTGCCTGAGTGCGTGTGTATGTGCATGTGTGTGTGTGTACTCACCTATTTGTACTCACCTATTTGTACTCACCTATTTGTGGTTGCTGGGGTCGAGTCATAGCTCCTGGCCCCGCCTCTTCGCTGATTGCTACTAGGTCCTCTTTCTCCCCGCCCCATGAGTTTTATCATACCTCGCCTTAAAACTATGTATGGTTCCCGCCTCCACTACGTTACTTTCTAGGCTATTCCACGGCCTAACTACTCTATGACTGAAGAAATACTTCCTAACATCCCTTTGATTCATCTGAGTCTTCAACTTCCAGTTGTGACCTCTTGTGTCTGTGTCCCTTCTCTGGAACATCCCGTCTTTGTCCACCTTGTATATTCCGCGTAGTATTTTATATGTCGTTATCATGTCTCCCCTGACCCTCCTGTCCTCCAGTGTCGTCAGGCCGATTTCCCTCAACCTTTCTTCGTAGGACAATCCCCTTAACTCTGGGACTAGTCTTGTTGCAAACCTTTGCATTTTCTCTAATTTCTTGACGTGCTTGACTAGGTGTGGATTCCAAACTGGTGCTGCATACTCCAGTATGTGCCTGACGTAAATGGTATACAGAGTCTTGAACGAATCCTTACTGAGGTATCGGAACGCTATCCGTAGGTTTGCCAGACGCCCGTATGCTGCAGCAGTTATCTGATTGATGTACGCCTCAGGAGATATGCTCGGTGTTATACTCACCCCCAGATCTTTTTCCTTGAGTGAGGTTTGGAGTCTTTGGCCATCTAAACTATATTGTGTCTGCGGTCTTCTTTGCCCTTCTCCAGTCTTCATGACTTTGCATTTGGCAGGGTTAAACTCAAGGAGCCAGTTGCTGTCCAGGTCTCTTTGTAGTCCTGCCTGATCCTCATCCGATTTGATTCTTCTCATTAACTTCACATCATCTGCAAACAAGGATACTTCTGAGTGTAATCCTTGCCGTTATGTCATTCACATATACCAAGAACCCCGCTTGTCACCGGCGCCCACTCTGACACTTCGTCACGTACCATGACTCGTTGTTGCCTCCCTGTCAGGTATTCTCTGATCCATTGCAGTGCCTTTCCTGTTAGGTGTGCCTGATCTTCTAGCTTTTGCAGTAACCTCTTGTGAGGAACTGTGTCGACAGCCTTCTTGCAGTCCAAAAAAATGCAGTCGATCCACCCGTCTCTCTCTTGTCTTACTTCTGTCACCTTGTCATAAAACTCCAGTAGGTTTGTGACACAGGATTTTCCTTCCCTGAGACCGTGCTGGTTGTCAATTATACACTTGTTTCTTTCCAGGTGCTCCACCACTCTCCTCCTGATGATCTTCTCCATGACTTTGCATACTATACACGTTAGTGATACAGGTCTGTAGTTTAGTGCCTCATGTCTGTCTCCCTTTTTAAAAATTGGGACTACATTTGCCATCTTCCATACCTCAGAGAGTTGCCCAGTTTCAATTGATGTGTTGAAGATCTTTGTTAATGGCACACACAGTGTCTCTGCTCCCTCTTTAAGGATCCACGGAGAGATGTTGTCTGCTCCCACCGCCTCTGAGGTGTCAAGTTCGCATAGCAGCTTCTTCACCTCCTCCTTGGTTATATGTACCTCATCCAGCACTTGCTGGTGTACCCCCCTGTTCTGATTTCCTGGAGTCCTACTGGTTTCCACTGCAAATACTTCTTTAAATCTCGTGTTGAGCTCCTGACATACCTCTCGGTCGTTTCTTGTGAAGTCCCCATCACCCTTCCTCAGTCTGATTACCTGGTCCTTGACTGTTGTTTTCCTCCTGATGTGGCTATACAACAGCTTTGAGTCAGACTTGACTTACGATGCTATGTCATTTTCATATTATCGCTGAGCCTCCCTTCTTATCTGTGCATATTCGTTTCTGGCTCTTCGGCTAATCTCTTTATTTTCCCGAGTTCTCTGTCTTCTGTACCTTTTCCATTCTCTAGTACACCTAGTTTTTGCCTCCCTACAACTTTGGGTGAGCCAAGAACTCGTTCTGTTCTCTCCTCTGTGTGTGTGTGTGTGTGTGTGTGTGTGTGTGTGTGTGTGTGTGTGTGTGTGTGTGTGTGTGTGTGTGTGTGTGTGTGTGTGTGTGTGTGTGTGTGTATGTGTGAATGTATTCATCTAAATGTCGATGCAGGATTCGATTCTCGGTTCTTCGTCCCGCTGCTCCTCTGGCCGCTTCTGTGTTCTCTCTCTCCTGGCTGCATCACCTGCGTCATACGTATTCTTAAAACTGTGTGTGGATATTGGCTCTACCACTTCTCTTTCAAGCCCGTTCCACTTCCTAAACATTCTAAGGTTAAACAAGTATTTCCAAACATTCCTTTGATTCATCTGTGTTTACAATATCTAACTGAACTCTCGTGTTCTTGCATTTCTTCTCTAGTATAGAGAAATGACTTTTGAATGGAACATACAGGGTTATAAACTATTCCTCACTGATAGGGTCAATAGGAAGGGTGGTGGTGTGGCGATGTATGTCAGAGAAAATTTAAATTGTTGTCTTAGACATGCTATAAGATTAGAAACATCGAACACAGAATCTGTTTGGCTACAGTTTCTCGAGGGACATGACAAATTAATTTTGGTGTGATTTATAGGCCCCCCAAACCTTGATAGAGAGTGCAGTAAGCTGTTATGGGACGAAATTCATAAGGCATCTAGATATGAAAATGTTGTGATAATGGGAGATTTTAACTTTAGACAAATTGATTTGAACAATGTGACAGGAAATCTTGAGTCAAGTGACTTTCTTGATACGGCTCAGAATTGCTTTTTAGAACAGGCTGTGACAGAACCAACTAGAGGGAACAATCTGCTTGACTTAGTTCTTGCCAACAAAGACTCACTAATTAATAATCTTGAAGTTAATGATGAGCTTGGGGAAAGTGATCACAAATCACATAGTTTCAATATATCATGGAATTACCCAGATAACTGCAATCAAATCTCTGTCCCAGATTTTCGTTTGGCCGACTTCATGGGACTGAAAAATTACCTGGGTGGGCTAAATTGGGATGTCCTGACTATGGGTCAGGTAGGTGATCTTGGTTGCCAATATGGTGTTTTTCAGAGTATAGTTCTAGCTGCCCAGACAACTTTTATTCCGAGCAGGGAAATTAGATCTAACAAAAATTATCCCAAATGGATGAACAATAGATTAAAACATCTCATTGGTCAAAAGAGAGGTATATATAGGCGTATCAAAAGATTGGATGGGCAGTTAAGAATTCAATATATTCAATTAAAGAGAAAAATAAAAAAAGGAATAAAAGCAGAAAGAGATTATGAGGCTAAGGTCGCAAGGGATTCAAAGACTAACCCAAAAGGGTTCTTTCAGGTATACAGAAGTAAGATTAGGGACAAGATTGGCCCACTTAAGAGTAACTCTGGTCAGACCACTGACAGTGATAAGGATATGTGTGAAATTCTCAATACATACTTCCTCTCAGTTTTCACCCAGGAAAATACTAGCGATATTCCTGAAATAATAGATTATGTAGAACAGGACGATAATAAACTATGTACGATTGCGGTAACTAGTGTCATGGTCCTCAGACAAATAAAGAAACTGAAACCTAACAAATCCCCAGGCCCTGATGAACTGTTTACAAGGGTGTTAAAGGAATGTAAAGAGGAACTTAGTATACCTTTGGCTAATCTTTTTAACATATCACTACAAACTGGCATAGTGCCTGATAAGTGGAAAATGACAAATGTAATACCTATTTACAAGGCAGGTGACAGGTCCTTAGCTTCGAACTATAGACCAAGAAGCCTTACCTCCATAGTTGGAAAATTTATGGAATTAATAATTGCCGAAGCAATTCGTAGCCATCTTGACAGGTACAGATTGATTAATGAATCTCAACACGGTTTTACAAAGGGGCGTTCCTGTCTTACGAATTTACTAACTTTTTTCACTGAGGTGTTTGACGAGGTAGATCACGGTAATGAATATGATATTGTGTATATGAACTTCAGTAAGGCTTTCGACAGAGTTCCACACCAGAGGCTATTGAGGAAACTTAAGGCACACGGAATAGGAGGAGAAACTTTTCCCTGGGTAGAGGCATGGCTGACAAATAGACAGCAGAGAGTTTGCATAAATGGGGAGAAATCAGAATGGGGGCACGTCACAAGCGGTGTTCCTCAGGGGTCAGTGTTGGGCCCGTTGTTGTTCACAATTTACATAAACGACATGGATGAGGGAATAAATAGCGACATAAGCAAATTTGCTGATGACACCAAAATAGGCCGTCCAATTCACTCTAAAGAGGACACTAGAGCACTCCAAGATGATTTGAATAGACTCATACAATGGTCGGAGAAGTGGCAGATGCAGTTTAATATTGACAAATGCAAAGTTCTAAATGTTGGACAGTTAAATAACCATGCCACATATAAACTAAATAATGTAGATCTTAATACTACTGATTGCGAAAAGGATTTAGGAGTTCTGGTTAGCAGTAATCTAAAACCAAGACAAGAGTGCATTAGTGTTCGCAATAAAGCTAACAGAATTCTTGGCTTCATATCTAGAAGTATAAATAATAGAAGTCCTCAGGTTGTTCTTCAACTCTATATATACTTGGTTAGGCCTCATTTAGACTATGCTGCTCAGTTCTTGTCACTGTATTACAGAATGGATATAAATGCTCTGGAAAACGTACAGAGGAAGATGACAAAGATGATCCCATGTATCAGAAATCTTCCCTATGATGATAGACTGAGGGCCCTGAATCTGTACTCTCTCGAAAGGCGTAGAATTAGGGTGGATATGATCGAGGTGTATAAATGGAAAACAGGAATAAATAAAGGGGATGTAAATAGCGTGCTGAAAATTTCCAGCCAAGACAGCAATGGTTTCAAGTTGGAAAAATTCAGATTCAGGAAGGATATATGAAAGCACTGGTTTGGTAATATACTTGTGGATGAGTGGAACAAACTCCCGAGTACAGTTATTGAGGCTAAAACGTTGTGTAGTTTTAAAAATAGGTTAGATAAATACATGAGTGGGTGTGGGTGGGTGTGAGTTGGACCTGACTAGCTTGTGCTACTGGGTCTGGTACAGTGCTTCATCCTTGAGTGGAGGTGACCAGACTGGGTGGGACATTGGGCTAATCCGGGGGGGGGGTCATTGGTCTAATCGGGGGAGGGGGAAATGGACCTGCTCCTCATGGGTCAGTAGGTCTGTTGCAGTGTTCCTTCTTTCTTATGTTCTTATGTTCTTATATTTAGTTCCTAGCGACTCCATCATTTCCTCTGAGTCTCTTGAACGTTTTCTGAATTCACTTTGGTCCTTCTGTCCTCTGTTGTCATCACATATTGATAATTTAGTCTCTCCTCGTTGCTCATATTCCTTAGTTCTTGGACTAGGCTCTTAGCAAACCTTTGCTCTTGTTCATCATTTTTGACGTGCTTTATTGGTGCTACACACACGAAGATGGGTCTGATATGAGTTATATAGTGCTGTAGATGATTCTTCGTGGAGGTTCCTGAAAGATTTCTTTAGATTTGCCAAATACACCTTTATTGGCCGATTTGCACCACAGGAAAGTGCTTGGACCTGTTCTCACCCTGGGGTCCTTCATGAAGGAGATTTGCAGCCTCTCTTCCCCATGTCTGTTTTCTGTTTCTGGTTTTCCTAGAACTTTTCCGATATTCATAACTTTGTAATTGCTCTGGTTAGATTTCATTTGCCACTTGTCTGACAAGTATCACAGCATTTCTGATTCACGAAAAAAAAAAATTTCCGGTTTTCTCGTGTTTGTATTCTCATTAGTTTCACGCCATCCTCGAAGAGAGAGATCTCTGATTCAATTTATTCCGTCATGTTCAAATTCATAATATATTTTACTGATCCCAGTACCGACTTTTGTGGAACCCGAGTTACAGACATTTTCTCTTTCCAGCATCTTTTGTCGTACAACGACTTTCTCTCTTTCCTAATAAGTGGTGCTCATGTTAATCCTGCGTGCTACTCTCCCTCCTTTGTTCCAGTCTCTTCCTCTCTACGCTATCGAACGGCTTTCAATGCAAAATACATGAAGTCATTGCATCTACATCTTGCCTTGCTTCCATACCTTTTTTTGAACGCCATCCGTATTTAATCCACTTGATTCTTGAATTTATACATTTATATTTCCTCTTCCCTCTATAATTGAGCATTCAACATTTCCGCTGCTCTTTTGTTTGTTCCAATTCCAACAAATACACCTGGCATAATCCCATTTGTTTCTCCTCAATGAAAATCTCTTGTCCCCTTCGGCTTTGTTGGCTAAGAGTTCGGACATCCAGCTTGGTTTCATTCATAGCATTTACAATAAACTTTTATCAACTGCGCTACAACTACGCACGTTCAAACATCCCAACCTTAAAATCTTCTTTTTTTTAATTTAGGAATTACTTCAGGAGAAGTGACTACAAACACATTGCTACCTACAGCATAAGACCATTGAGAAAGTTGCCAAAGAAGTCCTTGCCACCAAGTGGGTCTGTTAAGTGGTTTACTGTTATTTATGTCTATACTTCTTCCCCCTGCATGATAAAAAAAATTAAGAAGTGGAGGGCATATTTGCCTACCAGACAGCAGTTACCAAAATCAAACAACGAAAATTTGTATGGTCATTCTGTGACGACGACGAAGTTGATGATAACAACCATGAACCTGCCAGTAACACCAGTCCAGGCAGCGAGACACCTGAAGGGTTACACTACACTGGTGTTAGGCTAGTCAAAATTTTAATATTTTCTAGTTAGAGAATTTATACTAGAAACTGACCACCAACATTCAATAGGCAGGCATTAAGGTTTCAAGTCTTTTTTTTAGCCATTTATCAGACTGAATATGGCTTCTTTTACTTGTTTCCTCATTGTTTTACTAATATTCACTGAATATAAATGTGAATAATTAATGGGTAATGTGAGGGATAACATGAATCTTTGTAAATATTACTTTGATTCATTGTTGTGAGTGTTGATGAGAGGCGAGGTGGCGCGCCACTTCACTACCTGGGCTGGTGTTTTAACATTTCCGCCGTTTAATTCCCCGGGCAGGAATTAGTTTTTGGTGAGGAAGGTAAGGCAGTTAATCAGTTCTTTTCAAGGATATTTTCATTAACGTTAGGTTTGCCTAATCCTGATTACAAACGTTTTGTATATGCCATAAAAACATAAAAATATCTTTGATATCTCCAGTGTTTGAATTAACTAAAAAATAAAAAAAAATCAAATGTGGAATGTAAAAAATGTAAAAAAGTCAATGTGGAAAATAGGCCCTAAAATGCGGCACTATGTCTGAAGAGCCCAAAGGTTTATTATCTACCAACCTCTTCAAGGCCACTGTTAAAATGCTCCTCCTTACCTTAATGTAAGCATGACAGCAATATTCTAGGATAAACAAATCCTGAAACCTGCTCATTTTCATCTAATCCCTTCCCTGTTCTCCTTGTTTTAGCTTTCTCTTTCAACTCCCTTGTATTTTAACAGATGCTGCATCATCCTTATTTGTTGGGCTTAACGGCCATGGACCTATTAGGTCATTATGCCTGGGGCGCCATATTTAATGAACGACACAAGGTCACCTTGTATCAGAGGAAGTGACAAGGAAGAAGAAACCTACGACTACCTAACTTTTAACGACATGAACTTGGAAATGTTATGTGGAAGGTTGGATAGTCAGTTTGACTGTGAGATTTACGATGTAAACTAATGGAGGCTTTCCTTGTCTAAAGTAATTACACAAAAAAGACTACATTTTTCTAAGATGAAAGTATGACAAAGGTGCCTAAGGAGAAGAGAGAACAAAAAGTCAGGATCACATGTATAGTGTGTGGTAGGAGAAAGGGATAACGAGTTATGAGAGGGGATAAGCAAGGACGTCGCCTACATTTAAACGAATATATAAAGGCCCAAGAACAAACTTCATTACCCTGATAAAATTTGTTCCTCTTAAGAGGTAAATCAAGTTTACAAATGGATAGTCATCAAGGATGAGAGGGTCAGTAGTGAACGGTAGGTGTTGCCATTCGCATAGACGGACAAAGTGTATATTACACAAGCTCTCGCTATAGTAAACTCATTTACCTTTCCTATTAACATGCAGACACATATAGTATAGAACACTTTTTTAACAGTTAATTTTCCGATATACATGAAAAAGTGTTACTCCATAAAAATATAATTTTTACCCATTTTATTTTTCTGGCCTCTGTTCATACATAGTATTCAGCAAAAAAAATCGGATTTGTGTAACAGCTGATCTACAGCGTGTATCAAAAGTAGGTCCTTTCCACTGTACAATCATGTAACTCTTTAACAATTTCTTTTGCATCACTAATTGAGTACTTCTTTCTCTATCCAATATAATATTTTCTAATAACTCTCTATTCTGAGTCCATAGTAAAATATACGCAAGAGTTAATTCCTTGAATAAAAAAATATATTTCCAGAAGAATCTCAAACATTTTGGTAACGTCAAGAGCATTCTAAGATTGACTATACTTTCAATAATTCACTTGTATCTCTTTATTCTCAGGTTCAGTTCTCATAATGAAGATTGAGACACTTATGCAGCATATGGGAATCTTTATTCAGGAAACGTTTCGCCACAAAGTGGCTTCATCAGTCCAATACAAAGAGGAAGGCGTAAGGAGAGGAGTATGAGGTAATCAGTCCCTCAGCCTGGAGTCGATGTGTTCAGTCCATCAATCTTGTAGAATATTCTACAAGATTGATGGACTGAACACATCGACTCCAGGTTGAGGGACTGATTACCTCATACTACTCCTCTCCTTACGCCTTCCTCTTTGTATTGGACTGATGAAGCCACTTTGTGGCGAAACGTTTCCTGAATAAAGATTCCCATATGCTGCATAAGTGTCTCAATCTTCAACTTGTCGGTTTTTCAAACCATTCATCACAGTTCTCATAATCACTAACTGAGCCTTAATTATCATATACCTCGTCTCCCCTAACACGAGAATATGAATATCAGTTAAATTCATAAAAAGTATTATAAATTCATTTAATTTTAAAATAATTCATAAACTCAAAATGCTACAACAGGTATTTTTGAGCACAATTTACTGATTTCTGTTAAAATTTATTCCTGCCAGTAACAAATTTGCCAGTTGCTATTCAATAATATTTTTAAAAACTCTGCTTTCCATTATAAAATATACTGAAACATGTTACCACCAAATTTCTTCAACAGTGTGTTGTAAACTGGTGATAACGAAGTAGAATATCATATTGTCTTTGATAAAGAATGTCACTATTATTTTAATCTACATTAACCAATATTTTTCCACATGTAAGTAAATTCACTAAAGAATAAGATATTCTACAATACTCCCAACATTTTCATTAAGCTTCCGGTGAATCAATTTTCATCACTGAGTCTCACGACACTGGAGCAGCTTTTCTGAAGTTCTAATTTAGATCAACTAAAGCCTTCGATTTTATAGATTTTTCAGCCAATTATCCTTGCGCGAACTCCGTGCGACAGATAATAATATTTCTTGTCTGGTTGGATAATGGAACTTATAGGCTATCGAGTACACGAGGATCATTAAATCTGCAGGACACTTGTTCAATACCGATGAAGTATACTTTAATCCCAAAAATTTTAATTAAAGTCAGCTCACAGCATATACACAGAGATTTACATCTCATGGTGTACATTACGTGTCAATATATCTTTTAAGCATTTTTTTCTGAATGTATTGCTCACTCACACCATAAGTTACCACTTACAGGAATCCACACGCTCACTAACTATTTTTAAATCACTTAGATAATCACTACATATAGTTTAAATTATAATTGCATATTATCAAAAATCTTTGTAATTTCAAAATCTCACAAGTGTTTTAAGTTTATTACTCTTAAACTGAACTTTTATTTATGCTTTACATCATCATCATCAACAACAACAACAACAACAACAACAACAACAACAACAACAACAGCAACAACAACAACAAAACAGACCACTCATATTTAGCCAGAATCTATAATTGATTTCCGGTTAATCTAACACACAAAATCAGAGAACAACATTACACAGTCACGACTATTTGAAAGATTCTTACACTGGGTATGAAGCCATGTTAGTATGCAAGGAAATGAAGTTGCGGATAAACATGTACTTCTCCCCTGAGTTTCCTCAAAACTCTGGCCGAGGTCTAAAATCGTGGTCATTTAAGTTTATTTTGGGTGTATAAGCTGTAGACCCAAGAGACGCAACACTGATTCCTGCTGCGCCATCAGGTCGTCTACCCTTTTACGAGCTCTGGGTAAATGGTGATGGTACATGAGATGGTGAGTTTGTGAAAAGTCACAACAGACTGAAAAATACACGCCTGGTCCTTCCCACTGATGTACCTCAGTAATGAGACTAAATGGTAACCAGCCCTATGAAGACTTACTTAATCCATGCAATAGGTCTGCCTCTGGCACAGAGCTGCCCCCGCACTGGTAGTGTATTTGCACAAATAATGACACTCCTTCAGGTAACGAGTCACCTGAATAGACCCGTGGCAGGACATCGTTTGGCACTGTATGACCCTTACGGGTTTTTCACACTCTCGCAACGAATAAAATAATACTAATAATACAGTAATAATAATAACAATAACAACAACAATAATCATAATAATAATCATAATAATAATAATAATAATAATAATAATAATAATAATAATAATAATAATAATAATAATAATAATAAAATGTAACAGCAACAACAACAATAATAATAATAATAATAATAATAATAATAATAATAATAAAAATAATAATAATAATAATAATAATAATAATAATAATAATAATAATAATAATAATAATAATAATAATAATAACAATAATAAAAATACAATAATAATTAATTTTCTTTGTCTTTTTAAATCTATTTCGCTCTCAATAAGAACGAATCTACTCCCATTTGTTCTATTATAATTGGATAAGGGGGAGGGTCAAGAGAGGTGCAGGGTTAAGGGTCATACAGCCCCTGGAGGAATGAAGGCATTCATATATGACCCAAGGAATGGGAACACAGATCCAATTACTTAAATTAAGAGTTCCTCTCTGGCACATAGGAGCCTCACTAGACGGGAATAAGGAAGTAGAGTATTCAAGTCATACGGGGATTCAGAGGGAATTTATATTCTATCAGTTTTATGTCAGAATCAGACGGTGTGAGGAAGGTAGCTCATGTAAGAAGCATTTTCTACATTCATCAGGTCAAACATTTACACAAATAACACGCACTTAGGAGGTTGAAACTTATGGCAAAGTTTCTGTCCGACTTGGACCATTTATTAGTGACAGATATGACTAGTTAATGGTCCAAGTCCGACTGAAACGTAGTCATAAATTATTTTGTGTATTGTTCCAGTCACTGTATTGTACCTTTTTATTCTTTATCGTCACACATTTCTCTCGACACTGTTAATGATTAGTGTTGGTGAGTTAAATCAGGACTCCCATTTATCGTTTCTGTGTGTGAATAAATTACCGTTGTCTCAGCAGCTGAAAAAATAATGTCGTCTTGTGTATATTGCATAATAACGACTGTGTGTGCCAGAATTCTGCGCAAGAATTATATGAGTTCAGAATCGAGTAATAAGATAATGACTATCTTAACAACTATATTTTAGAAGGAAATGAATGGACAGGCTCATTACTCTGACAAAGTAGTGGAATTCCTTACAACTTGGGTGTGAACAAGGGCCAGTCTGCACGCAACAAGTCGACCTTACAGTCACCTCCTGACAACAGCAAGTGCAGCTTTTATTAAGAGCCAAACATTGTGACAGTGAAAGCTTGTCCTGCAATTTCTATTTCTCTTAATATTCAAGTGCCAGCGACAAATTAGAGACAATATCTTGGCTTGACCCGTTTACAAACAAGAATGTTCTTTCAATAGAAAACAATTGGCGACATTCGTTGTATCCTGGACTGTGATCTTTTGTCTTTTTTATTCTTCTTTCATTTTAACATGGGCCAGTAGGCTTACTGCAGTGCTCCTATTGTCTCATCTTTCTCTGACAGCACCTTTAAGGATGTGTTACCTGGAGGTGTTAACTTCTCCCTTCTCTGACATTTAATGTTCTTTTCATATTACTACTCCCATTACTAATCCCAACACTACTGTTACTACAAACACCATTACTACTACTGCTACTACTACCACAGCCACATTTACTACTTCTACAGCTCCACTAACACTGCTACTACAAAATCTTTCCCTGTTACTAATGTACAACTACTGAAACTACTACTGCTCTAACTAACAGTGGTTGTCGCAGTACTTCTAATACTAGGCAACATTTAGGCAACTTTATTCCGAAACGTTTCGCCTACACAATAGGCTTCTTCAGTCGACTGAAGAAGCCTACTGTGTAGGCGAAACGTTTCGGAATAAAGTTGCCTAAATGTTGCCTATGTGTCTTATCTATCAACCTGTCGGTACTGTATACCATTTGATAATCACTACTAATACTATAACTTACAGTGGGGGTAGCAGTAGTAATACTATCACCACTACTACTGTTTGGATTTAAAATAAACATATTGGTGTGCGTTTTTAGTACGAAAAAATAAAATATGATAATATAGAATTGGACGGTGTAAATTATCAGTGTAACGCTTATCGTAGATTTTTGGTAAGCTATTTGAAGCAGGAATGCTGTGGGATTATTGCTTAAAACTGTTAGTGGCAATTCGGTGGCACTGAGTCATAAAGTAAGCAGCAGAGATGGTGGAGGTGCGGGCATAATCCAGGAAACAACGCGGAAGAGAAGCTTTCTCACTATGTCTTACTTACGTAGTTACAGCATTGGAAACAAGACTAACGAGTGGAGATTAGTTGCATGTGCGGGTCATGTTGATGTATTAACAGTAACCGTGATCTGAAAACATATGGTATGGTGATACCGACAAGATGTTGGAAAGGAAACTTGTGTACAGTTCAGGACGTTTATTAAAGGAAACGTTTTGCAACGAGTGACTTCTTCTGTTCCAATACAGAGATAACTAAAAGTGAGTGTATGTATAGTGACAGCAGCCAGGTGGCAGGTTGTGAGAGGGTAGAAGTAGCATTAGTAGTGGTAGTACTAGTAGTTATAGTAGTAGTAGTCGTAGTGGTAGTAGTAATAGTGGTAGTAGTAGTACTAGTAGTAGTAATAGTAGTAGTAGTCGTAGTAAGAGTAGTAATAGTGGTAGTAGTAGTAGTACTAGTATTAGTAATAGTAGTAGTAGTCGTAGTAGTAGTAGTAGTAGTAGTAGTAGTAGTGATAATAGTAGTAGTCGTAGTGGTAGTAGTAGTAGTAATTGTGGTAGTAGTAGTACTGGTAGTAGTGGTGGTAGTAGTAACAGTGGAAGAAGTAGTAGTCGTAGTGGAGGTAGTAGTAGTAATAGTAGTAGTAGTAGTAGTAGTAGTAGTAATAGTAGTAGTAGTAGTAGTAATAGTAGTAGTAGTAGTAGTAGTAGTAGTAATAGTAGTAGTAGTAGTAGTAGTAATAGTAGTAGTAGTAGTAGTAGTAATAGTAGTAGTAGTAGTAGTAGTAATAGTAGTAGTAGTAGTAGTAGTAGTAATAGTAGTAGTAGTAGTAGTAGTAGTAATAGTAGTAGTAGTAGTAGTAGTAGTAGTAGTAGTAGTAGTAGTAGTAGTAGTAGTAATAGTAGTAGTAGTAGTAGTAGTAGTATGTGTAGCGATGGATTGAGTTTGAGATGGATCAGTTAGCATACAATAGAGACGTGTCCAGAATGCACAAAATCCAGTTGATCAACAATTTTGCTGTAGTGTAACTGCCGGACTTTTGATGAACTGTATTAGTGATTAGAATTTAGGCGACCTATGTGCACTTTCGCCATAGTAAATCTTCCATAACGACTAACATGGTCTAACTGAACTTCATAAAGTGTCCATTGTCGTCTATTTAACAAGACATATGTTGAAGAAACAACAGGATCATTGGATATTTGGATCCGTGAGCACAAGAACGCCTGCAACCATGATGACCATAAAAAAAAACATGAGCTTATGCTCTTCGTACAGTTCACACCAAATCTTTATTAATAAAAATTACTTCTCAGTGTGCTAAAAGACGTTCCAAGGTGTGGGTGCTAAATAAGAATATCCCCGAATGATGCGGCTGTAAAAGTCATTCTAGAATAAGGGTACTCAGAACATTGAACTATAAGGGTGCTGAAAAAAAGTCTCTGACAGCTGGGTGCAAGAAAGATCGTCACGGTTGAAAACGTCGCCCAGTGTGTTGGGTGCTAGCATAATAGGGTGAGAATAATGGGAAGGTCATCCTATAGTGATGGCTGCTAGAATGTTAAAGTGAGAACACTGGGAAGATCATCCCAGAGTGATGGGTACTAGAATGATAAAGTAAGAACACTGAGAAGATCATCGCAGAGTGATGGGTGCTAGAATGATAAAGTGAGAACACTGGGAAGATCATCCCAGAGTGATGGGTGCTAGAATGATCGGATGAAAACACTGAAAAGATCATCCCAGAGTGCTAGGTGCTCGAATGATAGGGTGCGAACACTGGTAAGATTTTCCTATAGTGATGTGTGCTATAATGATTGGGTGACAACACTGGTAGGTTCATCCCAGAATGTGGGTACCTGAATGATCGAGAACACTGGGAAGGTCATCCCAGAGAGCTGGTTACTAGAGTGATCGGGTGAGAACACCGGTAAGGTCACCGCAGAGAGCTAGCGGGTGAGAACACTGGTAGGGTATGCCAGAGTGCTGGGTTTTAGAATGATTCAGTGAGAACACTTGTAAGATCATTTCAGATTGTTGGGTTCTAGAATGATTGGGCGGGAACACTGGAAAGGTCATCCCAGAGTGATAGTTGCTAGATTGATTGTGGGAAGAACACTGGGAATGTCATCCCAGAATTCTGGGTTGTCACATTCACAGTTTTGTCTAGTATGTAAAGGTGAATTACCTTAGCACCCCTCTAGGGATGTTCCTTGATGCTAAAGAGGAATTCTTAATATATGGAAGAGTACCTTTCCTCTTTTTCCATGAAACAAACATGAATGCCTCCAGTTCATCCAGGCGCTGTACAATCCCTACGGGTTTAACGTTCTCAAATTAATACAATATTAATAATCTCCTTTTTTAACAAATGATTTTGAATCAAAAGTTCAATTTAATTAATAATATTTCTGAAAGTTCCTGTTTGGAGACTGCCTTGGAAGCACTTACGTCTTGCATATATAATCAGCTTTACACGGTTTTTAAATATTGACAATTTTCTTGAGGGTTAAACAAATTTGGAGAACATTTTCATAGTTTTCATTACACATTTACAAATTCACACACACACACACACACACACACACACACACACACACACACACACACACACACACACACACACACACACACACACACACACACACACACACACACACACACACACACACACACACACACACATAGATGAGATGGGAGAAAGAGACTACATAGTAGGTACACTTCAGTCTGGGGAACACAAGGTGGTCATTGCAGTGATGTATAATCCACCACAGAACTGCAGGAGGCCAAGAGAGGAATATGAAGAGAGCAACAGAGCAATGGTGGACACATTTGCTGAGGTGGCAAGAAGAGCTCACTCCAGCAGAGCAAAGTTGCTGGTTATGGGGGATTTCAACCACAGGGAGATTGACTGGGAAAACCTGGAGCCACATGGGGGTCCCGAAACATGGAGAGCCAAGATGATGGACGTGGTGCTGGAAAACCTCATGCACCAACATGTTAAGGACACTACCAGAGTGAGAGGGGAGGATGAACCAGGAAAATTGGACCTTGTGTTCACCCTGGGCAGTTCAGACATTGAGGACATCCCGTATGAGAGTCCCCTAGGAGCTAGCGACCACGTGGTTCTGTGCTTTGAATATATAGTAGAGCTGCAAGTGGAGAGAGTAACAGGAGTTGAATGGGAAAAGCCAGACTATAAAAGAGGGGACTACACAGGGTTGAGGAACTTCCTGCAGGAGGTCCCGTGGGACAGAGAACTGGCAGGAAAGCCAGTAAATGAAATGATGGAATATGTAACAACAAAATGTAAGGAGGCAGTGGAAAGGTTAATTCCCAAGGGCAACAGAAACAACGGGAAGACCAGAACGAGCCCCTGGTTTTCCCGACGGTGTAAGGAGGCAAAAACAAAGTGCAATAGAGAATGGAAACAGTACAGAAGGCAGAGAACACATGAAAATAGGGAGATCAGTCGCAGAGCCAGGAACGAGTACGCACGGGTAAGGAGGGAGGCCCAGCGACAGTATGAAAATGACATAGCATCGAAAATCAAGACTGACCCGAAACTGTTGTATAGCCACATCAGGAGGAAGACAACAGTCAAAGACCAGGTGATCAGATTAAGGACAGAAGGGGGAGAACTCACAAGAAATGACCAGGAGGTATGTGAGGAGCTAAACAGGAGATTTAAGGAAGTTTTTACAGTAGAGACAGGAAGGGCTGTGGGAAATCAGCACAGAAGGGAGCATCAAGAGGGAATATACCACCAAGTGTTGGATGACATACGAACAACCGAGGAGGAGGTGAAGAAGCTGCTAAGTGACCTTGATACCTCAAAGGCGATGGGACCGGACAACATCTCCCCATGGGTCCTTAGAGAAGGAGCAGAGATGCTGTGCGTGCCTCTAACCACAATCTTCAACACATCCCTTGAAACTGGGCAACTACCTGAGAAATGAAAGACAGCAAATGTAGTCCCCATATTTAAGAAAGGAAACAGAAACGAGGCGCTAAACTACAGACCTGTGTCTCTGACATGTATTGTGTGCAAAGTCATGGAGAAGATTATCAGGAGGAGAGTGGTCGAACACCTGGAACGGAACAAGATTATAAATGAAAACCAGCATGGGTACATGGAAGGCAAATCTTGTATCACAAACCTCCTGGAGTTTTATGACAAGGTAACAGAAGTAAGACACGAGAGAGAGGGGTGGGTTGATTGCGTTTTCCTAGAGTGCAGGAAGGCCTTTGACACAGTTCCACACAAGAGATTAGTGCAGAAGCTGGAGGATCAGGCGCATGTGACAGGGAAGGCACTGCAATGGATCAGGGAATACCTGACAGGGAGGCAACAACGAGTCATGGTACGTGAAGAGGTATCACGGTTGGCGTCTGTGACGAGCGGGATCCCACAGGGGTCAGTTCTAGGGCCAGTGCTATTTTTGATATATGCGAACGACATGATGGAAGGAATAGACTCTGAAGTGTCCCTATTCGCAGATGATGTGAAGTTGATGAGAAGGATTAAATCGGATGAGGATGAGGCAGGACTGCAAAGAGACCTGGACAGGCTGGACATGTGGTCCAGAAACTGGCTTCTCGAATTCAATCCTGTCAAATGCAAAGTCATGAAGATTGGGGAGGGGCAAAGAAGACAGCAGACAGAGTATAGGCTAGGTGGACAAAGACTACAGACCTCACTCAGGGAGAAAGACCTCGGCGTGACCATAACACCGAGCACGTCACCGGAGGCACACATCAACCAAATAACTGCTGCAGCATACGGGCACCTGGCAAACCTGAGAATAGCGTTCCGATACCTTAATAAGGAATCGTTCAAGACACTGTACACTGTGTATGTTAGGCCCATACTGGAGTATGCAGCACCAGTCTGGAACCCACACCTGGTCAAGCACGTCAAGAAGTTAGAGAAAGTACAAAGGTTTGCAACAAGGCTAGTCCCAGAGCTCAGAGGGATGTCGTACGAGGAAAGGTTGAGGGAAATCGGACTGACGACACTGGAGAACAGAAGGGTCAGGGGAGACATGATAACGACATACAAGACACTGCGGGGAATAGACAAGGTGGACAGAGATAGGATGTTCCAGAGAGGGGACACAGGAACAAGGGGTCACAACTGGAAGCTGAAGACTCAGACGAGTCACAGGGACGTTAGGAAGTATTTCTTCGGTTATAGAGTCGTCAGGAAGTGGAATAGCCTAGCAAGTGAGGTAGTGGAGGCAGGAACCATACATAGTTTTAAGAAGAGGTATGATAAAGCTCAGGAAGCAGAGAGAGAGAGGACCTAGTAGCAATCAGTGAAGAGGCGGGGCCAGGAGCTAAGTCTCGACCACTGGAACCACAATTAATTGAGTACAATTGGGTGAGTACACACATGCACACATGCACGCACACACACACACACACACACACACACACACACACACACACAGAATAGTTTGGGAAGCGATGTAGTGGAGGCAGGATCCATACATAGCTTTAAGCAGAGGTATGATAAAGCTCACGGCTCAGGGAGAGTGACCTAGTAGCGATCAGTGAAGAGGCGGGGCCAGGAGCTCGGACTCGAGCCCCGCAACCTCAACTAGGTGAGTACAACTAGGTGAGTACACACACACACACACACACACACACACACACACACACACACATACACACAAACCTAACCTAAAACATTAGCTCATAAATCCCCCCACCACACACACACACACACTTTTACGATAAGCTGAAGCAGCTAGAACATCCCAACAGGATAAAAACAAAATGGGCTCTCAAAAGGGAGGACGTAAAGGAAAGGGAACTGATGATGGCTGGTCGGAAAAGGAAGAATGGGTAGAACGGCTCAGGAGCAAAATGGAACAACAATTGGAGAAAAGGTTAAATGAACTTTGCAATAACATGCTAGAGGAAATATCTGCAGAGAGCAAGAAGTGGGAATCACGAGCTGTAGTAGCTGAGGCAAAGATACAGAGATTGGAGGAAGAAATGGATGTGCTGAAGCAGGAACTAGAGATGAGGTCCGAAAGGAGCAAGATGACTGAAATGGGAACATCAGCAGGCAGTGAGGGGACTGAAGGAGGGGATAGATCTAAGCAGTCTTTTGCAGCAGTAATATCAGGCCATCATGGTGTCTGGGAGATGATTAGGGAAGCAGCAAAGGAGATGCTTAAATCAGATCCAAAGATACAGAGGGAAAAGAAATGGGAAGAGGTGAGGGAGAAGTCAATAATTATTCATGGGCTTCAGGAAGCTGAAGGGCAGATCTATGATGAAATAAAGCATTGGGAGAAAACAGAGATTAAGAACATCATTGCAATAACAGGAGAGATGGACATGTCTCAGGTAGAAAATTTTCACAGACTGGGGGGGTATTCGAGGGGAAAAAATCGACCAATAAGATTGACATTCAAGACAGATGTGGTACAGAACAGGATACTACAACAGAAACCACTGTTAAAGGACTCTCCAGATTATCAAAAAGTGTTCCTCAATCGAGACAGAACACGAAAGGAAAGGGAACAACAGAAAGTGAGAGCAAGACAGAACCAGTGGAAGGAAAGAGAGACAGGACAGGCAACGACAGACAGGAAAGCTCAGTCTTTGGGGGAACATCAAACACACATGCTTACAGAAACCTCTCAACCCTTGTCACCACATATCACCCAAACACAGTAAACAGAAACGAACCTCACTCCATAGCCACCACCCCCCCAAGCACTAATTCCACAATCACAGCAGCCTCCCACCCCTCCCAGCCTGCACCTTCCTCTTTCATCTCCCAAAATACAGTAATGGAAAGGAAGCTAAAGGTATGGTACACCAATGCACATGGAATAACAAATAAGAGTGAAGAGTGGCAAGAACGCATCATTGATGCATCACCTGACATCATAGAACTAACAGAGACAAATCTTACAGGGATGATAACAGATACAATTTTTCCACCTGGATATCAGATTATGAGGAAAGACAGAGAGAACAGAGGAGGGGGAGGAGTAGCATTGCTCATAAAAAACAGTGGAGTTTTGAGGAGATGGGAGGAATAGAAAGAAGGGAAACAGACGACTTCACTGTAGGAATACTTCAGACTGGGGGTCCAAAGGTGATGATAGCAGTGATGTATAACCCACCACTTAACAGCAGGAGAACAAGAGAAGAGTATGATGTGCGCAATAGGGCAATGGTGGATATACTAGCTGAAGTGGCCAGGAGGGCTCATATGGGTTGGACAAAATTGCTTATAATGGGGGATTTCAATCATAGATTGACTGGGAAAACCTAGAGCCACATGGGGGACCAGAAACATGGAGGGCTAAGATGTTGGAGACTGTATTGGAGAACTTCATGCACCAACACGTTAGAGATACAACCAGAGAGAGAGGAGAGGATGTTGCAACAAGGCTGGATCTCATATTCACCTTGAATAGTTCAGACATAAGGGATATCACCCAAGAAAGACCCCTTGGCGCTAGTGATCATGATGTCCTGAGTTTTGAATATTTTGTTGAGTTAACAGTGGAGAATGCAGCAGCACGTGAACAAAGAGAGAAACCAAACTTCAAAAAAGGGGACTACATAGGAATGAGAAGTTTTCTGCATGAAGTGCAGTGGGGAAGAGAACTAGATGGAAAGACAGTAAATGAAATGATGGAAATAGTAACCACTAAGTGCAGGGAGGCAGAGGAAAGGTTCATACCAAAGGGAAACAGAAAAAATGATAAGACCAGAGTGAGCCCATGGTTTAATTGGAGATGTAAAAAGGCCAAAGCCAAGTGTGCTAGAGCATGGTAAAGGTATAGAAGGCAAAGGACTCAAGAAAACAAGGAGCTGAGCAGAAGAACCAGAAACGAATATGCAAGGATAAGGAGAGAGGCCCAGAGGCAATACGAGAACGACATAGTATCAAAAGCCAAATCTGAACAAAAGTTGTTATACAGTCACATTAGGAGAAAAACAACAGTCAAGAACCAGGTAATCAGGCTGAGGAAAGAAGGAGGGGAGCTCACGAAGAGTGACCAAGAAGTATGTGATGAACTAAACAAAAGATTTAGAGAAGTATTCACAATAGAGTCAGGAATGCTTCCAACAAACTGTGGAGGTCTTGTGCACTAGCAGGTGCTAGACACAATACACATAACCAAGGTAGAGGTGAAGAAACTACTAGACGAACTCGATACCTCAAAGGCGGTGGGTCCAGATAACATATCTCCATGGATACTGAGAGAGGGAGCAGAGGAACTGTGTGTGCCATTAGCCGCAATCTTCAGAAAATCTGTCGAAACAGGACAGTTGCTTGAGGCGTGGAAGACAGCACATGTAGTTCCAGTTTTTAAGAAAGGGGACAGACAGGCAGCATTAAACTACAGACCAGTGTCACTGACTTGTATAGTATGTAAAGTCATGGAAAAGATTATCAGGAGAAAAGTAGTGGAACACATTGAAAAGATTGGGCTCATGCATGACAGTCAGCACAGCTTCAGAGATGGGAAATCCTGTGTCATAAATTTACTTGAGTTCTACGATAAAGTAACAGAAGTAAGACAGGAGAGAGAGGGATGGGTAGATTGCATCTTTTTAGATTGCAAGAAGGCTTTTGACACAGTACCACACAAGAGACTGGTGCAAAAATTAGAGCAGGCAGGAATAATGGGGAAAGTACTGCAATGGATCAGGGAATACCTGACAGGAAGGAAACAACGTGTGTTGGTACGTACTGAAGTGTCGGAGTGGGCGAATGTATCGAGTGGGGTTCCACAAGGTTCAATCCTAGGCCTGGTGCTGTTTCTTGTATACGTGAATTACATGGTGGAAGGAATAGATTCAGAAGTGTCACTGTTCGCTGATGATGTGAAACTGATGAGGAGAATACAAGTGGGCGAGGATCAGTTAAGATTGCAAGGGGATCTTGACAAACTACAAGTATGGTCCGACAAATGGCTCCTGGAGTTTAACCCCAGTAAGTGTAAGGTTATGAAGATTGGGGAAGGACACAGAAAACTGCAGACAGAGTACAGGTTAGGAAACCAACAGCTGCAAACGTCAGTTAAAGAAGAGGATCTTGGGGTATGCATTATAACGAACATGTCCCCTGAGGCACACATCAATCAAATAACTGCTGCAGCATATGGGAGATTGGCAAACCTGAGATTGGCGTTTAGACATCTGAGTAAGGAGTCATTCACGACATTGTACACAGTGTACGTAAAGCCTATACTTGAATATGCAGCGCCAGTATGGAACCCTCACTTAGTCAAACACGTCACGAAATTGGAGAAAGTGCAAAAATTTGTAAGACGATTAGTCCCGGAACTGAGGGGTATGTCTTATGAGGAGAGGTTAAGGGAACTCAACCTGATGACACAAGAGGATAGGAGGGATAGAGGAGACATGATAACAACATATAAAATACTAAGAGACATTGAAAAGGTGGACAAGGATCGAATGTTTCAGAGATGGGATACAGAAACAAGGGGACACAATTGGAAACTGAAAACCCAGATGAGTCATAGGGATGTTAGGAAGTATTTCTTTAGTCCTAGAGTTGTCAGGAACTGGAATAATCTTGAGAGTGAAGTAGTGGAAGCAAGTTTCATAAATAGCTTTAAGAAGAGGGCATGACAAATATCATGGAGCAGGGAGAGACTGAATTAGTATCGACCAGTGAACAGGCGGGGCTAGAAGCTATGACTCGACCCCTGCAACCACATATAGGTGAGTACACACACACACACACACACACACACAGGGAGATGCAAAGTCATGGAGATGATTATCAGAACAGTGGTGGAACACTTAGAAAGGAATGATCTCATCAACAGCAGCCAACATGGTTTCAGGGACGGGAAATCCTGTGTAAGACAAGAGAGAGAGAGGGCTGGGTGGACTGCATTTTCTTGGTCTGCAAGAAGGCGTTTGACACAGTTCCACACAAGAGATTAGTGCAAAAAACTGGAGGACCAAGCAGGGATAATATGGAAGGCTCTACAATGGATCAGGGAATACTTGCCAGGAAGGCAGCAGCGAGTCATGGTACATGGTGAGGTGTCAGAGTGGGCACCTGTGACCAGCGGGGTCCCACAGGGGTCAGTCCTAGTACCAGTGCTGTTACTGTTGTCGTCGTTGTAACATACGAAATGCACGTTGATAACTAACAGGTAACAAGATATATTTCTCTAGAACAGTTTTCTTGACATTGTCATAACTAATGTACTTGGCAAGTGGTAAAGCAGCAGTACAAGTTTGAGCTCTTCCTGTCAAAGCAGTGTGCAACAAGGTAGCCCAGTGCTTACGAGGCCAGTTCATAGCACGTGTCTGGTTCTCAAACACATCAAAATAGGTGTCTGAGTCACTCTCAAAAAACTTAGAAACCATTGAGGCAGCTTTCTGCACATTAAATGTGTCATGTGTTGCACTAACAGGTTTATCAACTGTCAGATCTATCAGTCTGTTGTCTTCCGAGACGAACATTTTCTCTCTGGAAATCTTCGTTCAATTTCGTCTGTGCCTCTATTTGTGCAGTCTGCAACATAATGAGGTATTATATCCTCTCAAATTGTTCCTCAGAGATAGGACCAGTAGGTAATGGAGGAGTGGGGAAATTAACATGTCTTTCTGGACGGTCCTTAGGTCGGATACCTTGTCCAGCCATCCCTAGAGAGTTTAGATCTGGTCTAGTATAAGTAGATACAGGCGTAGCATGCACGGTACTAGTATGAGGCTGAGTCATACTACCAGCTACACTCTGTACTGTTGTGTTAGTTAGGCAGGAAGGTGTGAGCGTGAACGGATTTACACTAGGCTCAGACACTTCTGCCATAGTTGCTTTCTCTTCTACGTCACCAAATAGAGTCATACTTTCTAATAGCAACACTATGCTCTCTGTATCTGAATCATAATCAGACATCTCTGCATGAGCAGGAAACAATATATGTTTAATTAACGCTCTGACAGTTTCTGCTGTGTAATTCCTGTTATATGTCACACCGAGATATTTGGCTACTCGCCAACACATCTGAAGCTTTAAAGAACTCAACTCCTACAAAGTCAGAGTATCAATTATCTGTTTCACTTTGACATACATCACGAAAATAAGTGCACTATGAGAGAGTGATTAGGGGAAACTATAATCCTAATAGGAATTTTAGTGTTGGTTGTCTTAGAGCTAGAGCTCATAAACAGTATTTCCATCTTCTTGGATCAAGAGACTCAAACAAGTACATACATCCACGTATTATGTTGTACAAGACTTAACTCAAAGTCTTCAGATTAGGAAAATACTCAAAGTGTTGGACCATAGAGTTACTAGTATGTCAAACTGGACAATTTCTCCAACACCTTGGATCAAGAGGATCCCGGACAGGCCCTCATTTGTTACAAAAGACGCGATTTCTAATAATGATAGAGATCTCCAGTGAATGCTAGAAAGGACTGCCCCTCTAGCATCCAGCCTGTTACTGGGTTTTTGTAACAAGTAGTCAGTATCCTAGTCCAATTATCCATTAGAATTCAGTAAGATTCAATAGTGCTTCAGGATTACAACTGGTAGGCTACTAACTAAAGAAATTAAAATTTAATAAGTTTATTAATAACAATTAAGTTGATAAATTAGACACGTGTGCAACTCTTGGGTATCTTTATTGAGGAAACGTTTCGCCACACAGTGGCTTCATCAGTCAATACAAAGAAGAATCTTGAAGAACAGGTGGAGAATGAGGTAATCAGTCCCTCAACCTTGAGTCGATGTGGTCAGTCCATCAATCTTGAATATAATACGGCATACATGCAGAGAAGGAGCTTATAAACCGTTGGCAGGAGAGGTGCAGCAGTCATAGGTGGTGTCACATTTGTTCAATGTGGAAGTAGGTCGTACCCAAGAATTAGGCAAGCGAAGAATTCCCAAGTATTAAGATCCTAAGAAGTTGCAGTGTCTGACAGGTTTGTAGATGAATGGTTCAGAGCACCGACACATTGATAAATTAGACACATGTGCAACTCTTGAATGAGGGACTGATTACCTCATTCTCCTCCTGTTCTTCAAGATTCTCCTTTGTATTGACTGATGAAGCCACTGTGTGGCGAAACGTTTCCTCAAAAAAGATACCCAAGAGTTGCACATGTGTCTAATTTATCAACATGTCAGATCTCTGAACCATTCATCTACAAACAATTAAGTTGTCTAGGTGTATAATATCAAAGTAAATTAAAGTATTCAATTGAATATAATATAGGATACAAGTACCTACACTTCTCTCGTCTACAGTAGTATTGTGTTGAAGGCACATATCACATCTTTATGGCTTTTAAGTACCGTCTGGTACATTGTTAGCATTTAATAACATAGTACATATATATACAAGTTTGTGTGTATATGTGTAAGTGCTCTAAGTAGTTCGCTATGTCTCAAGATTCGACTGGACTTAACAAGTGACTGACTAAAAGTCCTCACATCAACTAACTTCTTGACCAACCTGGCAATCAGAACAGCTTGCTTGAACAATATAGCGACTGTTAAGCCGAACAACAATATAACAAGCAACAGCAATACAGAATCAGGAACAAGGAGATAATATAACGACACTAAGTAGGGACCATCTGCAGATCCTCCACAAAAGTCACAAAACTCCCATACTACTGAATCTAAGTTCAGCATTAGAAAATCCCCTACTGTGACAGTACACAGATACCAGAACAAATTAGGTCAGAAGCTACAGCTCAGGACCTGAGTTTCTCAGAGTGTCTATGCGACACACAACCTCAGTACAATGTCAAAAATCACTAAGTCTAGGCTATGTTCTGTGAACAGAGTTACACAGAACCAACAACAAGAAAGCGACAGAGATGATCTTCCAACAAGGGCCCACAAGGGAGAGGAGGCAGAGAGACCTCTTGTTAGAAGCAATGTCCAACCGACAATAATTAGCGCAGGCCAGCTAGACTCTCTCCAGGTGAGGTGTGATCACCCCCCCTGATCACATGACTCCGTGGACTGCTGCTGCCCAGGAACACAGAAGCCGGCAGGGAAATGAGCAATGAGCAGAGCAATAGTTAGACAATGCCGTCAGCTACTTAACACTCTAACTATGAGCACTGAATAATATATAAATGTTACATCCTATCTAATAATATAAATATGTCAAATAATAATATAAAGCAATATATTTACGATTAAGCTAATATAAAAAATATAAGCAATTTAAAATTATATGAACAGGTAATATACATTACATACATTGTGACCCATTCAGGGGTCACAATATACACTCATACATATACACACATACACACTTTCACATACATGCCTATACACTTTCACATATACATTTGTGGAGAAATGTTCTCCAGGAGGGGAGTATCAGCCCCCTTCAGCCCCTTTCAGCCCCTTTCAGACCTGAGGGGCCCAGCTCTCTCAGAAGGGGCAAACATCTTGTTTACTGCTACAGCAAGTAATTGATCCCAGGTGCAATACGAGTATATGACGTGGTCAAGAGACCGCTGCTCCTTGCAAGAGTCCAGTGTTACAAAGTGTAGTTTAATAAGAGACGGTCCATCTCTTACCTTAGCAGGACAATTAACGAAAATCCTGCTCCCACTTTATTACCATGGTAAAGATAGTGTACATTGTTGTCTATGCTTAAGACAGCAAGAATCAAGCATTCTGCTTTGCTTCATGGAGGAAGTTTGGCAAGGAAGCAAAAACTAATAGGTCAGCTTTTCCTTTATCTTCGAGGGGCATTGCAGCGGCATAGGACGCTGTGAAGTCAGATTACTTTTCACCCTACTGGGAGTCACACTGACGCAAGGATAACCAACAAAGAACACTGATCCGTGTGTTAGTGTGAACAAAGTGTCTCACAAAACACAATAAACACTTACAGGGAAGTGTGATCAGCTTCTTTAGTGATAACACTGTGAACAATAAAGACAAACCTTGTGGAACATAGTGTACCAGTGTGCGTATTCCTAGACTATGGAAGACGCGGACATCCAAGGACACTTCAGCTTCTATCAAGTCACCGATACCTGTCGAGGGTGTAAAGAACACCATAGCTCATGCTACAAGAGCAAGGTAGGTTATGAATTACCTTGTAATACAGGGGACTGCGCAGTTCTTGTGTCGCAGGGAGTTTGTAATCAACCTATAGTCGGCAGTGAGGTGCAGACCTTTGAGTCCACACAAGTAGTTGTTGTCAGCAATCAGTGTCTGATGATATGCTGACATAACACCCCCTAGGGGTAATTTATAATCATACCTAATATACTTTATTTCAGCCCGTTGCGAAGTGGTCAAGACAGATTCTCAAGACCTTGCCTGCAGGGGCGGCTGTGTGGGCGATAGCTGTCTAATCAGATAAGTTACCCCTATATTTAAACTTTAACCTTAGCTGGTAAACCATTTCTCAACAACTTTCACACATTCACTGTTACATACACTTTCATAAACATGCACACACACATATATTCATTCCCCACCACACACATATTTACACCCCTCACACATATTCACAAACACCCACAATCTCACACACACATCAGCACACTCACACATACAAGCATCTTCCCCTCCCCACCAACACAGCATCAGTCTCACCAGCACATGGTCCCTGGAGAGAAGTGTCTTTCTTCGCCAGTATAATCCTCGTGCATATAATCGATGCCTCCACATCTGCTGTTACTCAGAGATACAATCTTTAGATAGCATATATACCTCCCTTGTTTCACTCCCATGCTTCTGAAATTTTAACTTATTTCCATAATATCTCGCTCTTTATGACTGGGGAATAGGATATATTCTCTCAGCTGTGACTGTGTTGAGTGCATCTGAAACACTGGATGAATATTATATTTTTCCATCATTACAAGCTGAATAATCCTTACTACTAATACCTCCCAATAATCCCACTACAACTGCCTATTCATCCTCCTCCACTTCCACCATCTCCGCTACAACCACCATTACTACTACTGCTACTATTACTTCCACCACTACCATAATCACTACCTCCACTATCTCAACCACTTTTTCCTCTTCCTTCAGTTCTTCGAATCGAACTTTCTTTCTGAATATATGGTGTAATTTTTTCTCAGTTCAAATATTGCACATTGTTTTTATCACTAATTGTCCTACTATAAATCATGGTATTATAAATGATAGTGCTATTTTCTGGACCAGCAGTTATCTCAGTAGCTTTCATGTAAGTGTATTTAAGTCATGCTTGCCTTACTTCATGCATATTTTTTTTTCTTCGAGTAAAAATCGCCTCACTACCTGACTTTCTAGGGATATTCTGAGTTAATAACCAATTGTATTGGTAATCTGAATAAAATATTTAACATTCACTTGCAATGTTTCAATTTTGTTTAAATAATATCATCATTGTTCAAATACTTTGTTGAAATGTGTGTCTACCTCTCGGTCCTCTGATTTTAAGGGAACCTCTTAATAAACAGCAAAAGTCATAAGAATAAAAGGTCATAGAAAGATCCAGTCTATTACATACTTGTGGAATGCAATGAGTATGTTACAATTTATTCGGCGGATATCACACACCCATAAGGTATCCATCGTTATATCAGTACCCTGGCTCAATTGGCCAATCAGAGGCAAGCCCACCAAAGCTGAAGCAACTTGCGGTAAGCATTGGCACACTTGCCTAGCTGCTGGATGAGTACGGAGCACTCTCTCTGGCTTCTGCTTTGTCATTTGTTATCGTGGTATACACTTACTCTTCTGTCTGTACATAGTGTAAATACCATCTGGTGAAGGCAAATATAAATTATAGTCTACTGTTGAGTTTTGTTTGCTCAATTTCCCATTACGACCAAGTCTCACAGGCCATTCTTTACCTAGTGTTTATAATAATTCTAACCACATTCAAATCCCTCAAGCATTTATTTGTTGGAACTTTCAAGATTTAATCCATCTAAGGGATTTACATCTAGGGAAAAATAGTTTTATTACTATCTTTTAAATGATCTTTAGCACCAATACCTTGTATTTTTTTTCATATTACAGGGGATTTAAATACAATTTCTGATCTAACATTACCAACTAAGATTTCTCCCCCTTTCTGTGGATTAAATTTAAGACCTCACACTGAGGATTCAATCAAGCTATACTAATCAGCCTCTCAGCTTGTTTACTAACAATTTCACTCGTCTTTATGGAGACCACTGGTCCTACATCCTTGACGAGAATAATTTAGTATATTGGATCACATTTGTATTTATCTAATACTACTACGCTGATTGAGTGTAGAAAAAAAAATTGCTTTTCTAAGACTTCAGATAGAAGCTCCTAATTGCGCACAACAACTAAATTTATTTTCTAACGAAGAGGAGTAAAAAAAACTCGAGCTCCTGGACCGCAGATAATTTCACAATGACTCGGTTATTTTCTTTTTTTCTCATTTCATTGAGTTTCATAATGATATTTATGTAAGGGTTTGAGTTTTAGGCATTTCCTTTCCAACACTTTTTAATATATCAATACATCAGGTTTATTTTTCATATTGCTCTGTTATACGCACCAGAAAAGCCGTGTGTTTAAAGAATTAATTAGAATATCTTGATAGTTTCACTACAATCCACTGTAGCGCTAGTTAATGTTTCTGTGGTAGCGCATTCAGAGATTATTATTCGTGGGAATATAATGTGTTTCAAGTGTGTTCAAGAATGGTAAGAGTGTGTCACAGTAGTGTTAAAAAAATGTGAGCTTCAAAGAAACATAGTTTCCTTTGAAACGTAAAGCCATTCTCAGGTAGCCTATATTTTGACAAAGGTATTGTAAGTCATTAAAGAAAGATATCTTTTGTATATATTTGCTCGTTAATAGTGTTTGATGGACCGATAGATCGTTCAGTGTTGCGTGGAGTGGAAGTACTTGTTGCATGAAAGTATTGTGGAGTTTGAGTAACAGGTAATATGTTTCAAAAGTGTTTCTATGTATTTTTAAGTGTAACTTTTCAGAGAGTGTTTCATGTGAGTGAACGCAGTGATAGTGTTCCAGATAATGTTTCATTAAAGATATTGTGTTTTAAGATAGATTATACAATGACTAGGTAGTAATGTTTATCATGGGATTATATGATGCCAAGAGTACATTATCTAATATGTTTTAAGACGTTATATGCTGTGTAAATATAATGTTACATGGAAATATGTTCCTAGGCAGATAATGTTTCAGGAATATTTCCTCCAAAAAGAGTTTGTGTGTTACTTACCAGGTGATGCACACACACACACACACACACACACACACACACATACACACACACACACACACACACACATATATATATATATATATATATATATATATATATATATATATATATATATATATATATATATATATATATATATATATATATATATATATATGTATATATATATGCAATAAGATCACAGTAAAAAGGTGATTTTAGAATATGCAAAACAACCACTCTGAAAGAATAGAGAATTTCCAAGCACTTTCGTGACTACTCACATTACCAAGGAACTATGAAAGTAAAGCATCCAAGGAAGGTATATAAGGGGGTCTGGCCAACACCTCACTATCAGATCCCACAACGGTTAAACACCTGACGCGCGCCGGCCCAACTAGACAGGTCCTTTGCACAACCACCAACAAACTATTCTACCCAAGAAAATTTTTAAAATTATTATTTGTCCAGTGTATTATTAAAACTGGTAAAAATCTCGAACTAAGATTAAAACAACATAAATATAGCATTAGAACTGGACAAGATTCCAATGCTCTATTTATTCATGTAAGAGATTTTAACCATCCAATTGATTTTCAAAAAGTTGAGAAAGTAGTATCAGGCCATTCCATCAGAATGGAAAGACAGTATGCTGGATCATTGCTATAATAAACTCAGAAGAATTTGTAATGAACTCAAGAGCAAACTACAAAGAAAATTAGACATTTTAATTGAAAATAGTGATTGGACAAAGCATGCTAATAACAATTTTGTAATTAACTTATCAGATGAAATTTTAGACAAACATACAACTGCTGCTCTAGGTTTTGGCTTAAGTTTTGCAACTTCAAAAAAACTTAATAATGTTGAAATTGCAAAAGCCTTTTGTAACTTTGAAAAATTTTCTGATTTATCCTCTGATGAAATTAATATTAGTAAAGGAATGGTATATAGCTCCATGTTAAAACCAAACATTCCCAATTGCCCTCAAAGATTCTTTAAGTCTTATGATACACTTAATAACAATAAAAATTTGCGCCTTACTAAAGCAGACAAAATAAATGCAATAGTAATTATGAAAGAAAATGATTACCAAGAAAAAATGAATAATCTCTTAGATGATACTGAAACCTATTCTAAACTTAGGAAAAATCCCCTAGAAACCGTTAACAGCAATTTCAATAAAACAATAAAACTTCTACTGAAAGGCAAAGATGAATTAGTCAAACAATTTACTTCCACTAATCCATCTTTGCCTTACATGTATGGACTAATAAAAACACACAAACCAGGGAATCCAGTCAGACCAATTATTAGCTCCATAGGGTCAGTTTCATATAAATTATCCAAATGGCTTGTTGATATTTTGAGCCCTATTGTTGGCAAAATTTCTAACTTTAATGTTAAAAACAACATAGACTTGGTTGATAAATTAAGCTCCTTGACTGACTTAAATGATTTTAACATGGTTAGTTTTGATGTTACTTCCTTGTTTACGAAAGTTCCTGTTGATGATTTATTAAGTTTCTTATCTGAAGAACTCGTTAACTATGATTTACCATTGCCAGTTCCTACTATCATTAAACTTATTAAACTTTGCATTGTTGATGCAAAATTTGTATTTAATGATAAATTTTACACTCAGAAGTTTGGTATGGCAATGGGAAATCCTCTTTCACCTGTTCTTAGTAACCTATACATGGAATTTTTTGAAACAAGGTTACTTAACACAATCCTCCCTAATAGAGCTAAATGGTTCAGATATGTTGATGATATTTTGTGTCTTATGCCCAAAAATGTAGATATACACCATTTCCTTGGAAAATTAAATAGCTTAGCCCATTCAATAAACTTTACTGTTGAGTTTGAAGAAAATAACTCATTGCCTTTTCTAGATGTTTTAATTATTAAGGGTAATAATGAATTCAAATTTAAAATTTACAGAAAACCTACTAATAACTGTTCCTATGTCCACTATTATTCCTCGCATCAAGATAGAGTCAAACTGTCTGTTTTCTCATCAATGTTTCTGAGAGCTTTACGAATTTGTAGTCCTGAGTTCATAGATGAGGAAATATCCAAAATTTATGAAATAGGTAATGATTTAAAATACCCAAGAAATGTAATTGATAAATCTTTTAAAATTGCTAGAAATACTTTTTACAATCCAAAAAGGGACAACCAGCCTTATTCAACTAAAAATATGTTGGTTCTCCCTTACCATGAAAACTTGGTTGATATGCCTTCTCTTCTTAAGACTTTTAATATTAAAGTTGTATTCAAAAATCTTGATACAGTAAAAAAAACTTTTGATAAAGAATTCCCCCCAAAATGCTGATGGATGTGTCTATAAGATTCCTTGTAAAATTTGCGATAAAGTTTATTACGGTCAAACTGGTAAAAATCTCGAACTAAGATTAAAACAACATAAATATAGCATTAGAACTGGACAAGATTCCAATGCTCTATTTATTCATGTAAGAGATTTTAACCATCCAATTGATTTTCAAAAAGTTGAGAAAGTAGTATCAAGCAAGTCCATGGTCGACAGGAATATAATTGAATCTTGTTTCATAAAAAGCAGTTTTGACAATAATATGAATATTTCCTATGGTTTATATAAATTAGATCCATTTATAATTAATAGAATTTGGGAAGAATTTAATAATACACTGGACAAATAATCTTTAAAATTTCTTATTTCTTGGGTAGAGTGGTTTGTGGGGTGGGTTGTGCCAAGGACCTGTCCAAGTTGGGTCGGCGCGCGTCAGGTGTTTAAACCGTTGTGGGATCTGATAGTGAGGTGCCGGCCAGACCCCTTATATAGCTTCCTTGGATGCTTTACTTTCATAGTTCCTTGATAATGTGAGTAGTCACGAAAGCGCTTGGAATTTCTCTATTCTTTCAGAGTGGTTGTTTTGCATATTCTGAAATCACCTGTTTACCGTGATCTTATTGCATATATGTATATATATATATATATATATATATATATATATATATATATATATATATATATATATATATATATATATATATATATATATATATATATATATATACATATATATATATATACATATATATATATGTCGTGCCGAATATGTAAAACTGGTCAGTTAGCGAGAACTCATTTAAAATTAAGTCTTTTCTAAATTTTCTAGTATACGTTTAAAGATATATTTTTCTCATTTAATCGAAAGAAACCCAAAGTATTTCTTCTCCTATGCCAAATCAAAGTCGAGAACAACGTCCAGTATTGGGCCCCTACTTAAACAAGATGGGTCCTACACAGATGACAGCATGGAAATGAGTGAGCTACTCAAGTCCCAATATGACTCAGTTTTTAGCAAGCCGCTAACCAGACTGAGAGTCGAAGATCAAAATGAATTTTTTATGAGAGAGCCACAAAATTTGGTTAACACAAGCCTATCCGATGTTATCCTGACGCCAAATGACTTCGAACAGGCGATAAATGACATGCCCATGCACTCTACCCCAGGGCCAGACTCATGGAACTCCGTGTTCATCAAGAACTGCAAGAAGCCCCTATCACGAGCCTTTTCCATCCTATGAAGAGGGAGCATGGACACGGGGGTCGTCCCGCAGTTACTAAAAACAACAGACATAGCCCCACTCCACAAAGGGGGCAGTAAAGCAACAGTAAAGAACTACAGACCGATAGCACTAACATCCCATATCATAAAAATCTTTGAAAGGGTCCTAAGAAGCAAGATCACCACCCATCTAGAAACCCATCAGTTACACAACCCAGGGCAACATAGGTTTAGAACAGGTCGCTCCTGTCTGTCTCAACTATAGGATCACTACGACAAGGTCCTAAATGCACTAGAAGATAAAAAGAATGCAGATGTAATATATACAGACTTTGCAAAAGCCTTCGACAAGTGTGACCATGGCGTAATAGCGCACAAAATGCGTGCTAAAG
The DNA here is from genome assembly GCF_038502225.1 of Cherax quadricarinatus. NCBI lineage: Eukaryota > Metazoa > Arthropoda > Malacostraca > Decapoda > Parastacidae > Cherax > Cherax quadricarinatus. The sequence goes on along the minus strand of NC_091299.1, from coordinate 49,258,416 downwards.
GAATAACAGGAAGAGTCAGTCGATGGATCTATAATTTCCTCACTAACAGAACACAGAGAGTAGTCGTCAACAGAGTAAAGTCCGAGGCAGCTACGGCGAAAAGCTCTGTTCCACAAGGCACAGTACTCGCTCCCATCTTGTTCCTCATCCTCATATCCGACATAGACAAGGATGTCAGCCACAGCACCGTGTCTTCCTTTGCAGATGACACCCGAATCTGCATGACAGTGTCTTCCATTGCAGACACTGCAAGGCTCCAGGCGGACATCAACCGAATCTTTCAGTGGGCTGCAGAAAACAATATGAAGTTCAACGATGAGAAATTTCAATTACTCAGATATGATAAACACGAGTAAATTAAATCTTCATCAGAGTACAAAACAAATTCTGGCCACAAAATAGAGCGAAACACCAACGTCAAAGACCTGGGAGTGATCATGTCGGAGGATCTCACCTTCAAGGACCATAACATTGTATCAATCGCATCTGCTAGAAAAATGACAGGATGGATAATGAGAACCTTCAAAACTAGGGAGGCCAAGCCCATGATGACACTCTTCAGGTCACTTGTTCTATCTAGGCTGGAATATTGCTGCACACTAACAGCACCTTTCAAGGCAGGTGAAATTGCTGACCTAGAAAATGTACAGAGAACCTTCACGGCGCGCATAACGGAGATAAAACACCCCAATTACTGGGAGCGTTTGAGGTTCCTAAAACTGTATTCCCTGGAACGTAGGCGGAAGAGATACATGATTATATACACCTGGAAAATCCTAGAGGGACTAGTACCGAACTTGCACACGAGAATCACTCACTACGGAAGCAAAAGACTTGGCAGACGATGCAACATCCCCCCAATGAAAAGCAAGGGTGTCACTAGCACGTTAAGAGACCATACAATAAGTGTCAGGGGCCCGAGACTGTTCAACTGCCTCCCAGCATACATAAGGGGGATTACCAACAGACCCCTGGCAGTCTTCAAGCTGGCACTGGACAAGCACCTAAAGTCGGTTCCTGATCGGCCGGGCTGTGGCTCGTACGTTGGTTTGAGTGCAGCCAGCAGCAACAGCCTGGTTGATCAGGCTCTGATCCACCAGGAGGCCTGGTCACAGACCGGGCCGCGGGGGCGTTGACCCCCGGAACTCCAGGTAAACTCCAGGTAATGCAAAAATTAATAATTTTGTATTAAAAGAACCTTAGAAATTATACCTGACCTTATCATAACAAGCCGAATTTAATTTAACCTAATCCAACTAAATATATTTTAGATTAAAATAATTTAATAAACAAACAAAATGAAATATATCTTTTTCGTTAGGTTCAGAATGATTTTCGCCGAATTACTGCATACACAAGTTTTCGCTTGCCTTATTCGGCAAGAAGACCATTGCTATTTAATAAAAAATAACAAGTTTTACCTTTTCGGCAGTCCATATATATGATATATTTATATTATATATATATATATATATATATATATATATAATATATATATATATATATATAATATATATATATATATATTTTTTTTTTTTTATTATCACACCGGCCGATTCCCACCAAGGCAGGGTGGCCCGAAAAAGAAAAACTTTCACCATCATTCACTCCATCACTGTCTTGCCAGAAGGGTGCTTTACACTACAGTTTTTAAACTGCAACATTAACACCCCTCCTTCAGAGTGCAGGCACTGTACTTCCCATCTCCAGGACTCAAGTCCGGCCTGCCGGTTTCCCTGAATCCCTTCATAAATGTTACTTTGCTCACACTCCAACAGCACGTCAAGTATTAAAAACCATTTGTCTCCATTCACTCCTATCAAACACGCTCAAGCATGCCTGCTGGAAGTCCAAGCCCCTCGCACACAAAACCTCCTTTACCCCCTCCCTCCAACCCTTCCTAGGCCGACCCCTACCCCGCCTTCCTTCCACTACAGACTGATACACTCTTGAAGTCATTCTGTTTCGCTCCATTCTCTCTACATGTCCGAACCACCTCAACAACCCTTCCTCAGCCCTCTGGACAACAGTTTTGGTAATCCCGCACCTCCTCCTAACTTCCAAACTACGAATTCTCTGCATTATATTCACACCACACATTGCCCTCAGACATGACATCTCCACTGCCTCCAGCCTTCTCCTCGCTGCAACATTCATCACCCACGCTTCACACCCATATAAGAGCGTTGGTAAAACTATACTCTCATACATTCCCCTCTTTGCCTCCAAGGACAAAGTTCTTTGTCTCCACAGACTCCTAAGTGCACCACTCACTCTTTTTCCCTCATCAATTCTATGATTCACCTCATCTTTCATAGACCCATCCGCTGACACGTCCACTCCCAAATATCTGAATACGTTCACCTCCTCCATACTCTCTCCCTCCAATCTGATATTCAATCTTTCATCACCTAATCTTTTTGTTATCCTCATAACCTTACTCTTTCCTGTATTCACCTTTAATTTTCTTCTTTTGCACACCCTACCAAATTCATCCACCAATCTCTGCAACTTCTCTTCAGAATCTCCCAAGAGCACAGTGTCATCAGCAAAGAGCAGCTGTGACAACTCCCACTTTGTGTGTGATTCTTTATCTTTTAACTCCACGCCTCTTGCCAAGACCCTCGCATTTACTTCTCTTACAACCCCATCTATAAATATATTAAACAACCACGGTGACATCACACATCCTTGTCTAAGTCCTACTTTTACTGGGAAAAAATTTCCCTCTTTCCTACATACTCTAACTTGAGCCTCACTATCCTCGTAAAAACTCTTCACTGCTTTCAGTAACCTACCTCCTACACCATACACTTGCAACATCTGCCACATTGCCCCCCTATCCACCCTGTCATACGCCTTTTCCAAATCCATAAATGCCACAAAGACCTCTTTAGCCTTATCTAAATACTGTTCACTTATATGTTTCACTGTAAACACCTGGTCCACACACCCCCTACCTTTCCTAAAGCCTCCTTGTTCATCTGCTATCCTATTCTCCGTCTTACTCTTAATTCTTTCAATTATAACTCTACCATACACTTTACCAGGTACACTCAACAGACTTATCCCCCTATAATTTTTGCACTCTCTTTTATCCCCTTTGCCTTTATACAAAGGAACTATGCATGCTCTCTGCCAATCCCTAGGTACCTTACCCTCTTCCATACATTTATTAAACAATTGCACCAACCACTCCAAAACTATATCCCCACCTGCTTTTAACATTTCTATCTTTATCCCATCAATCCCGGCTGCCTTACCCCCTTTCATTTTACCTACTGCCTCACGAACTTCCCCCACACTCACAACTGGCTGAGTGTGGGGGAAGTTCGTGAGGCAGTAGGTAAAATGAAAGGGGGTAAGGCAGCCGGGATTGATGGGATAAAGATAGAAATGTTAAAAGCAGGTGGGGATATAGTTTTGGAGTGGTTGGTGCAATTGTTATATATATATATATATATATATATATATATCTTAAATCTTCTGTACCATATTATGTAATAATATATATATATATATATATATATATATATATATATATATATATATATATATATATATATATATATATATATATATATATATATATATATATATATATATATATATATATATATATATATATATATATATATTATAACCAAAATGAAATAAATATATATATATATAAACATGAAAACTCTGCATCAGAGTCTACCTACCTGCAGTCTTCCTGGAGGGTATTCCCTGGGTCGACGTGCCCCCGGCCTGGTCCACGATCAGGCCTCCGGGTGGATAAAGGCCTAATCAACCAGACTGTTACTGCTGTCTGCTAGCAGTCCAACATACAATTCACAGCACGGCTTATCCGGCACTGACTTTAAGTATCTGTCCGGCTCCCTCTTGAAAGCTGCCAGGGGTCTATTGGTAATTCCCCTTATGCCTGGTACGAGGCTGTTGTACAATTTTGGGCCCCATTCACTTATCGTGTTTCATCTTATCATACTAATAATGGCCTTAATTTTCATTGGGGGTATTTTGCACCTTCTGCCCAGTCGTTTGCTTTCGTAGGTAGTGATTTCTGTGTGCAGATCAGAGACCATTCCTTCTAGGATTTTCCAGTGTAGATTACGATGACTCTTTCGCCTGCGTTCCACTCAGTAAAAGTCGTGTTTCCATGCGTTCCCAGTAGTTAAGGCGTTTGACAGAACTTATATATGCAGTGAAGGTTCTCTATACATTCTCTAGATGTGCTTTGAATGTAACTGTTAATGTCCAATAGTTTTCCAGCCTAGAGAGAAGTGATTTAAAAAGGGTTAACAGTGGCTTGGCATCTCTCGTTCTCATTATCCATACTATCATTCTCTTCGCAGATTTCATACAGGCAATAAATAACAAAAAGGCACAATACCGTGACTGGAACGATACACAAATAACCCGCACATAAAAGACAGAAGCTTACGACGACGTTTCGGTCCGACTTGGACCATTGACTTTGTCAATGGTCCAAGTCGGACCGAAACGTCGTCGTAAGCTTCTGTCTTTTATGTGCGGGTTATTTGTGTTTCATACAGGCACTGTTGCATGTGTGTGTACTCACCTAATTGTGTTTGCAGGAGTCGAATCATTGCTCCTGGTCCTGCCACTTCACTGGCTGCTAATAGATCACTCCACACCTGCACTGTGACCTTTATCGTACTTCTTATTAAAGCTATGCTGCTCCTATCACCTCCCTTTCCAGACTGTTCCACTACCTGACCAATTCTGTGACTGAAGAAATACTTCCAAACATCCCTGTGACTCATCTGCGTCTTCAGCTTCAAATTGTGATCCCTTGCTGACGTGTCCCATCTCTGAAACAACCTGTCCCTGTCCATCTTGTCGATTCCTCTCAGTATTTATATGTTGTTATCTTGTACCCACTGTCCCTCCTGTCCTCCAGCGTCATCAGATCGATTTCCCTTAACATCTCGACGAACATGCCCCGTAACTCCGGAGTCTTCTTGCAAACCTTTGCGCTCTTTTTTTAATTTCCTGACGTGCTTCGCTAGGTGTGGGTTCCAAACAGGTGCTGCATACTCCAATTTGGGCCTGATGTACACGGTGTACAGAGTTCTGAAAGACTCGTTACTGAGATGTCGGAATGTTATTCTTAGGTTTTCTAGGCGCCCGTATGCCGCAGCAGTTATTTGGCTGATGTGCACCTCAGGAGATGTGTTCTGTGTTATAATAACCACAAGACAATTTTCTTTGAGTGAGGTTTGTAGTTTTTGGCGCCGTAGACTGAACTCGAGGAGCACTTGCTGGACCAGGCCTGTAGCCTGTCCAGATTCCTTTGTAGTCCTGCCTGGTCCACTGACTGAATTCTCCTCATTAACTTAATATCGTATGCAAAGAGAAACATTTCCGAGTCTGTTCCTTCCGACATGTTATCCACAATTACATGGAACACCACGGGCCCTAGAATCCGCTTGCAACAGGGGCCCACTCAGATACCTTGATGCGTACTATGACTCACTGCTGCCTTCTGTTAGGTGTTCTCTGATCCATAGCAGTACCTTCCCTGTTATATGAGACTGGTTCTCCAGCTTTTGTACTAACCTCTTGTGTGGAACTGTGTAAAAAGCCTTCTTACAGTCCAAGAAAATGCAATCTACTCAGCTTTCTCTCTCTTGTCTTATTGCTGTCACCTTGTCATAGAACTCCAGTAGGTTTCTGACGCAGGATTTCCCGTCCTTGAATCCACGTTAGTTGTTGTTGATAAGCTCATTCCTTTTTAGGTGCTTCACCACTCTTCTGCTAATAATCTTCTCCATGACTTTGCGTACTATGCTTGTCAGTATTACTGTTCTATAGTTTAATAATCTGTCCCTGTCTATTTAAAAAAAATGAGACTACATTTGCAGTCTTCCACACCTTGGGGAGCCGCCCTGTTTCAATAGATGCGTTGAAGATTGTTGTTAGTGGTACAGAGGACGCCTCTGCTCCCTCTCTCAGGACCCCCGGTGAGATGTTATCCGGCACCATCGCTTTGAGGTTTCTAGTTAGCTTAGCAGCCTCCTCACCTCTTTCTCGATTGTATGTATGTATGTATCTAGCACTTGGTGGTGTACCCCATCCCTCCGTGTTTCAGAAGTCCTCTCTGTCTCCACTGTGAATACATCTTTAAAATCTCATGTTGAACTCCTCACATGCTTCTCGGTCATTTGTTGTGATCTCACCTCCTTCTTTCCTGTTCCATGGCTGTTACTTTCCTCCTGATGTGAGTGTACAACAGCTTTAGAACGGACATGGCTTTCGCTGTTATGTCATTTTCCTATTGTCCTTGGGCCTCCCTCCTTACCTCTGCATATTCATTTCTGGCTCTTCAGCTACTCTCCTTATTTTCCCGGATCCTTTGCCTTCTATACTTTTTCCATTCTGCAGCGCATTTAGTTTTGGCCTCTTGTCAACTCTGGGTGAACCAACGGTTCGTTCCAGCCTTCTCATTACTTCTGTTGTCCCTGGGTACAAACCTCTCCTCTGCTGCCTTGCATGTTGTTGTCACACATTCCATCAACTCATTTACTGATTTCTCTGTTAGTTCTCTGTCCAACTGAACCTCATGCAGGAAGTTCCTCAAGCATGTTTAGTCTCTCCTCTTATAGTTTGGCTTTCTCTGCTCTGCCTTCCTGCATCCCTCTCCATTAGAAACTCTACAATGTATTCGAAGCTCAGAAGTACATGATCTCAAGCTACGGGGAGGACCTTTCATATGTGATGTCCTCAACATCTGCGCTACTTAAGGTGAATGCTAGTTCTAGTCTGATAGTGTCCCTAACGTGCTGATACATGAGGTTTTCCAGTACCACCTCCAACATCTGGGCCCCATGTGACTCCAGGTTTTCCCAGTTGAATTCTTTGTGGTTGAAGTCACCAACAACCAGTAGCCTTGCTCTACCCATATTGCCCTTCTAGCTCCGTTATTCTCACAATATTATTGTCTTGGCCTCCTGCTATTCTGTGGTGGGTTATTCATCTTTGCAATTACCACATTTGGGCCTCCAGACTGGTGTTCCTATTTCGTGGTCTCTTGCTTCTAATCTGTCTCCTGTCTCCAGCTCCTCAAAATCCCATTGGTTTTTGATGGGCATTGCCACTCCTCCACCCCCTCTGTTCCCTCTTTCCTCAGGATCTGATATCTAGTTGGAAAGATGGCTTCTGTTATCATTCGCGTGAGACTGGTATCTGTGAGAACCATTAAATCCAGTGATGCCTCTTTGATTCTTTCATGCCACTCCTTTCACTTATTTGTTATTATATCAGTGTTGGTGAACCATACCTTCAGTTTCCTCTTCAACACTCTGAGGGGTTTGAGGGAGTTAGGGAAGTGGGGAACCTAGCAGGGTGCTGTGGAAATCTACTGCATAGTGAAGGGTGGGGGGCTGTGAGTATGGATTGTGGTTTCTGTTTGATTAGCAAGTTTGGCTGTGAGGCTCTGATGGTGGTTCTGTGTGTGCTTGCACTTGTTCCTCTGCCCGGCTCTGATTGTCTTCTGTTGACTCTGTCCATGTCTCTCTTTCTAGCCCCTATCATTTCCGTGTCCTCTCCCACAGCTGCTGTTGCTCTGTTCTCGTTCTGTCGTGGTTTAGAAACACCCTCTTGTAAGTTGATGATTCCTTTATCAGTGGTTTCTCTTTCAGGATACTGTTCTGCACTGATTCTGTCTTGAAAATCAGTTTGACAAGCCAATTTCTTCCTTTTGAGTGCCCCCCTATTCTCTCTTTTTTTTTTTATCTCAGTCATGTCCTCCTAGGCAATTTTGATGATGTTTTCAATCTCGTGTTTTTCTTTCTGCCATCTTTCATTGTGTGTCCTCCCTTCCCTTTTCTGAAGCCTATGAATGAAGATTGACATCTACCGCTCCTGCTCCCATTGTCATTCTCTCTGTGTCTCTGTTTGTACATAGCCATTGTCTCCTTTATTTTTTTCCTGTAACTCTTGGTGGCTTGGTCGTGTCTCTGCGTGGGACCTGTCATCTTCTTTATCTACACCCCCTCACTTACTGCTTTCACTACTCAAAACAGCTCGCTTTTTTCATTCCTCGGCTTTTTTGTGTGTGTTGTGTATGTTGTGTGTGTGTGTGTCTGTGTGTGTGTGCGCGTGTGTGTGTGAGTGTGTGTGTGTGTGTGTGTGTGTGTCTGTGTGTCTGTGTGTCTGTGTGTTTCTGCTTGTTTGTGTATACGCTATTAAAGATAATATGCTTAAAGCTAGTAACTACAATTTCTAGTAGTAACTTTCTCATATATCAAGGTATTTTGGAGCACTGTCTCCGAAAAAGATATTGTCCATCAAGGTTGTGTTCCATGGTAAAGCATTTACAGGAACACTATCATCACAGGGTAAGAATGATACAAGTTAAAATGTTTTTCAAAATTTATGTGATACAGTTTCTACAGTTCTCCACTCAAAAGAAGAAGTATTTTGAATAATATATATTTTCATGAAAAAAATAATTCTAATTGTTTTTTTTTAATATGCCGTCATCCCTCTAGTATGGGTATTGTATCATGTGTTTACTTCACCACTAAAATCCTCCTTTGTCAATGAGAAAGAATGGATAAAACGAAAAATCTTGTCTTAATCTGTTTTATTTGATAAATGTTCATTTAAACTGACGAGTTAAAGAGTTTAAAATTAACTCACCTGATCTTTCACTACCATATTCATCCTTACCAGTCAAAAAGAATGTATGTTAATTATTATTCTCTTCAAATTAAATACTTGTAAACACACACACACACACACACACACACACACACACACACACACACACACATCATGAAATAATGAAAATAAAACCTAAAACTGTAAGAATGCATTGTTTATCATTGTATAGTCGTATATCCATTATTTAAATTTCAAGAATATATAAGTCTAGGGTAAACCTCATCCAACACAAGTTTTACAATGGTTCTCCATATGCGGATATGAGACCATTTGTGACTGGCAAGTGCACGGTTCCTCTGAACTAAAACACAGCTATTAGGAATATTGGGTCTAAGTTCCAAGATATATCAGACCACATTATTCCTCCAGTCTAATGCTATTTCTATGAATTCTCCTCTAACTTCCTTTTCTCCCAACCACCTTATCATTTTCTCTTAATTCTCTTCAGTTAAAAACAGAGTAGGGGAGTTAGTAGATGGGGAGAGGGAGGTATTCGATAGATGGCAAGAATATTTTGAGGAACTTTTAAATGTTGAGCAAGAAAGGGAGGCAGTAATTTCATGCACTGGCCAGGGAGGTATACCATCTTTTAGGAGTGAAGAAGAGCAGAATGTAAGTGTGGGGGAGGTACGTGAGGCATTACGTAGAATGAAAGGGGGTAAAGCATCTGGAACTGACGGGATCATGACAGAAATGTTAAAAGCAGGGGGGGATATAGTGTTGGAGTGGCTGGTACTTTTGTATAATAAATGTATGAAAGAGGGGAAGGTACCTAGGGATTGGCGGAGAGCATGTATAGTCCCTTTATATAAAGGGAAGGGGGCAAAAGAGATTGTAAAAATTATAGAGGAATAAGTTTACTGAGTATACCAGAAAAAGTGTACGGTAGGGTTATTATTGAAAGAATTAGAGGTAAGACAGAATGTAGAATTGCGGATGAGCAAGGAGGTTTCAGAGTGGGTAGGGGATGTGTAGATCAAGTGTTTACATTGAAGCATATATGTGAACAGTATTTAGAAAAAGGTAGGGAAGTTTTTATTGCATTTATGGATTTAGAAAAGGCATATGATAGAGTGGATAGGGGAGCAATGTTGCAGATGTTGCAACTGTATGGAATAGGTGGTAAGTTACTAAATGTTGTAAAGAGTTTTTATGAGGATAGTGAGGCTCAGGTTAGGGTGTGTAGAAGAGAGGGAGACTACTTCCCGGTAAAAGTAGGTCTTAGACAGGGATGTGTAATGTCACCATGGTTGTTTAATATATTTATAGATGGGGTTGTAAAAGAAATAAATGCTAGGGTGTTCGGGAAAGGGGTGGGATTAAATTATGGGGAATCAAATACAAAATGGGAATTGACACAGTTACTTTTTGCTGATGATACTGTGCTTATGGGAGATTCTAAAGAAAAATTGCAAAGGTTAGTGGATGAGTTTGGGAGTGTGTGTAAAGGTAGAAAGTTGAAAGTGAACATAGAAAAGAGTAAGGTGATGAGGGTGTCAAATGATTTAGATAAAGAAAACTTGGATATCAAGTTGGAGAGGAGGAGTATGGAAGAAGTGAATGTTTTCAGATACTTGGTAGTTGACGTGTCGGCGGATAGATTTATGAAGGATGAGGTTAATCATAGAATTGATGAGGGAAAAAAGGTGAGTGGTGCGTTGAGGTATAAGTGGAGTCAAAAAACATTATCTATGGAGGCAAAGAAGGGAATGTATGAAAGTATAGCAGTACCAACACTCTTATATGGGTGTGAAGCTTGGGTTGTAAATGCTGCAGCGAGGAGACGGTTGGAGGCAGTGGAGATGTCCTGTCTAAGGGCAATGTGTGGTGTAAATATTATGCAGAAAATTCGGAGTGTGGAAATTAGAGGAAGGTGTGGAGTTAATAAAAGTATTAGTCAGAGGGCTGAAGAGGGGTTGTTGAGGTGGTTTGGTCATTTAGAGAGAATGGATCAAAGTAGAATGACATGGAGAGCATTTAAATCTGTAGGAGAAGGAAGGAGGGGTAGGGGTCGTCCTCAAAAAGGTTGGAAGGAAGGGGAAAGGGAGATTTTGTGGGCGAGGGGCTTGGACTTCCACCAGGCGTGCATGAGCGTGTTCGATAGGAGTGAATGGAGACGAATGGTATTTGGGACCTGACGATCTGTTGGAGTGTGAGCAGGGTAATATTTAGTGAAGGGATTCAGGGAAATCGGTTATTTTTATATAGCCTGACTTGAGTCCTGGAAATGGGAAGTACAATGCCCGCTCTCTAAAGGAGGGGTTTCGGGATATTAGCAGTTTGGAGGGATGTTGTATATCTTTATATGTATATGCTTCTAAACTGTTGTGCTCTGAGCACCTCTGCAAAAACAGTGATTATATGTGAGTGAGGTGAAAGTGTTGAATGATGATAAAAGTATTTTCTTTTTTGGGATTTTCTTTCTTTTTGGGTCACCCTGCCTCGGTGGGAGACGGCCGACTTGTTAAAAAAAAAAAAACTAGAATTTTTTTCATATTTCATAAAAGTAGATAATTATCATTACTATCTATGTACATTTCACTTCTTTGGCAACTTACATCTCATTCTAACTTGATAGTCTTCATTCCCCTATTTACCCCTCGTAATCTTCCTGTTGCGTCTCCCACCTTCCCATCCCCTTCCTTTCCCTATGAATTACATCCCAAACATTGCATAAATCCTCATTTACAAAGTTTTTCTTCACATGTTGGAATATACTTTATGGCCTTACACCACCATGCAAATTTTCAAAAGTTTTACAATTTCTTTTATCTTATCTATTTATTTGGAGACTTCATTATTTAGGAAAAACTTACACATTTCTAAATAGACTCTAATAACTTTTAAATACGCTATCATTCTCTACTAACTTTTCTAATTCTCGATTATAACTTATTGTCTCTCTCATCACATTGATCATAGATTATCAAGCATATCATTTTTATAGGAATAACTTATGAAATTCAGCTTAAGTTATTACTCCACTTTTGTTCAGTACAATTTCAATTCTAATTTATGTTCTGATTTATAAGTTTTCTTAACAATATAATTGAGGATACTGATTATTCAAACTATGATGGAAGCAGTGATATAGTATACTCATCCATTAGAGGGAGGTTTCAAAGTGTTTTTATAAAATGAACACCACATTCAAGCCAGCCGACTCGCATTAACAAATTATAATGATATGGATGGTTTGCAAATGCAACTTTGTACATATTAAATATGTCGATGGCATTTCATTTTGCAAGATGTCAGGTATGTATTTTCTTTTCCCTATAATTTTTAAATAACATTTTCTCTTCCTTAGCTTACTTTATTGTAGGGATATAGTATATAATACATATAACATAGAAAACATGTGTTAATCGATCTTTATGTTAATGGTAAGGCTAACGGTCAACACTACGCCATTAATAGTTAAGTTTTTGAGGAGTCAAAACTTATACGCGGATTTTCGAATGCTCGGTGGGGGAAAGAAGGGTTAAATGTGTGCAACAGGGGGACCCTCTCGCTTCCTTTCTGTTCTGTCTGGTCATCAAGGAAGCCACAGAAGCGTTCTCCAGTGAGCTCAATATCTGGTTCTTGGATGATGGTACCCTAGCTGGCACTACAGAATCTCTCCTAGAGGACATCAGAAAAATTAAAGATGTGGGAGAGAGCCTGGACCTTTCTTTAAACCCCATTAAATGTGAAATAGTTTCTACCAATCGACAGATGATCCAGAATGTTAGTGCTGTTCTACCTGGAGCACGAGCCATTGATCCAGCCAACAGTACTCTTCTTGGTACTCCTCTTGTGCCCAATGCCATTGATCTGATACTAGAAAAAAATTCTCAGACCTCAGGACGATGGAAGGCAGGATGAAAGACATCGATACACATGATGCCTTCTACCTACTCACAAGGTGCCTGTCAATCCCAAAACTTACCCATTTCCTGAGATGCTCCCCAGCCTTCAGCAGTCCGAAACTCAAGGAATATGATTCTCTCCTTAAGACCATGCTAGAGAGTGTATTGAATCTTTCCAAAAAAGATGGACAGTGGTTGCAAGCCTCACTTCCAGTCAGACTTGGGGGGCTGGGAGTACGCAGATCTTCCCAGATTATCCTACCATCTTTCCTATCATCTTCCACAGCAACAAATGAGTTAAAACTAATTCTTCGGGACAACCTCAGTGACTCTAGAGGAATACAGGAACCTAGCTACTCCAGTGCAATCACTGAATAGAAGACTATCGCTGATCTATCACCAAACCCTAGTTCAGCACTGGCCTACAGTTAAGTTGGGATGGCCCCATCGCTGAAAAGGTGCTTGCCAACATGATTAGAGCTGTAATATCAGACAGGGAGACTGCCCGTCTTCAAGCTGTGAGTTCACTTCACTCCGGGGACTTCCTCCAAACAGTTCCCATTTCGGTAATGGGAAAATGCGTCGACTCTAAAACCCTCAGAGTTGCAGTGGCTCTACTCCTTGATGCCCCAATTCACACGGAATATACGTGTATTTGCGGCGATGTACTAACCAACCAATATGGTCTACGTGGTCTTAACTGTTCTAAAACCATGGGCTGGTATGCAAGACACAATGAGGTCAATGACATCATAAAGAGAACCCTTGCTACAGCTAGATGCAAGCCGAGAGAGACCTCTGATCACTAACAGCCAACAATACCCACATTACAGCAAACCGTTCCGACAGCATCAATATCTATCCTTGGAAGAATGGTAAGCTCTTAGCATGGGACTATACATGTGTGTTCATACTGGCTGACACCTACATCCATCACAGCGTCGGACGATAGGGAGGAGCTGCTGATCACAGAGAGCAGTACAAGATTGGCTAGTATAGGGACATAAGTCAACAGTATCAATTTGTCCCAGTGGGATCAGAGACCTTAGGTTCATAGGGAAATCATTCCACTCGCTTCCTTAAAGAACTAGATTTCACACTGATCGACACCACCAGGGAGCCAAGGGCAGCCGCTTTCATGTTCCAGCACCTCAGCGTGGCCATACAGAGGGGAAATGCATACTGCATACTGGGCTCAGGTCCGGCTTCGCAGGAGCTGGAGGAGAGCCAAAATCTTTGATATATTGTACCAATGTATTTATATTTTGTGTTTTCTGTCAATGTATTTTGTCTATTAATAAAGTTCACATGGAATATAGAATATACGGGGTGGTAGAAGAAGAAAATATTCAAACAGCTCCGGGGAGAACCTTGAGTTTTTCCTAAGGTACGTTTATTGTCTTCTCTGAGGAAGAGGGTCCCCAGTAAAGTTCTAGGAGTTTTATCTTATTATAATATATATATATATATATATATATATATATATATATATATATATATATATATATATATATATATATATATACATATATATGTATATATGTATATACATGTATATATATATATATATATATATATATATATATATATATATATATATATAAATATATATATATATATATATATAAATATATATATAAATATATATATATATATAGATATATATGTATATATATATATATATATATATATATATATATATATATATATATATATATATATATATATATATATATATATATATATATATATATATATATATATATATATAGATATATATATATATATGTACATATATATATATATGTATATATATATATATATATATATATATATATATATATATATATATATATATATATATATATATATATCTATATATATATATCTATATATTTATATATATATATATATATATATTTATATATATATATATATATATATATATATATATATATATATATTTATATATATATATATATATATATATATATATATATATGTATATATATATATATATATATATATATATATATATATATATATATATATATATATATATATATATATATATATATATGCAATAAGATCACAGTAAACAGGTGATTTCAGAATATGCAAAACAACCACTGTGAAAGAATAGAGAAGTTCCAAGCGCTTGCGTGACTACTCACATTATCAAGGAACAATGAAAGTAAAGCATCAAAGGAAGGTATATAAAGGGGTAGCCCACACCTCACTATCAGATCCCACAACAACGAAACACCTGACGCGCGACTCTACAGCAGGCCCGCCGGCCGAACTAGACAGGTCCTTCATACAACCCACCAACAACCTATTCTACCCAATAAATAAGAAATTTAAAAAATGATTATTTGTCCAATGTATTATTAAATTCTTCCCAAATTCTGTTAATTATAAAACGATCTAATTTATATAAACCAAAGGAAATATTCATATTATTGTCAAAACTGCTTTTTATGAAACAAGATTCAATTATATTCCTGTCGACCATGGACTTGCTTGATACAACTTTCTCAACTTTTTGAAAATCAATTGGATGGTTAAAATCTCTTACATGAATAAATAGAGCATTGGAATCTTGTCCAGTTCTAATGTTATATTTACGTTGTTTTAATCTTAGTTCGAGATTTTTATCAGTTTGACCGTAATAAACTTTATCGCAAATTTTACAAGGAATCATATAGACATCCATCAACATTTTGGGGGGAATTCTTTATCAAAAGTTTTTTTTACTGTATCAAGTTTTTTGAATATAACTTTAATATTAAAAGTCTTAAGAAGAGAAGGCATATCAACCAAGTTTTCATGGTAAGGGAGAACCAACATATTTTTAGTTGAATAAGGCTGGTTGTCACTTTTTGGATTGTAAAAAGTATTTCTAGCAACTTTAAAAGATTTATCAATTGCATTTCTTGGGTATTTCAAATCATTACCTATTTCATAAATTTTGGATATTTCCTCATCTATGAACTCTGGACTACAAATTCGTAAAGCTCTCAAAAACATTGATGAGAAAACAGACAGTTTAACTCTATCTTGATGCGAAGAATAATAGTGGACATAGGAACAGTTATTTGTAGGTTTTCTGTAAATTTTAAATTTGAATTCATTATTACTCTTAATAATTAAAACATCTAGAAAAGGCAATGAGTTATTTTCTTCAAATGCAACAGTAAAATTTATAGAATGGGCTAAGGTATTTAATTTGCCAAGAAAATGGTGTATATCTACATTTTTAGTCATAAGACACAAAATATCATCAACATATCTGAACCATTTAGCTATATTAGGGAGGATTGTGTTAAGCAATCTTGTTTCAAAAAATTCCATGTATAGGTTACTAAGAACAGGTGAAAGAGGATTTCCCATTGCCATACCAAACTTCTGAGTGTAAAACTTGTCATTAAATACAAATTTTGCATGGGAGAAAATATACAGAAAACCTTATTATGAGCTGGGCTTGCCACGGGTAAAATATGAGAATATTGTATGTACTTCCGATATTCCACAACATTCATCGTCATACCAGAAGTTATCAGAAACTCTGCCAGAACAAGTGTATAAGTCAATAAGAGGAAACTCGGCAAATACCTCAGCCAAATGTTGTATGAACCAGGCTGTGAATGATATGTTGGCTAATTGGCCTCCTTCAGCAACATCCTGGATGGCCAGGGAAGCATCAGACATGTCTAGCGTAGGTCAGCTGATGAGGTAGATAAGCCCTTGATATCCGACAAAAGTATAACAATAGTATACTTTGAATATCTGATGTCATTCTACTCCTTTTCACAAACAACTAACTTACTTCAAGATAATTTTTTGTTTGGATTTCACTTAGCAGAACATAAACTGTAATCCAGAAAACAAGAGCCAATACTTCATGTTGATGTGTGCTTTGTCTAGATCATTCTCACATCTCGGAATCTTATGTTTACTAACATCAGTGCCACTTTAAGGTTTACTTAAAGTTGAGAAGAGATGCTCACTGTTCTCAGGCACGTAAATACTTGACTTTGCAATGTTGTTTGAAGCAAATAACTGGAAGTTTCATCTGCTACTGAGAGAACAGAGATACTGGTAGTCTATAGCAATCATTACTACTACAGGATCTAGCGTTACAATGTACAGTAGAAACATCACTCAGGAAGAGTTATTATCATAAGAGTTAACATAACTAGAAGAGAGAAACGTTGTTAACCCTGTATCGAAGTCAGTCGCGAAACATACAATGTAAAGATGCATTTTATGTTTCGTGACTGACTGTATATTATGCACTTGTTCGCACCTTCAGCATGAGCCATCCCTCTGTCATTGCCAATTTCATCTCAGCACTGCTATGATCACCACCCAAAGTCTTAACACTGGTCACTACCCAGTATCACAACACTTCTGTGTTAATATCCAGTATCACAACTCTGCTGTGATCACTACCCAGCATCACAACACTTCTACGTTAATATCCAGTATCACAATTCCGCTGTCATTACTACCCAGTATCACAACACTTCTGTGTTAATATCCAGTACCACAACTCTGCTGTGATCACTACCCAGTATCACAACACTGCTGTGTTAATAGCCAGTACCACAACTCTGCTGTGATCACTACCCAGTATCCCAACACTGCTGCGTTCACTACGCAGTATCTGTTGTGATCAGTGCTTTGTATTTCAATACTGATGTGATCACTGTAAAATGCTCCTTAAACTTACCAACATTCAGGATATCAAAAACGTGTTACATAACATTATGGCATTGTTCATTTTGTGATAATTATATATGGAAGCGAGTTACCTATACATTAACAATATATATTCTTCTATTTATTTACAAATCATACATAAAATACTGAAATCAATTGTTTCAACATTGTACATTAAAATCGCACTGCGTCGCTATAACAATATTTCAGGCTGAGGGTCGTTAAATGGCTCTAAAAAGACACTTTTATATACGGAGGAGCGGATGTAAGGGTCATTTAAGAAGCCACTATTATCGCGGAAAGAGTTGGGCTGCAGTTTACGTCTTCACTTAAAGGCTTCAGCATTAAAATGACCAGACTTTGTAATGTGATGTTTTTCTGTGGGATGAGATGATTAAGTTTATTTTTTCTGTAAAAAGATGTATTGATACATATGTCTGCGAGTAAGTCAGGAGGAGAGAGGGGAAACTGATACAAGGAAACGAAATACTCTTAGAGGGATGAGCCAGGCAAGAGCAATTCACACACACACACACACACGCACACACACACACACACACACACACACACACACACACACACACACACACACACACAGATAGACAGACAAAGGGATGAGTGTACTGCTTTTATTTGGACTGAAAGAAGGCGTTCGAAACAGTAATACACGAGGCACTAGGATAAATGCTGGAAAAGACGGCAGCAGTAACTGGAAAGCACTAAAGAGGATGCAGGAATACTTATCAGGAAGGAAACAACGTGCTGTTTTCCGGAAGGAGGTATTGGAATAGACAAGTATGAGTGGGATATCACAAAGGTTTGTATTGAAACCAGTTTTATGTGTAAATAAACGACTTGACAGAAGAAAATGAGTCAGAGATGTCACTGATTGCAGGTGACGTGAAATAGAGTACCAACAGAATGAAAGAAGGAAAAAATTCAAACGTATCTGACAGAGCTGCGGGATATGTCTAAAAAGTGGCTGTGACAATTTCACCAGGAAAAAAATTGGGAGAAGGAGGCCGAAACATTACTGAAAGAGCAGGATCCGAGGGTGAGCATAATTACTAACCCATCACCAGACGAGCACATCACTCGAATAATCGAAGAAGCAAATAAAAGACTGGCAAATTGAAGAGAGTTTACAGGAGCCTCAACCAGTGAATAATTTTTAATCATATAATGCACCGTCTATCAGGCCCATTTTGAAATATGTAGCACAAAAAATTAAATCCACCTCGTAAAGCATGTCATGGAGGAGGAAAAATGAGACTAATGTCGGAGGTAAGTGGTATGAACAACAGTATAACGAGAGGAGGTGAAGGATTTCATCGTTATTATTGGCATAAAAAACGATGCTTCAACACAAAGGAGCACTGCTGGAGAGGCAAGTCTCAGGTACACGAGGGCACAACTGGAAGTTAATAACACAGATGAGTGAAGGCACGTGTGGGAATACTTCTGTAGCCTGAGAGACATCGTGAAGAGAAATAACCTAGACAGAGGCGTGGCACAGGCAGGATCAATATGTAAGATTGAGCTATTTCAACCAGTAGAATGGACACACAATTGTGGCTAGAAGAGAAACAGGGCCAGGAGCTGAGACACGTCCTCTGCAACCACACACACACACACACACACACACACACACACACACACACACACACACACACACACACACACACACACACACACAAACACAGGCATAGAGGCAGGAATAACAAAAGATCAAAGCGTACCTTAAGGGAAGGAATCAAAGATTGATCGTCCGGAAAAGGATGACAGACTGCGACTAGGTAACTAGCGGGGTTCCTAAAGGCTCTCATTTATGATCATTTATGTTTCTGACTATTATGAATAACATACAAGTAAGGTTTGCGTCAAATGTATACCCGTTTGTTAATGTGAAAATAGAAAGGAAAATGAAAACAGATGAGGACAAGCAAAGCTGGAAATGGATATGGACAAATTGGAAAAATTGACATATAAGTTGTTGTTTGAATTCAACCATAGCATAGGTAAGTTTATGAAGACAGGGGAAGGGGAAATATCATCAGGTATAGAGTATAGAGTCTAAGGACAGAGGATATAGACCTCACTCCAGGGACAGAGCTTGGAGAGAGCATAGTTTATGGATTATCGCCCGAGGCTCAGAGTACCCGAATAAACCTTACTGGTAATGTTCGCCTGCTTAATCACCCTGGTTTTTATTCAGCATATATGAGCTTCGTTTTGGTGTTCACAGTACCAAACCTTAAAAAAAAAATGTGAAGAAACTGGAGATCTTGTAGAGAAGTTCAACGAAGCTAATTGCAAAGCTAAGATATGTAAACTATGAGGCAAGTCTAATTTAATTAAATCTTACGATAATGAAGGATAAAATAACCGGAGAAGATATGATAGTAAAATACATAATACTAACAGGAAATAATTGTAAAGGGACAGGCTCCATGAAAGATTGGAAGCACCTACTCGGAGGATATAAACACACTTTAGCAAGAGGACGGTCAGGAAATATTTTGTCAGCCTCATAGCTAATTGAGACGCAGGTACAAGAGCTAAGACTCGACCACGGCAACCATATTAAGGTTAGTCAGTGGTCCAAGACTGACAGTAACTTCATCACTTTCCCTCTCCTATGTGTGGGTTGTGTATTATTGTTGTGTATTGTTCACGTAACGATATTAAAAATTATCACTCTCTGTGTCTGTCTGTCTGTCTGTCTCTCTTTATATATATATATATATATATATATATATATATATATATATATATATATATATATATATATATATATATATATATATATATATATATATATATATATATATATATATATATATATATATGTATATATATATATATATATATATATATATATATATATATATATATATATATATATATATATATATATATATATGTATGTATATATATATATATATATATATATATATATTATATATATATATATATAGGTAGGAGGTAAAATGAAAGGGGAGTAAGGCAGCCGGGATTGATGGGATAAAGATAGAAATGTTAAAAGCAGGTGGGGATATAGTTTTGGGAGTGGTTGGTGCAATTGTTTAATAAATGTATGGAAGAGGGTAAGGTACCTAGGGATTGGCAGAGAGCATGCATAGTTCCTTTGTATAAAGGCAAAGGGGATAAAAGAGAGTGCAAAAATTATAGGGGATAAGTCTGTTGAGTGTACCTGGTAAAGTGTATGGTAGAGTTATAATTGAAAGAATTAAGAGTAAGACGGAGAATAGGATAGCAGATGAACAAGGAGGCTTTAGGAAAGGTAGGGGTGTGTGGACCAGGTGTTTACAGTGAAACATATAAGTGAACAGTATTTAGATAAGGCTAAAGAGGTCTTTGTGGCATTTATGGATTTGGAAAAGGCGTATGACAGGGTGGATAGGGGGCAATGTGGCAGATGTTGCAAGTGTATGGTGTAGGAGGTAGGTTACTGAAAGCAGTGAAGAGTTTTTAGAGGATAGTGAGGCTCAAGTTAGAGTATGTAGGAAAGAGGGAACTTTTTTCCCAGTAAAAGTAGGCCTTAGACAAGGATGTGTGATGTCACCGTGGTTGTTTAATATATTTATAGATGGGGTTGTAAGAGAAGTAAATGCGAGGGTCTTGGCAAGAGGCGTGGAGTTAAAAGATAAAGAATCACACACAAAGTGGGAGTTGTCACAGCTGCTCTTTGCTGATGACACTGTGCTCTTGGGAGATTCTGAAGAGAAGTTGCAGAGATTGGTGGATGAATTTGGTAGGGGTGTGCAAAAGAGAAAAGTTAAAGGTGAATACAGGAAAGAGTAAGGTTATGAGGATAACAAAAAGATTAGGTGATGAAAGATTGAATATCAGATTGGAGGGAGAGAGTATGGAGGAGGTGAACGTATTCAGATATTTGGGAGTGGACGTGGTCAGCGGATGGGTCTATGAAAGGATGAGGTGAATCATAGAATTGATGAGGGAAAAAGAGTGAGTGGTGCACTTAGGAGTCTGTGGAGACAAGAACTTTGTCCTTGGAGGCAAAGAGGGGAATGTATGAGAGTATAGTTTTACCAACGCTCTTATATGGGTGTGAAGCGTGGGTGATGAATGTTGCAGCGAGGAGAAGGGCTGGAGGCAGTGGAGATGTCATGTCTGAGGGCAATGTGTGATGTGAATATAATGCAGAGAATTCGTAGTTTGGAAGTTAGGAGGAGGTGCGGGATTACCAAACTGTTGTCCAGAGGGCTGAGGAAGGGTTGTTGAGGTGGTTCGGACATGTAGAGAGAATGGAGCGAAACAGAATGACTTCAAGAGTGTATCAGTCTGTAGTGGAAGGAAGGCGGGGTAGGGGTCGGGCCTAGGAAGGGTTGGAGGGAGGGGGTAAAGGAGGTTTTGTGTGCGAGGGGCTTGGACTTCCAGCAGGCATGCATGAGTGTGTTTGATAGGAGTGAATGGAGACAAATGGTTTTTAATACTTGATGTGCTGTTGGAGTGTGAGCAAAGTAACATTTATAAAGGGATTCAGGGGAAACCGGCAGGCCGGACTTGAGTCCTGGAGATGGGAAGTATAGTGCCTGCACTCTGAAGGAGGGGTGTTAATGTTGCAGTTTAAAAACTGTAGTGTAAAGCACCCTTCTGGCAAGACAGTGATGGAGTGAATGATGGTGAAAGTTTTTCTTTTTCGGGCCACCCTGCCTTGGTGGGAATCGGCCGGTGTGATAATAAAAAAAAAAAAAAAAAAAAAAAAAAAAAAAAAAAAAAAAAAAAAAAAAAAAAAAATATATATATATATATATATATATATATATATATATATATATATATATATATAATATATATATATATATATATAATGCCTTACGTTTCCTTAAAGAACTGGGTTCCAGACGCATCAACACCACCAGAGACCCTAGGGCAGCCACTTTCATGTTTCAGCGCCTCAGTGTGACTCTCCAGAGGGGAAATACATGCTGCATATAGGGCTCATGCCCGGCTTCGCTGGAGCTGGAGGAAATTCATAATTTTTCATGTTGAACCAATGTACTCATGTTTGTGTTTCCTGCCAATGTATTTGGTCCATTAATAAAGTTCACATTAAAAATAGAATATAGGGAGTGGTAGGAGAAGAAAATTTTCAAACAGCTCCGGGGAGAACCTGGAGTTATCGTTGAGGTACGGTTATTCTCTCTTCTGAGGATGAGGGTCCCCAGTCCAGTTCTAGAGGTGATACCTCTCTCTCTCTCTCTCTCTCTCTCTCTCTCTCCTCTCTCTCTCTCTCTCTCTCTCTCTCTCTCTCTCCTCTCTCGTGCTCTCTGTCTCTGTCTCTCTCTCTCTCTCTCTCTCTCTCTCTCTCTCTCTCTCTCTCTCTCTCTCTCTCTCTCTCTCTCTCTCTCTCTCTCTCTCTCCTCTCTTCTCTCTCTCTCTCTATCTCTCTATCTCTCTCTTCCTCTCTCTCTCTCTCTCTCTCTCTCTCTCTCTCTCTCTCTCTCTCTCTCTCTCTCTCTCTCTCTCTCTCTCTCTCTCTCTCTCTCTCTCTCTCTCCTCTCTCTCTCTCTCTCACTCTCTCTCCTCTCTCTCCTCTCCTCTCTCTCTCTCTCTTTCTCATTTTCTCTCTCTTTCTCTTTTTCTCTCTCTCTCTTTCTCTTTTTCTTTCTCTCTCTTTCTCTCTCTTTCTCTCTCTTTCTCTCGCTATATATATATATATATATATATTTATATATATATATATATATATATATATATATATATATATATATATATATATATACATATATATATATATATATATATATATGCATATATATATATATATATATATATATGCATATATATATATATGTATAATATATATTTTTTTTTATTTATTATCACACTGGCCGATTCCCACCAAGGCAGTGTGGCCCGAAAAAGAAAAACTTTCACCATCATTCACTCCATCACTGTCTTGCCAGAAGGGTGCTTTACACTACAGTTTTTAAACTGCAACATTAACACCCCTCCTTCAGAGTGCAGGCACTGTACTTCCCATGTCCAGGACTCAAGTCCGGCCTGCCGGTTTCCCTGAACCCCTTCATAAATGTTACTTTGCTCACACTCCAACAGCACGTCAAGTATTAAAAACCATTCGTCTCCATTCACTCCAATCAAACACGCTCACGCACGCCTGCTGGAAGTCCAAGCTCCTCGCTCACAAAACCTCCTTTACCTCCTCCCTCCAAGTTTCCTAGGCCGACCCCTACCCCGCCTTCCTTCCACTACAGACTGATACACTCTTGAAGTCATTCTGTTTCGCTCCATTCTCTCTACATGTTCGAACCATCTCAACAACCCTTCCTCAGCCATCTGGACAACAGTTTTGGTAATCCCGCACCTTCTCCTAACTTCCAAACTACGAATTCTCAGCATTATATTCACACCACACATTGCCCTCAGACATGACATCTCCACTGCCTCCAGCCTTCTCCTCGCTGCAACATTCATCACCCATGCTTCACACCCATATAAGAGTGTTGGTAAAACTATACTCTCATACATTCCTCTCTTTGCCTCCAAGGACAAAGTTCTTTGTCTCCTCAGACTCCTAAGTGCACCATTCACCCTTTTCCCCTCATCAATTCTATGATTCACCTCATCCTTCATAGACCCATCCGCTGACACGTCCACTCCCAAATATCTGAATACATTCACCTCCTCCATACTCTCTCCCTCCAATCTGATATCCAATCTTTCATCACCTAATATTTTTGTTATCCTCATAACCTTACTCTTTCCTGTATTCACTTTTAATTTTCTTCTTTTGCACACCCTACCAAATTCATCCACCAATCTCTGCAACTTCTCTTCAGAATCTCCCAAGAGCACAGTGTCATCAGCAAAGAGCAATTGTGACAACTCCCACTTTATGTGTGATTCTTTATCTTTTAACTCCACGCCTCTTGTCAAGACCCTCGCATATACTTCTCTTACAACCCCATCTATAAATATATTAAACAACCACGGTGACATCACACATCCTTGTCTAAGGCCTACTTTTACTGGGAAATAATTTCCTCTTTCCTATATACTCTAACTTGAGCCTCACTATCCTCGTAAAAACTCTTCACTGCTTTCAGTAACCTACCTCCTACACCATACACCTGTAACATCTGCCACATTGCCCCCCTATCCACCCTATCATACGCCTTTTCCAAATCCATAAATGCCACAAAGACCTCTTTAGCCTTATCTAAATACTGTTCACTTATATGTTTCACTGTAAACACCTGGTCCACACACCCCCTACCTTTCCTAAAGCCTCCTTGTTCATCTGCTATCCTATTCTCCGTCTTACTTTTAATTCTTTCAATAATAACTCTACCATACACTTTACCAGGTATACTCAACAGACTTATCCCCCTATTATTTTTGCACTCTCTTTTGTCCCCTTTGCCTTTATACAAAGGAAACATGCATGCTCTCTGCCAATCCCAAGGTACCTAAGCCTCTTCCATACATTTATTAAATAATTGCACCAACCACTCCAAAACAATATCCCCACCTGCTTTTAACATTTCTATCTTTATCCCATCAATCCCGGCTGCCTTACCCCCTTTCATTTTACCTACTGCCTCACGAACTTCCCCCACACTCACAACTGGCTCTTCCTCACTCCTACAAGATGTTATTCCTCCTTGCCCTATACACGAAATCACAGCTTCCCTATCTTCATCAACATTTAACAATTCCTCAAAATATTCCCTCCATCTTCCCAATACCTCTAACTCTCCATTTAGTAACTCTCCTCTCCTATTTTTAACTGACAAATCCATTTGTTCTCTAGGCTTTCTTAACTTGTTAATCTCACTCCAAAACTTTTTCTTATTTTCAACAAAATTTGTTGATAACATCTCACCCACTCTCTCATTTGCTCTCTTTTTTACATTGCTTCACTACTCTCTTAACCTCACTCTTTTTCTCCATATACTCTTCTCTCCTTGCAACACTTCTACTTTGTAAAAACTTCTCATATGCTAACTTTTTCTCCCTTACTACTCTCTTTATATCATCATTCCACCAATCGCTCCTCTTCCCTCCCGCACCCACTTTCCTGTAACCACAAACTTCTGTTGAACACTCTAACACGACATTTTTAAACCTACCCCATACCTCTTCGACCCCATTGCCTATGCTCTCATTAGCCCATCTATCCTCCAATAGCTGTTTATAACTTTCCCTAACTGCCTCCTCTTTTAGTTTATAAACATTCACCTCTCTCTTCCCTCATGCTTCTATTCTCCTTGTATCCCATCTACCTTTTACTCTCAGTGTAGCTACAACTAGAAAGTGATCTGATATATCTGTGGCCCCTCTATAAACATGTACATCCTGAAGTCTACTCAACAGTCTTTTATCTACCAATACATAATCCAACAAACTACTGTCATTTCGCCCTACATATATATATACATATATATATATATATATATATATATATATATATATATATATATATATATATATATATATATATATATATATATATATATATATATATATATATATATATATATATATATATATATATATATATATATATATATATATATATATATTTATATATATATATATATGTATATATATATATATATATATATATATATATATATATATATATATATATATATATATATATATATATATATATATATATATATATATATATATATGTATGCAATAAGATCACAGTAAACAGGTGATTTCAGAATATGCAAAACAACCACTGTGAAAGAATAAAGGAATTCCAAGCGCTTTCGTGACTACTCACATTATCAAGGAACAATAAAAGTAATGCATCAAAGGAAGGCATATAAAGGGTCTAGACCACACCTCACTATCACATACAACACAAAGCAACACCTGATGTGCGACTCATAAGAAAGAGAACACTGCAGCAAGTTCGCTGGCCAAACTAGACAGGTCCTTCACACAACCCACAAACAAACTATTCTTCCCAAGAATTAAGAATTTTAAAATTTATTATTTGTCCAACGTATTATTAAATTCTTCCCAAATTCTGTTAATTATAAATGAATCTTAATTTATATAAACCAAAGTAAATATTCATTTTTTTTGCCAAAACTGCGTTTTATGAAACAAGATTCAATTATATTCCTGTCGACCATTGACTTGCTTGATACAACTTTCTCAACTTTTTGAAAATCATTTGGATGGTTAAAATCTCTCACATGAATAAACAGAGCATTGGAATCTTGTCCAGTTCTAATGCTATATTTATGTTGTTTTAATCTTAGTTCGAGACTTTTACCAGTTAGACCTAATAAACTTTATCGCAAATTTACAATCAATCTTTTAGACCCATCCATCAACATTTTGGGGGGGGGGCATTCTTTATCAGAAGTTTTTTTACTGTATCAAGATTTTGAAATACAGCTTTGATATTAAAAGTCTTAAGAAGAGAAGTCATATCAACCAAGTTTTCATGGTAAGGGAGAACAAACATATTTTTAGTTGAATAAGGCTGGTTGTCCCTTTTTGGATTGTAAAAAGTATTTCTAGCAATTTTAAAAGATTTATCAATTATGTTTCTTGGGCATTTCAAATCATTAGCTATTTCATAAATTTTGGATATTTTCTCATCTCTGAACTCTGGACTACAGATACGCAAAGCTCTCGAAAACATTGATGAGAAAACAGACAGTTTAACTCTATCTTGATGTGATGAATAATAGTGTACATAGAAACAGTAATTTGTAGGTTTTCTGTATATTTTAAATTTGAATTCAATATTACCCTTAATAATTAAAACTAAGAACAGGTGAAAGAGGATTTCCCATTGCCATACCAAACTTCTGAATGTAAAACTTATCATTAAATACAAATTTTGCCTCGACAATGCAAAGTTTAATAAGTTTAATGATAGTAGGAACTGGCAATGGTAATTCATAATTAACGAGTTCTTCAGATAAGAAATTTAATAAATCATCAACAGGAACTTTCGTATACAAGGAAGTAACATCAAAACTAACCATGTTAAAATCATTTAAGTCAGTGAAGGAGCTTAATTTATCAAATAAATCTATGTTGTTTTTAACATTAAAGTTTGAAATTTTGCCAACAACAGAGCTCAAAATGTCAACAAGCCATTTGGATAATTTATATAAACTGATCCTATGAAGCCAGTAATTGGTCTGACTGGATTCCCTGGTTTGTGTTTTCTTATTAGTCCATATATGTAAGGAAAAGATGGATTAGTGGAAGAAAATTGTTTGATTAATTCATCTTTGCCTTTCAGTAGAAGTTTTATTGTTTTATTGAAATTGCTGTTAGCGGTTTCTAAGGGATTCTTTCAGAGTTTAGAATCGGTTTCAGTATCTTGTAAGAGATTATTAATTTTTTCTTGGTAATCATTTTCTTTCATAATTACTATTGCATTTATTTTGTCTGCTTTAGTAAGGCGCAAATTTTTATTGTTATTAAGTGTATCATAAGACTTAAAGAATCTTTGAGGGCAATTGGGAATGTTTGGTTTTAACATAGAGCTATATACCATTCCTTTACTAATATTAATTTCATCAATGGATAATTCAGAAAAATTTTGAAAGTTACAAAAGGCTTTTTGCAATTTCAACATTATTAAGTTTTTTTGAAGTTGCAAAACTTAGACCAAAACCTAGAGCAGCAGTTGTATTTTTATCTAATATTTCATCTCATAAGTTAATTACAAAGTTGTTATTAGCATGCTTTGTCCAATCACTGTTTTCAATTAAAATGTCTAATTTTCTTTGTAGTTTGTTTTTGAGTTCATTACAAATTCTTCTGAGTTTATTATAGCAATGATCCAACATACTGTGTTTCCATTCTGATGGAATGGCCTGATTAAAAGAGTATTTTTTGTTTCTCAATATTTTGAATGCTTCTTTCTCCTGTATTTTAGCTATTTCAATATGTTTCTGAAGAATAATTCTAATAAAATCATCAAAAGGACGATCTCTCACTCTGGAATGGTACTGAGGAGTCCCTGCTAGATGACCTTCAACTGGTGAAGACACAGGGACTTGGGACTCATCCTCAATCCCTCCAAGTTTGAAATCCTAACAATGAACCAGGAAATAATGCTGTTCAAACAATCCTCCCTGAAGTCTCTACTACCACTCAAGCCATGAGCACCCTCTTGGGAGCACAGCTGGGTAACCAGGCCATCGACACAGTCCCCAATGACAAACTGAATGACCTGAAGAAAATGGAGAGAATAAGAGATATCGATGACATGATGCCCTGTATGTCCTCACATGCTGTCTTACACTGCCAAGAACTCTCTTTCTGAGGTGCGCATCCTCTTTTGACAACACAACAATCAAAGAATATGACTCACTTCTGAGATCAGTCTTTAAGAAGGCACTGAATCTGTATCTGGAAAATCAGCATCGGGATCAGGCAACCCTCCCAGTGCGGCTGGGGGGTATAGGAGCGCGCAAAGTAACGCAGGAAGCTTTACCCGCATTTCTGTCTTCGTGTTTGGCTTCCATTGGATTAGTCAAGGAGATTGTCCCCTAACGTTTGAGAGGTGCGGTAGCAGCTCAAGACCCCAAGTTCACTGAAGCAGCCAGGTGGTGGGAAACCCTTGCCTACTCCTCCAGTAGACTAGCTCCTTCCAAAGAGCACGGACGGTCCCACTGGGACAAACCGATCATGGAAAAAATCGCTACCACAATGCTCACCAACGCTTCAGGAAAGGACAAAGCTCGTCCACTAGCTGTGAAGGCACCACATTCAGTAGATTTCCTTCTAGCTGTTCCCAATTCCTCTCTGGGCACTCGGCTCGACCCGCAGGCCATTCGAACTGATGTCGCCTAGCCGCCCCCATACTAATCGAACATAGGTGTATTTGCTGCAGGGCGACCGCTGATCAATTCGGACTTCATGGTTTCGTGTCTCACACACCAGAAGGGAAGTATGCTAGACATGAGGTCAACGCCATCATAAAGAGAAGTCTCGCCACATCCTGTTGCCCAGCTCAACGGAAACCCCATGTACAGAGGTCTGACGGAAGTCGAAAGAGTCCTGATGGAGCTACTATGATATCGTGGCAGGATGGTAAGCAGATTGCCTGGAACTACAACTGTGCCGCCACATTGGCACACACCTTCTTGATGTACTCCGTAGCTGAAGTGGGTGGACCTACCAGCCACAAGGAGACCCAGAAGACCTGCAAGTATGAAGGCCTTCCCCCTTGCTTTAACTTTATCGCAATAAGGTCGAGGACCGTTGGAGCATGGGGCAAGTGTGCTCTAAAGTTCCTCAGTGAGCTGCGTGCAAAACTCATTATAGAAACCAAGGATCACCAGGCGGCCAGTTTCCTTAATCAGAAATACAGTGTTGGAAACCAGAGGGGAAATGCTTGCAGCGTTCTTGGCACGCAGCCCACCGCTGGGGAGCTGGACGAAGTATTTAAGATCTAGCTATGGGATGTTATATAAGTTGTTCTACTCCCTATTCTATTTCTGCCAATGGGCTAGTAACCCCTTTTCCTGTAAAGATTACTAAAAAAATAAGAAGAAGAAAATTGTCAAGGTGGGAAGTCTGAATGTGCATGGATGTTGTGCAAATGATAAGAAAGAGATGATTTTAATGTTATGAATGAGAAGAAACTGGATGTCCTGGCTTTAAGTGAAACAAAGCTGAAGGGGGTGGGAGAGTTTCAATGGAGAGGAATAAATGGGATTAGGTCAGGGGTTTCAAATAGAGTTAGAGCTAAAGAAGGAGTAGCAATAATGTTGAAGGATAAGCTATGGCAGGAAAAGAGGGACTACAAATGTATTAATTCAAGGATTATGTGGAGTAAAATAAAGATTGGACGTGAAAAGTGGGTTATAGTAAGCGTGTATGCACCTGGAGAAGAGATAAGTGTAGAGGAGAAAGAGAGATTTTGGGAAATGTTGAGTGAATGCAAGGAGAGTTTTGAATCAAGTGTGAGAGTAATGGTGGTTGGGGATTTCAATGCTAAAGTGGGTAAAAATGTTATGGATGGAGAAGTAGGTAAATTTGGGGTGCCAGGGGTAAATGTAAATGGGGAGCCTTTAATTGAGCTATTTGTAGAAAGAAATTTGGTAATAAGTAATACATATTTTATGGAAAAGAGGATAAATAAATATACAAGGTATGATGTAGCACGTAATGAAAGTAATTTGTTATATTATGTATTGGTGGATAGAAAGTGAATAAACTAAGGGAGGACGAAGTTCGGGGGAGATATAAGCGACTATTGGCAGAAAGGTGGGCTAGTGGAAAGATGAGTAGTGGGGGGGGGGGGGTGCAGAGGGTTGGAATAGTTTTAAAAATGCAGTATTAGAATGTGGGGCAGAAGTTTGTGGTTATAGGAGGGTGGGGGCAGGAGGAAAGAGGAGTGATTGGTGGAATGATGAAGTAAAGGGTGTGATAAAAGAGAAAAAGGTAGCTTATGAGAGGTTTTTACAAAGCAGAAGTGTTATAAGAAGAGCAGAGTATATGGAGAGTAAAAGAAAGGTGAAGAGAGTGGTGAGAGAGTGCAAAAGGAGAGCAGATGATAGAGTGGGAGAGGCACTGTCAAGAAATTTTAATGAAAATAAGAAAAAAATTTGGAGTGAGTTAAACAAGTTAAGAAAGCCTAGGGAAAGTATGGATTTGTCAGTTAAAAACAGAGTAGGGGAGTTAGTAGATGGGGAGATGGAGGTATTAGGTAGATGGCGAGAATATTTTGAGGAACTTTCAAATGTTGAGCAAGAAAGGGAGGCGGTAATTTCATGCACTGGCCAGGGAGGCATACCTTCTTTTAGGAGTTGAAGAAGAGCAGAATGTAAGTGTGGTGGAGGTACGTTAGGAATTACGTTGAATGAAACGGGGTAAAGCAGCTGGAACTGATGGGATCATGACAAAAATGTTAAAAGCAGGGGGGGATATAGTCTTGGAGAGGTTGGTACTTTCGTTTAATAAATGTATGAAAGAGGGGAAGGTACCTAGGGATTGGCGGAGAGCATGTATAATCCCTCTATATAAAGGGAAAGGGGACAAAAGAGATTGTAAAAATTATAGAGGAATAAGTTTACTGAGTATACCAGGAAAAGTATACAGTAGGGTTATAATTGAAAGAATTAGAGGTAAGACAGAATGTAGGATAGCGGATGAGCAGGGAGGCTTCAGAGTGGGTAGGGGATGTGTAGATCAAGTGTTTACATTGAAGCATATATGTGAACAGTATTTAGATAAAGGTAGGGAAGTTTTTATTGCATTTATGGATTTAGAAAAGGCATATGATAGAGTGGATAGAGGAGCAATGTGGCAGAGTTTGCAAGTATATGGAATAGGTGGTAAATTACTAAATGCTGTTAAGAGTTTTTATGAGGATAGTGAGGCTCAGGTTAGGGTGTGTAGAAGAGAGGGAGAATACTTCCCGGTAAAAGTAGGTATTAAACAGGGATGTGTAATGTCACCATGGTTGTTTAATATATTTATAGATGGGGTTGTAAATGAAGTAAATGCTAGGGTGTTCGGGAGAGGGGTGGGATTAAATTATGGGGAATCAAATTCAAATTGGGAATTGACACAGTTACTTTTTTGCTGATGATACTGTGCTTATGGGAGATTCTAAAGAAAAATTGCAAAGGTTAGTGGATGAGTTTGGGAATGTGTGTAAAGGTAGAAAGTTGAAAGTGAACATAGAAAAGAGTAAGGTGATGAGGGCATCAAATAATTTAGATAAAGAAAATTGGATATCAAATTGGGGAGGAGTAGTATGGAAGAAGTGAATGTTTTCAGATACTTGGGAGTTGACGTGTCGGCGGATGGATTTATGAAGGATGAGGTTAATCATAGAATTGATGAGGGAAAAAAGGTGAGTGGTATGTTGAGGTATATGTGGAGTCAAAAAACGCTATCTATGGAGGCAAAGAAGGGAAGGTATGAAAGTATAGTGGTACCAATACTCTTATAAGGATGCGAAGCTTGGGTGGTAAATGCAGCAGCGAGGAGACGGTTGGAGGCAGCGGAGATGTCCTGTATAAGGGCAATGTGTGGTGTAAATATTATGCAGAAATTTCGGAGTGTGAAAATTAGGAGAAGGTGTGGAGTTAATAAAAGCATTAGTCAGAGGGCAGAAGAGGGGTTGTTGAGGTGGTTTGGTCATTTGGAGAGAATGGATCAAAGTAGAATGACATGGAAAGCATATAAATCTATAGGGGAAGGAAGGAGGGGTAGGGGTCGTCCTCGAAAGGGTTGGAGAGAGGGGGTAAAGGAGGTTTTGTGGGCGAGGGGCTTGGACTTCCAGCAAGCGTGCGTGAGCGTGTTAGATAGGAGTGAATGGAGACGAATGATACTTGGGACCTGACGATCTGTTGGAGTGTGAGCAGGGTAATATTTAGTGAAGGGATTCAGGGAAACCGGTTATTTTCATATTGTCGGACTTGAGTCCTGGAAATGGGAAGTACAATGCCTGCACTTTAAAGGAGGGGTTTGGGATATTGGCAGTTTGGAGGGATATGTTGTGTATCTTTATACGTATATGCTTCTAAACTGTTGTATTCTGAGCACCTCTGCAAAAACAGTGATAATGTGTGAATGTGGTGAAAGAGTTGAATGATGATGAAAGCATTTTCTTTTTGGGGATTTTCTTTCTTTTTTGGGTCACCCTGCCTCGGTGAGAGACGACCGACTTGTTAAAAAAAAAAATATATATATATATATATATATATATATATATATATATATATATATATATATATATATATATATATATATATATATATATATATATATATATATATATATATATATATATATATATATATATATATATATATATATATATATATATATATCTATATATATATATATATCTCTATATATATATATATATATATATATATATATATATATATATATAT